>NC_090315.1:59471649-59811649 GCF_039906515.1 Pseudorca crassidens | reverse complement strand
GGATGCTCTTCCCCGGGCGGCCCTGTCTCTTCCTCCACCTGGCTTATCTCCTTTCATGCCAATAAAAAAGAAATATTTGCAGCCATAATAAAATAGACCCGAGGATTAACTATGTTCCTCCCTTCGATGTTAGGAAAACGTGTGCCTGCCAGAAAAGCAACCCGGGGATTAAGGAGCTCCTGGCTGGAGACGTGGGGCTGAGAGGAGAGAGAAGGATGCTTCCGGGAGAGGCTGGATGTCCAGCAGGCCGGCCTTTGGTGGGCCAGTGGCTCTGCTAGTCAGACCCAGGCCTGAGTCCATCCTCAAGAGCTACCGCCTGTGTCCCCAGCCCCACCGTTTGGAGGTGGGCTGGGTCACATCTCTTCCAACCATCCCACTGTTGAAGGGGACCACAAAAACCTCTGCAGATTTTATCATAATTATCATCTACACTGGACATTGGTGGCAGCAAGAAGAATAGCCAGTCTTAGGCGAGGGCTCTCTACGAGTTGCACAGAACCCTCACGCACCTTCTAAGTGAGGGTCTGTTTGTGCCCATTGTTCAGAAGAGAAAACTGAGGCTTAAGGAAACTCTGTCTTGCCCACAGTCCCCTTGTGAATCCTGGAGCCGGGATTGAACTCAGCAGTACCTACAGCCCTCCCCGCTGTTACACGACATTACCCATGATACAGACGTGGGACCATTTTCTCCATCCCCGCTTGACAAAAGGGGCTCATAAACTGATTACGACATTCATTCAAACATAACGTGGATCCCAGTCTAACCACAAGCAAACACCAGGCAAATTCCAACAGAGGGACCTTCTACAAAACACCCGACCAATATTCCTCAAAATTGTCAAGGTCACCAAAAACTTGGAGAGTTCAAGAAACTGTCCCAGCCAAGAGGAGTCTAAGGAGATGTGACGATTATCATGTGGGACCCTGGATGGGCTCCTGGAGCACATGAAAATGAAGAAAGTCTGAATAAAGTATGGACTTTAGTTAATAATAATGTAGTAATAACCTATCAATAGTGGTTCATTAATTGTAGTAAATACGGTAAACTAACATAAGATGTTAACAATAGGGTAAACTGGGTGTGGGGTATATAGGAACTCTGTACTCTCTTTGTAATTTTTCTGTAAATCTAAAACTTTTCTAAAAAGTAGTGTATTGAAAGGAATTAGATGGCTGGCTGGAAGGATGGCTGGCTGGAAGGATGGATGGATGGATGGATGGATGGATGGATGGGAAGAGGGATAGATAGATGGATGGAAGGAGGGAAGAGAGGAAGGAAGGTGACAAAGCAGGAATCACAGAATGTTGACAATTACGGACTCTCAGTGAGGAATATGTGGGTATTCACTATGGATAACTTTTCTGTGTGTTTGTGATTTTTTATAATACGGTGTTGAGAGAATAAAAAGGATCAGAGGCTACGGGATGTATGTCAGCTTCCCCTTTTGGTTTCTTTTTTCCTTTGCCCTCTGCACTTCTCTGCTAATGGTGGGGGTAGGGTGCCCCTGGAGTTGGGCAGCATGGTCCCCTTTTACTTCCAAAGTGGATCGAAATTCCGACAGGGCGGGCATCAAAGGCTACGGATGCCAGGGTAAACTGGGGAGTAAACAATGGAGACTAGGGGCCCTCGTTCATCGCCCTTCTCTCCTCACCACCCACAGAGCCAGGGTGCTCAGATGGGATCCTGGGGTATTTGTGAGCATGAGATGTGAGCCCCTCCTTCTCTTCCACACAAGGAGAATCTCACACCCAGGACTAAGGAGCCCGTTGGCACTTTGGAAAAGCAGAACGAAGAGGACCGTGCATCTGCTGACGGGCGGACGGCACCGGCACCGAAGGAAGAATCTAGAACCGGACATGTTGCTGCTACCGGGCGGCCCCGCCTCCGCCTGATTGAGGATGGGATGCACAAACAACCCAAATGCTTCCAATCTGGTCCTTGAAGAGAAAGGATATTTGTGGTCACGGAGAAATTTGCCACCCAGCGCTGGTGCTTCGGTGTCGTGTTTCTGCGGTCCCAAGTTATTTATCCAAAATTGGTCTCTGCTAGGAAACAGCAAGAAAAAAATTCCATATTATAAAATGAGATTTGAAGTGATCTTCCATCCCAGGGTTGATATTTGGGGACATGAAAAGAAAAGACAACGATCGAAAGAAAAAAAGAAACTACTAGATTGAAGAAGTCCTTTTCCCTCGCCCTTTAAAGGCGTTTCTGCTTTTTGACATTAGGCACCGGGCTTCCTTTCATGAGCGGGGTTGGTCTTCCTGCCGTAGCTCAGAAGGTCTGCGTTCTGCTCTACCACGGATGCTGGGGCACCTTCTCAAAGGGCTAAGGGCCAGGGTGCCCCAGTGGTGGACCCCAATTCAGATCATCGTCAACGTGCCATGGACGCCCTATAAGATGACAGAACTCCCAAGACTCGTCTTCCCTACCCTCCTGCCTCCTCTTTGAGGAAAGATGTTCTCTCAGCCAGCCTTTTGGGCCATCCCTGGATAACCTCGCTGATCCCGGCATGCCGGCCTGCTCACTGAAAGCGCAGAGTATGGGGATCTAGCCGAGCTCCGCTGCCCTCACATGCCCCAGGCTGCCCATCTGCAGAATGGGTGGGCGGCTGGCCCGCCATCTCAGACTTGGAGAGCTGCAGCCCTTTGGGAGTTGATCAGCCCCGGTCTCAAGGCACCGGCTCCCACTCCCTCCCAACACAGCTCCTCTGGCCATGTCAGACTGGGGTCCAGTCCCAGCGCAGCTGTGTGATCGGTTAGGTTGCTTGAATTTTGCTAAACCTCAGCAGCTTCGTGAACAAAATGGCAACGTGGTAATAAGACCCAGCCCTGGGGTCTCATGGGGGGTGGTGAGCCAACCCTTGCAAAGTGCTCACGTGGTGCTGGACCAGGACGAGAGCCCAGCTGCCCCGTGATTATTGGGCAGACGCAGTTCTGGAGGGTCTCACCTCCCTCCCCAGAGCCTGCCTGCAGCTATTAGATGAAAGAGCTGAGAATCCGGGCTCCTCAGCTTCTTCGAGGAGTGGTGATGGAGGGTGGTTGGAGGCTGAGCCACTTGGAAATGCCTTGGTTAGCCTACCCCTTCGCCATCCTTGCCACATCTGGGGGTCAGGTGGGGACACTGCTTGTCCTAATTAGGCCCTTCCCAGGCTCACCCCATTCCAACCTGTCATCTGACAGGACATACACAAAGGGATGTGGGTAATCATGCATTTCAGTAAACTCACTTCGCCTTTCAATGAGCTCACAAGGCCACAGGCCAGAGGATGGGTCAATGCGCCACCTCACCTTTCCCCAGAGCGTCACGGGAGCTGTGTGTCTTTCTTAGCCAGTATTACAGCGTGGTCAGCTTTTCTTATTGTTTCCTTTGATGATCGGCTTCCCGAGGAAAGGAGGGAGGTTTTGAGCTCACTAGGGAAGGAATGGAGCTGGCCGCAGTGGGCGCCCCAGCTCCCTAAAGCCCTGCTTTGCACCAGTGCCTGGGCTGTAGGTTGAGAATCAGCTAGCAGAGATGAAGCAGTTCAGTGGGGATGTGGGATCCTCTCGGGAAGTGTCCGTGAACGTAGAAAGAGTGTGGTTCCCAGTCACTGCCCAGCCCCACACACCCTTAGAGCTCTGCTTGCCTGGGAAGAGGTCTCTCCACCCACCACCCCCACTGCTGACCCTCTGCTTTGGGGAGCCTGGGACCTTCAGACAGAGTCAAAGGCCTGAGATATCAGAGGCATCAGAGGCCAGAGGCAACTATTGGTTGGGATTCCTAAAACTAATCAACCCTGATGCCATCTGTTGCTTCACCCATCCATTCACTCATTCATTTAAACAGTTATTCATTCATTCAACAGTCATCCATCGTATCTCCTCTGGGTCAGGCTTTGTTCTGAAATAATTGGTGCTGAAATACTTCTGTGCCCTCAAAGCCTAGACCAAGCAGTGCTTAGCACCTGGTAGGGATACACTTTTGAGGAACAGATGGATGGGTGGATGGCTGGATGGATTGATGAATAGATGGGTGAGTGGCTGGGTGGATGGGTGGACAGGAGGATGGATGGATGGATGGATGGATGGACAAGTCAATGGATGGATGGGTGGATGGGTGGATGGATGGATGGATGGATGGATGGGTGGGTGGTTGGGTGGACAAGTCAATGGATGGATGGATGGACGGGTGGATGGATGGATGGATGGATGGACAAGTCAATGGATGGTTGGGTGGATGGGTGGATGGATGGATGGATGGATGGATGGATGGATGGATGGATGGATGGATGGATGGATGGGTGGTTGGGTGGATGGATGGATGGATGGATGGGTGGTTGGGTGGACAAGTTAATGGACGGATGGATGGTTGGGTGGACAAGTCAATGGATGGATGGATGGGTGGGTGGATGGATGGACAGGAGGATGGGTGGGTGGATGGATGGACAGGAGAATGGATGGATGGATGGATGGATGGATGGATGGATGGATGGATGGATGGATGGATGGATGGATGGACAAGTCAATGGATGGATGGATGGGTGGATGGATGGATGGGTGAGTGGCTGTGTGGATGGATGGGTAGGTGAGCAGGATGACCTTCACCCTCCAGAAAGGTAATCTCTGCTGTGTTCACATAAAATCCAAACAATTCCTGTCTTTCTCACATTTTCTTTCTGCAAAGAAGTAGACAGACCACCCAGAGGCACAGACCCAGCCTCTCCTTCCTACAACCTCTTATTTCCCACATTGACTGGGCATCTACCCTGTGTGTTCAGCATGGTTCTAGGTCCCCAGGGTCAGGTCAGTCCCTCAGCTGCCTCGTGAAGCCAGTGTGTGCTCTGGCCAGGCTCTGAGGTGCCGTGCCGATAAGAACAGGGGAGGGGAAGACGGAAGGCCATGCGTAATTGTGCAATAGGCTCTCACCACTTGGGATTCGGAGGGAGGAGGGATGTGGGGCTGGAGGACCCAGGGAAGGCTTTAAGGGGGACAGAGCCAGGCAGGCAATGGGTGGTGGGTTGGGGAATCCTGGACTCTGAAGGAAGAGGGTGAGAGGGACCACCTTCAGCAAGGTCTGCAGCTGAGGCAGCCTCAGATTCAACCAGCCACCGGGATCAGGTCCAAATCCTTCTCCCCTTCCCCTCCCCGCAACTAGCAACACCCACCACTTGGAACCTCACAACAGCTGCAATAGCTAGATAGACTTGACCCCGACCATGTGTGGGGCACGGAGCTGGGAGTTCTGCCTACATTATCGTGTTTGATTCTCCTGAGGGAGAACCACAGGGAGGACTGTGGGTGATGCCCTCATTTTATGAGTGAATGACTAAAGTCAGGACAGTCGAAGAGTTGGTCCAGCCTCACTCGGTTGGACCCAGACGTTGGCCTCCGGAATCAATGCTCTCGACCAGGGAATGGGGGTGCTGCTGTGTCCAGTGGGTGGAGGCCCGGGACGCTGCCCACACCCTACAATGCACAACACGGCCACACCTCGAAGAGTGACCCCGCCCCAGGTGTGCACAGTGCCCGCGTGGAGAGACCCTGCCCTAGCGGGTCTCAAGCTCCCAGAAATTAGCTAAACCCCAAAGTTTGTCAGAAACGGAATTCTCTGTCAGGATCTCTAAAAGAAAACCAAAACCTCTTCTCTTTTTTCCCAGTTGCAGCCTCAGAAAACACTCTCCAGTCTCGCACACATGACTCCTTGCAAAGCTGGAGTGGATGCTTGGAAGTGATTGTGAACCAGACAGGAAAGCAACTTAATTCCCCAGAAAGGACCCCTATTTTATGACTATTTAGTATCTGCACACGATTGCAAATCCCTTCTTACTGGTGCTCAGTGCTGGGGCAGAATTTCCTTTTTTTTTCTTTTTTTTTTTTCCTTTTTCCCCTCCCTGCTGCCCTCAGATTGAAGCTGGGTGAACTCTGGCGTGGGTTGTAAGAACGTCTTTATAAAGGGTTGCACCAGATTTCTTACTATATCGGAGTTCCTGAGGATGGTGTATCACGTTACTAATTCCCTTAATTGCATGTCTGGGCTAAAAACAGACTTTCTTAGTTTTCCTAAGAAGTTACATTCTTAATGACATTAAAACACTGTGGTAAATGAATCAGAATGTTAACTGATGTACTTAAATCATGAATCAGTATATAGAGTGTTTACCTAAACTTGTTTACCCTTCTTGGTCACTCATTTTGTAGGTTTTGCCAAAACTGAGAGAGGAATAGTGGTGTCAGATTCAGTATCTGGAAATGACTCAAGAATTTTTGTTTTCTTTCGATTTTGAGCCCCGGACTGAGTGGATGCTGCAATCATGTAGTAATCAAAGAATTAGAGCAAAAGGCTGCAGGCTGATTCATTTCCCCGGATTTTTGCAGAGGGTGCAGAGAGCAGTGAAGCTGTAGGGAGAGATGACATTTTCCTCCAAGGATGAAAAACTTAACCTCGCATTGTTTGGTTCTTTCCGATTCAATTTGTTGAAAGCTAAAGGCAGAGATAGGGAGATGTGTGATTTATAGCAAGAGGCAAGAGTTGAGGAGTACCCGCTAGATGCCGGAGGGTCTTCTAAACGCGCTGTATATTTTAGCTCACAGAACCCTCCCCATAAACCCAGGGAGTAGGAATCAGCATCCTTCCCAGATGAGGAAACTGAGGCCCAGAAAAGCTGAGTAACTAACTTCTCCAAGATGACACAGCCAGCAGGAGGACAGGGATTTGAGTCCCAGCAGGCTGATGCCGACACCCCTGCCTTATTACACTTCCTGCCTGAGACTCTAGCTATGAAAGTTCCAAAAGGGAACAAGCTCTCTGGGCATAGAAATCGTCCATAGCTGAGACCCATCTGTCCAAATCTCTGTCGCTTGTAAACCCCTCTCCACTAGATACACTATCACGTTGACTCCATGAAGGTTTTCCTCTCTGTGGGTTCAAAATGCTACTTTGGTTGGTCTGTCTCAGTTTCTGTCTTTCTGTCTCTCCCCACCCCTCTCTCTCAGCCACATTTTATTAGTAGATAATTTATTTTTTCAAGTAGATAATGCATTATCACAACCATCAGACCCTTCAGCTCTGTGCATCTGACTCTATGTGAATTTTATCTAAAAAAAGAAAACCCATAAACAACTACTGAACTCCAGCTAATGATACATATGACAAAAAGTTGAGGAGGAAGTGCACTGATATCTGAGTTTACTTTGAAATGCATCAAAAAATAATAATAAGAGGGAATGATGGACAGACAGGCAGATGGGTGGATGGATGGATGGGTGGATGGGTGGATGGATGGGTGGATGGATGGGTGGATGGGTGGATGGATGGGTGGATGGGTGGATGGATGGATGGGTGGATGGGTGGATGGATGGGTGGATGGATGGGTGGATGGGTGGATGGGTGGATGGGTGGATGGATGGGTGGGTGGATGGTTGGATGGATGGGTGGATGGGTGGATGGATGGATGGATGGGTGGATGGGTGGATGGATGGATGGATGGGTGGATGGGTGGATGGATGGATGGGTGGGTGGATGGGTGGATGGGTGGATGGATGGATGGATGGGTGGATGGGTGGATGGATGGGTGGACGGATGGGTGGGTGGATGGATGGATGGATGGATGGGTGGATGGGTGGATGGATGGATGGGTGGATGGATGGGTGGGTGGATGGTTGGATGGATGGGTGGATGGGTGGATGGGTGGATGGATGGATGGATGGGTGGATGGGTGGATGGATGGATGGATGGGTGGATGGGTGGATGGATGGGTGGACGGATGGGTGGGTGGATGGATGGATGGATGGATGGGTGGGTGGATGGTTGGATGGATGGGTGGATGGGTGGATGGATGGATGGATGGGTGGATGGGTGGATGGATGGATGGGTGGGTGGATGGGTGGATGGATGGGTGGACAGATGGGTGGGTGGATGGATGGATGGGTGGATGGGTGGATGGATGGATGGCTGGATGGATGGATGGGTGGGTGGATGGATGGGTGGATGGATGGGTGGATGGATGGATGGGTGGATGGATGGGTGGGTGGATGGATGGATGGATGGGTGGGTGGATGGATGGATGGATGGGTGGATGGGTGGATGGATGGGTGGGTGGATGGATGGGTGGATGGATGGGTGGATGGGTGGATGGGTGGATGGGTGGGTGGATGGATGGGTGGATGGGTGGATGGGTGGATGGGTAGATGGGTGGACGGATGGGTGGGTGGATGGATGGAACACAAAGCAAGCAGAGCAACATGTGAATCACAGAGCTGAGGTCGTAGGTACATGGATGTTCACTCTTCAATTCTTCAACCTTTCTGCATGTTTGTAAATTTTCATTTAAAATATTGAAAAAAAACCAGAGAATGCAGATACTTGATAGAAATTCAAAAGTCACAAGTTAAAATTGAGTCCTCCTGCATCTCATCCTAACCTTTAATTTAGCCTCTCAATTTCCCTGACACCAGAAATCCCTGTCACCTGTGTTTCTGGCATGTCCTCCCAGGGATTATTTATGCCTGTATCTGCACATAGGTGCTTTCTTTTCAGTGGTGATGATGATGGTGATGGTGGTGATGTAATAATAATAATAAGTAATGATTATACAGCTCCTTCTATGTGCCAAGTGCTGTCCTAAATGTTTAACATATATTGATTCATGAAATCTCTTCAACGGCCCTACGGCATAGGTGCTATTATTATCCCCATTTTATAGACGAGGAAGGTGAGGCCCAGGGGGTTAAATAACTTGCTCAACATCACCAACTCATCAGGGGAGTAGATGGTTTATATGCTCGTCCACGACTCAAAGGTTCTCAGCCATGTGTCACTGTGCTGCGTCACAGAGTTCCATCTGAGGACTTCAGATCTGCCTCTTTAAAGTCTGTGTCGCTTTCCATGGCATGGATATACCATCATTTATTCCACCCATCCCTATGAACCAGCAGCTAGTTTGTCTCCAAACTTTTGCTACTGCAAAGAGTGCTGCAATAAATAAATAAACCCGTGCGTACTTTAACTGGGGGACAAATTCCCAAAGTGGAATTGCAGAGTCCAAGAGAAAATGCATTTTTAATTTTGATAGTAATTGTCATACGTCCTTCTGAAAGGGTTGTACTGAGTCCTGCTCCAGAGGCGACCCACGGCACAGTGCTGCTACCGTGTGAACGGCGCTCCCTAGGGCTGTGCTGTGTACAGCACGCGTGGTCACATGTAGCAGCCCCGAAATACCGGTAGACCAGCGTAACTATGGTTGGAATTCATATTTCTTTCAATATAGATGGAATAGAGCATTATTTGATAGACTTAAATTCACTTCTACTGCCTTTCCTTTGAATAGACCTTCTTTTCCTTCCGAATTGTGGACTTAAGAGGTTGACACAAGGTTTATTCCTCCCTCCCAGTGTTCTCATTGGAGGTAGATTGGAAAATAACTTTTGCTGAAAAAAAAGCATTTATTACTGCCCTGAGGGAAGGAAAAAAGAAAACCATAGAAGGCGGGAGGGAGAGCCTGATGGAGAAGGAAGAAGCAAGTTGAGTGGTGGAAGCCGGCCGGGTCTCGGGCCAGATCACCCACTTGAATCTCATTACCGTCAAACCCTGTTGCAACATTGTCCAAAAGACAGAGAAAGGAAAAATGCTGGAAGTGGGGGAGGGAAATACATTGGGAGCGTGTGCCTGAGCACGTGCGTGTGTGTGTGTACACGTACTCCATGTGTAATCAAGACTCAGACTTACAAAATCCAAGGGAAGGAAAGAATAAGGAAGAAAGGAAGAAAAGAAAACGCAGACATTATGTCCAGAAGGTAGCCTATGGGGAGACATTGCAAGGGGGTCTTATAATAATTGTGAACATCTTTGCAGACGGGTCCTTAGTATCTAGAACATGCAGGTCCAGTGCACATGTGTGTTCTCAGAGAAGAAATGTGGTTCTCCTGTGCCCTCTGAGTAATTTACTGGTATTTATGAGAAGAGCACGGCTTAGCTGTCTTTTTCTCATCTAACTCGTGTGGAACGTAGCTCAGAAGGGCAGAACCGTGTGGTTTCTTGCGAAATCGGTCCCTCGTCCTCCCTGGCTTGGAAGCCTTGCGGTTCCTGGGGACACTCGGGCAGCTCCTGAACCCACCTCATCAGGGAGGGATGGTCCCCAGTTCTGGGAGAGGAAAGGCCAGCCTCATTTTTTTGTTTTTTTGTTTTTTTTTAAATTGTGATGAAATTGCAAACTTACATCCTGAGACGAAAATTAAATGGAGGGAAGTCTGCCATCGTGGGTGGTCTTCCTCGGGCGTTGGGAGGGAGGGGTCAGATGGTGTGGGGAGACCATGTTTAGCAACATTTCCAATAGGGTAATGACAGCAGGAATGATGGCTGTCCCACTCGGGAAGGGGAAATCTCAAAGGCCTACGCCGGACAAAAATAAACAAGCGTGCAAGGCCGGCCGAGGGGGCCTGGGTCCGTTCTGAACTTGAAAAACATCAAAGGGAAGCCAGTTATCAGGCCATCCAGGCTCCAGGCTCCGCTGCGTCCTGCCCAGAGCTTTTATCAGCCTTGGCCGAGCCCAGAGGACGCTGGCTAGCACGGCTGCAGGAGAACACGCTTGACTGCCGAGTCGGGAGAGAAGGACGAGTTCAGGCTGCGGCAGATGAAACCGCACAGGGATGCACGGAGCCTCCCGCCCTTAGGCCCCCCCCCAGCGCTGGCCACGCAAGTCAGCTCCTCCTGAGCAGCAAGTCCACCGGAGCCGGGGAGAATCCACACCCGCCTGGGCACACGGTGGATGTCTCTGGGCCCCAGCGCCCCTGTGCATAGAGAGGGGGTGTCATGAGGACAAAATGCAGCCAACATTCCGCCAGCAAATACATTTTGAGTCTCTGCCATGTGCCGGGCACAGTTCCGGGCACTGGGGAATAGCGTGGTGATGAAATCAGATTTTTACAGACTCTTGAAGACGTCCGATTAATAAAAACTTCTGAAGAAATCCGATTAAAACCATCCTGGTTTGGAGATGTTCTGTACCATGACTGTGGTGACGGATACACAAACGTACATTTGTGATAAATGTGCACAGAAATGCACACACACACACACACACACACACACAACCACAGTAAACTGGAGAAATCTGCGTCAGATGGGTGGATCGTGTCAACACGAACACCCTGGTTAGAACGTTGTACTATAGTTTTGCAGAATGTTACCACTGAAAGAAACTGGACAGAGTGTATTGGGTCTTTCGGGACTATGTTTCTATTTCACAGCGATCTCAACATGGATTTTAATTGAAACAAAACAAAGCCCTGACCTCCTGGAGCTCATGTTCTGGCGGGAACTTCCACGCTGGACTCTGAGGCATGAGAGAGTGTATGCGGAGCCCCAGCCTCCTGTTAGGCATGAGTAATGCGTGATCGATAACAGCCCTGATTAGGGACATAGGCTCTGTCAGGGGCCTGCCCAGCTGGAAGTCAATGGCCACTCAAACTGGGTTGTAAATTGAAGAGGTTTTAATAAAGGCAGCGTTCGCAGGTGCGGACAAGCCCTGTGGAACTGGACAAGGGCAGGCGGCAGGGGGAGGTGCAGGGGGAGGGGACGGAGGGGCGCCAGGGAGCAAAGGCAGCGTGTCCGCATGCACGGAGAGGACCCCAGCGGGAGCTGCGGCCTTAGGGAGGAGGACGCAGTGAGCCAGGTGGCCCAGCAGCAGGGGGCAGAGAACACCTAGCTTCCCTCCCCCGCTCTCTTCTCCCCTGAGCCCCTACTGGAGGCGGAGGGCGGGGGTGGGATGGTGGAGTCCACGCAGGTCAGCCGCCGGGCCGGGGAGCGGGCAGAGAAGGCGGGGCAAGCAGAGGACAGAAGAAAAATCATCCACCAGGGCGAACTCAGGACAAAGCCGACTGGCATGAACGTCCGCTTTCTTGACCCCTCGCCCCATCACCTCCTGGGGCACCTCTGAACTCTGAAGGCGAGTGTACTGCATGGAGGCAGGGCTTTGGGAAGCTCCCAGCCAGGGCTGGGGTCTCCAGGTGCGAGTTGGAGGAGGGCTGCCTGCGGCCGAGGCCCCATGACATCGGGGGCAGGAGAGAGAAGGACCCCTGGCAATGCTGCACAGCCCTAGTGGGAGGGACCAGGGACCCTCTCCCCACTTCCCAGGCATCATAAGCCCCAGGGCAGCCTGGGGAATGACCCGGCACACCCAGGTGGTGGACGTTGCAGGTAGATTCAGTCAGTTCTGAGCAGAGCATCTCTGAGTCAGGACACCCCAGGGACAGGCACCGTCCTAGGAGCTGCTGCCGCTCGCGGACCACAGTGAGAATCTGGCTTGGAGAACCAAGCAATGGCCACTTCACCCTCCCTGATGCCGGGGCTAAAGTTTTCCCTATTTGGGGCACTGGGGCTACACCTGTAGTCACCACAACACACACACACACACACACACACACACACACACACACACACACACTCATCTTCACCCTCCTCACAGCTGAGTGGGACAGCCCGTGGACAAGTTTCCAGAAAGTAAGATAGAAAGTTGGATGGTGCATGAGTTTCCTAGGGTTGCCATAGATGATTATCACAAACCAGGTGGATCAAAACAACAGAAATTTATTCTCTCCCACCTGGAGGCTGGAAGTCTGAAACCAAGGTGTTAGCAGAGCCGCCTGCCTCCGGGGTCTCAAAGGAAGGGTCCTTCCCGCCTCTTCCAGCTCCTGATGGCTTCAAGCATCCCTTGGCATGTGGCCGCCTTCCTCCAGCCTCTGTCTCCATCTTCACGTGGCCTCTCCTCTCTCTCTCTCCTGTCTCTTATAAGGACTTCTGTTGTTGGATTGAAGGCCGTCCCAGGCCCAATTCAGGATGAGCTCAGCTGGAGACCCTTAACCTAATAACATCTACAAAGAGAGAGAAAGCAAGATGGTGGAACAGAAGGACGTGGAGTTCAGCTCCTGCCGCAGATACATCAAAAATACATCTACTAGTGGAGCCGTTCCCACAGAATACCTTACTGGACGCTGGCAAAAGACATCAGACACCCGGAAGTGCAAGAAAGATCTCCTCGTAACCAGGTAGGACAAAACAAAACAAAAGGAATCAGGTGAGACCTGCGCCCCTGGGGGGAAACTGTGAAAGAGGAAATGTTCCTGCACCCTGGGAAGCTCCATTGCTGGGAGGGACATCAGCCGGGACAGAGGGGGAGCTTCCGAGGCTCAGAGGAGAGCACAGCAGCAGGTGGGGGCAGCCAGAACGGAGAGAGACTGGCACAGGGGTTCCGAGGCGCCTCGCTGCACCCCAGCCCGAGACGCGCGCTGGCTGGTGCATGCAGGGGCTGGGGGCTGAAACCCAGGCTTCAGAGGACAGAGCCGGGGAGAGGACCGGGGTTGCCTGCCTGCAGACAGCCTGAAAGGGGCCGGACTGTGATGCTGAAACCTCACAACTCAGATAGTATTCGAACCCACAGTCTTTATTTATTTATTTATTTATTTATTTTATTATTTTTGGCTGTGTTGGGTCTTCATTGCTGCACATGAGCTTTCTCTAGTTGCAGCGAGCGGGGGCTACTCTTCGTTGCGGTGCACGAGCGTCTCATTGCGGTGGCTTCTCCTGTTGTGGAGCACAGGCTCTAGGCACGTGGGCTTCAGTAGCTGTGGCACATGGGCTCAGTAGTTGTGTCACGGGCTCTAGAGCACAGGCTCAGTAGTTGTGGCGCATGGGCTTAGCTGCTCCACGGCATGTGGGATCTTCCCAGACTAGGGATGGAACCCATGTCCCCTGCATTGGCAGGTGGATTCTTAACCACTGAGCCACCAGGGAAGCCCGAACCTACTCTCTTTTAATTGAGATCACACACCTGGTCTCAGGACTTAATGAAGCTCAGGTTCTTCATGTCTCAGTGCAGAAGGAGTTCAGCGAGAGGCAAAGTGATAGGTAAGAAGCAGATTTATTGAGAGAGATACATACTCCATGGACACAGTGTGGGCCGTCTCAGAAGGCGAGAGTGGCCCTGAAATACGGGGTGGCTAGTTTTTATGGGCTGGATATTTTCATAGGCTAATAAGTGGAACGGTTATTCCAACTATTTTGGGGAAGGCGGGAGTTTCCAGGAATTGGGGCGTCGCCCACTTTTTGGCCCTTTATGGTGGGCCCCGGAACTGTCCTGGCGCCGGTGGGCGTGTGTTTAGCTGATGTATTACAATGAGGGTATAATGAGGCTCGAGGTCCACTGGAAACTGAATCTTCCACCATCGTGGGCCTGGTAAGTTCTAACCGGTTTTTGTCGTGTCCTCCACGTCTCTGTCGTTCTTTAAAAGGTTGTGCCCTGCCCCCTTCCCTCCTGTCTCAGTACCGGTGACAACTGGGGGTGTTCGCAGAAGAAGCCCGGGCACCATAGAAGCAAAGCGCCTCGCTAAGGGGCTCGTGAAGGGGGTGCGGGTCCACCCTAGCAGCCTCTTTCCCGGGGTCGCCTCTACGAGCTCTGGGACGGGACAGCGGATGCTCGCGCAGCTGGGACGGGTCCGGCCTTAGCAGCTGAGGGCTCTGAGGGCACCCATGCAGAGGCGGGGCCGGGGTCTGGGCTGCTTCCCCAAGCGGGTCCCGGTGGGTGACCCCTGTGGTCCTGGTACCCGACTTCAGTGGGTAAGATCTGCACTGGCAGCTTCGTGAACACAGCACCTGAGGGACACCAGGGCCCATTGGCTGTGTCCTGCAGTGGAGGCTCCAGTAGATAATTGTTTCTCCCAAACTCATAGAGCAAGAGACATATAAGTAAAGTGAAGAAGCAGAGGGACCACTCCCAATGCAAAGATCAAGAGAATTCCCCTGAAAGGACAAACAGTGAAGCAGACGTCTTCAGTCTAATAGACACCGAGTTCAAAAAGGAGATAATGAAAATACTGAAGGAATCAAGAAGGGCTGTCGATAGAAATGCAGATAACTGTAAAAAGGAACTAGAAACTATAAAGAGCAGCCCAGAAAAATTAGAGAACTAATCCACTGAGATGAAAGCTGAGCTAAAGGCTATGAACAGCAGAATGAATAACACAGAACGAATAAGTGACCTGGAAGATAGAATAATGGAAATCACCCACTCAGGACAGCAGACAGAAAGCCAAATAAAAAAATGAAAGCAATATAAGAGACCTATGCGATAATATAAAGTGTGCCGATCTACACAGAATAGAGATCCCAGGAGGAGAAGAAAGAGAAATGGGGATTGAAAATGTATTTGAAGAAATTAGGGCTGCAAACTTCCCAGACCTAAAGAAGGAAACATCCAGATACAGGAAGCACAGAGGGTCCCAAACAAGTTGACCCCAAAGAGACCTACACCAGGACATATTCTAATAAAAATGGCCAAGGTTAAGGAGAGGATTCTAAAGGCAACAAGAGAAAAAGAGTTAACCACAAGGGACCCCCCCATAAGGCTGTCAGCTGATTTCTGTACAGAAAAGTCACAGGCCAGCAGGGAGTGGCAAATGTATTCAAAGTCCTAAAAGGGAAAAATCTGCAACCTAGGATATTCTACCCAGCAAGATTATCATTTAGAATAGAAGAGAGAGAAAGAATTTCTTGGACAAGCAAAAACTAAAAGAATGTAGGAGTTCCCTGGTGGCTCAGTGATTAAGAATCCACCTGCCAATGCAGGGGACATGTGTTCGAGCCCTGGTCCAGGAAGATCCCACGTGTCGCGGAGCAGCTAAGCCCGTGCTACTGAGCCTGCACTCTAGAGCCCGTGAGCCACAACTACTGAGCCCACGTGCCACAACTACTGAAGCCCATGTGCCTACAGCCCGTGCTCTGCAACAAGAGAAGCTACCGCAATGAGAAGCCCGTACACCACAAGGAAGACTAGCCCCCGCTTGCCACAACTAGGGAACGCCTGCACGCAGCAATGAAGACCCAACGCAGCCAAAAAAACAAAAACCTAAAAGAATACAGCAGTAGTAAATGTATCCTAAAGGAAATATTGGAAGGTCTTCTCTAAATAGAAAAGAAACAAGAAGCTATATGAAAGAGAAAAATCACAATTGGAAAGTAAATCACTGAAATAAGCCTTACACAGAATGAGGAAACAAAATCAAACAATTTCTGTGAAAGCGGTGATAACCGCCGTGAGCTGCAGAAGGATGCAGATGAAGATGTAGAAGAGGACACATCAAAATCATAAAATATGCGGGAGGAGAGTGTGAAAATGTAGGTGTTGTTTTTTCTTTTCCAGAATGTGTGTGAGCCTCTATGACTACCAACCTAAAGCAGGTAGATATAGGATGGGGTTAACATACATCTACAAAGACTCCTTCTCCAAATAAGTTCACACCCACAGGGTCTAAGGATTAGGATGCAGGCATATCTTTGGTGGGGGGGGTCCCCTTTCAACCCCCACAGATAGTCACAGGTAGTGAGAAGCCTGAGAGAGCAGACGAGGAGGGGGATGTCCAGGGGCCAGAGGCAAGGAGAAGGGTCAGGGCGGGCCTGGAAGGCACCGGGCTGGCACACAGCCATCAGTCCTCCCCAGATCGCCGTGGCGATGATTATAATTAGGCCTCAGATGAAGCTCCGGGGGCTCTGCCGGGTCCAGCCCTGCCCTGGCCTCTCGTTTCCGGGCTGCAGTGTTGCCGCCTGCCGGGTTTCACGCTGCGGCTGGTTTTGATTCTTGGCCCCGTATTTATTCATTTGGATTGATTACCTCGTGTTATGTAACCTGAGTGGCTACAAGCAGCAATCTGTATTTTACAAGATCCAGAAAGCCCGCGACGGCCCTGGGTACCCGAGTTGGCAGCCTGGCCTATAGGAGGAAAGACGTAATTGTCCAACAATGACAAATTTCAGGACGGTGACAGGCGGGCATTAACCCCACTCAGGCCCTTGTGACAGGCTCCTGAGGGACAGCAGGATGGGGACCCCGCTCTGAGCGGTGATGGGTTTGGACCGAGCTTTCAGCTCAGGCTACTCAGGAGAATCACCAGGGGTGTCACAGAAACAACAAACAAACAAAGCGGTACGTGGACTCCGTGTAGACCAACGAAATCAGAATGTCCGGGTGGCCGAGACATCAGCACGTTTTACGTCCCTCCTGCGCCTGGTCTTTTCCTTAAACCGGGAGGCATTCTCTCCCCCAGAGGCCGCCTGCTCCTTGGCAAGCAGTGACCCAAGTCACAAGGCGAGGGGACGGCCACCACCCTCTGCGTGTGCTTGAGGTCAGCCCACACACCTCCGAGCCATCCGTAAAATGGGGACAACAGGGCAGGTGGGCGGATTGAGGGAGCTGCCCAGTTCCTGGCAGGCCTGTCCACGTTAGCTGTCCTACCATCCCACTTAACTAGGCACCCCCGTGCCGGCACAGGTGGACCCCAAATGCTTGTGAATGAACAGAGGCACATGGCATCCCCGAGGCCCTTCATGGCTCCCCACTTGCGCTTCCTGCTAACAGCAAGGGTCACCTTGAGCTTTCGCCTGAATTAAACAGCCCCTCTCACACCGCACACCCACCCCCTCGCAAGTACACACACTCCTGCAGCCCCAGCACACACGTGTGTTTATTTTCTTTGCTGTTCACACTTCTCCTTTTATGGTTCCTGCAGTCCCGATCCTTAGACGGGTCTGATTTCATTCAGAGACCAAAACACAGCACTGAAACGCACACCTGGTCTTCCCGCCGTAGGTTGGTGGTGGAGTGGAGGGACCGTCCATCCCTGGGTGCCCATGGGTTACTTCCTGGGTGCCCACCATGCTGGGACCCCCAAGGAGGCACAGAGAAGTCAAAGATGTGCACGGAGCCCAGCCTGCAAGGAAGCAGCAATGTGATGTATGGGAAGGAGCCGTGGTCTCTAGTGAAGAAGGGGCGTGTGTTCCGGAGGTAGACCATCTGGGCACCGTCATTTCCTAGGAGCCGAGCCCAGGCAGGCACATAGCCCTTGCTGTGCTCAGGTGCCTCACCTGTAAACTGAGCTCGGGGAGCCTGCCTTTCTCTGTAGGGCTGTCGGAGTGTGAAATGAACTCCTAATGCGTCGGTTATATCACTGTTCTCCCGTCACCTCCACTCAGAGGGCCGAGGGCTCCTGGGCAGGTGCCTTTCCCTCTCTGAGTGTTTTCATCTGTAAAATAAAGGTGGATGCGAGGTTGTGTCCTGAACAGTGCCAGGATTTAGTAGTTGCTCAGTAAATATGTTTTCCCTTCCGTGAAGTTGCTTATGGTCTGGGGGGATGGGTGCCCAGGGAAGACCTCGCAAGTCGGGCTGGGTCAGGAGAGGGACAGAGGGGTGTTACAGACGCCAAGTGTTGTGGCATGTCAGGAAGATCAGAGCCCCTTCTTACGCCAACTATGGTCAGTGATGCCTCAGCCTCTTTTCCAGCTATGCATCCCCAAAACTGAGGTTAATTATTATGATTCCAATATGTTCCTTATGCTTTGGAAAAGTTCTGATTCCTCAACTAACACATATGTAGTGGGAAAATTAGAAACCACAGATACACACAGAGAAGAAAACCCCAAACCACACATATCCCAACAGCCAGAGACAACCAGTTAACATTTTGCTGAGTATCCTTGTAGATCTTCTTTTCCAAAATGCAGAAATGGGATCACCTTTTCTTTCCCCCAAGCCACATTTTAATTAAACACCCTCCAGTCTGGCTTCTCACATCCCCGGCCACTGACCCTCCTTCATCCAGGTCACCAGTTACCTTGATGTGACCCATTTCTGTGGTCGCTTCACTGATTCCTCAGGCCTCTATGGTAGGACATTTCAGCTGTTTCAAATCTGTCTGCTCTTCCAAATTACACTACGGTGAACATCCTTATTGCTAAAACTGGTCTCACATCTCATTTATACACAAACAGATTTTTACATGAACCCCCGCCCCAAATGTATAAAATCCTAAAGAGATGGCAGGAGCAAAGGTTAAGTCTAACCTCCCCCACCTCGGGAAGCAACAGAAGCCTCAGCCAGCACTTGGACAGAACCCTGAGCCCCATCAGAGCTCATGGGTGGGGGGAGGCAGAGCCCAGCAGGAAGCCCACCCCCAGAGATGGGACTCTCCTCGGCCTGAGAATTGAATGATCTCGACCTGCCCAATCCGATAAAGTGGGCCCAGCCACACGTGGGGACTGAGCGCTTGAACCGTGGCTGGTCAGAGCTGAGACGTGCTATGAGGTACCCGCTGTATTTTGAATAATTCATAGGAGAAAGAATTAAATATCTTGATAATTTTATGTGAATTGCAGGATAATGTATTTTGGATACAGTGGGTTAAAATATTTTAAAAATCAATTCCACCTGTTCTCCTTTTATATCTTTTTGAACATGGTTACTAGAAAATTTTAAATTACAGATGTGGCTTGAATTCTATGTCTATTGGACATTGGCCTAAACATCTCCCTTTTTCACATATGCAAAATAATGTATGCTTCTCAAGGAGCGTTTTTTTTTGGTTTTTTTTTTTTTTGCTTTTTTTGTTTTGCCTTCCCCGCTTCATTTGATCTCACAACCCTGTAAGGTGAAAAATTCCTCCTCTTCGTTTTATAGATAAAAACGTACCCCTTGGCAAGATGGGAGTCTTGCCCAAAATCACAGCACGTGGGAAAGCGTGTGATGCAGAACCGGACCTCTGGCCACAGTCGGGGCGTGTCCTATCCTCCCTGGAGTCCACCTGCCTGGTCTCCAAACCTGGACCTGCCAAGGCCATGCAGTGCCCCAGCCTTGGAGTCCCTGAGGGAGGGTGTCTGGAATTCCAGGGGCCATCTGGCTCTGATTCCCGTAGCGTACGGGGGGCTTCGGGACGACTGGGGAAAAGGGAGCAGCCCTCCCCCACCCCCCCGCCCTGCGGCCCTGCCCTCCCCTTCGCTGCCCCAGGAGAACAGGGCTGCCTGGAGGGGAGGGAAGCCGCCACGCTGTCCTGCAGAGTCCTGTTCCTATTAGGGTGACTGTTGACAGGAGCACGACGCAGCTGATGATGGATGCTTGTTTTGTCCCATAAGTCCTCAGACCTCAGTGCCAGAGGTGGCCCTGAAAGGCCTTTTCTCAGTAAATTACCGCATTTATTTGGCCCTTGAAGGGTTGTATACAGAGCCCGCCAGGCTAGGGAGGTGGCCACGCCCACTCCCTCCTGGACGGCCATCAATTCAGGACAGAGGCTGCCCCTGGACACACCACCTTCTCCACCAGAGGTGACCTCAGAACCAGGCTGCTTCAAAGCCCCGTCTTTGGGCATTTCTTTAAGTTTTAGAAGCACCTTCCCCACCTTAGTTAGATATGGTCCTAACAGTACATTTTACATTATTTGTAGCTACATAGAATAGTGCATAGCACCAGCTTCGAGGGTCCCCAAAGTCAAGATGCCTCTTACACACCCTCCACCCCACTCTCTGGGTGTGATGTAACAGCCCCTCTTTACAGAGTGCCACCGTAAGCCAGCCCTGGGCTTGCAACAGTCCTTCAACTAGGGTTTAGTTGCCTCATTCTCTAAATGAGGAAACTGAGGCAGGAGAGGTGGCATGAGGCCAGGAAACGGGGCAGGGGACCACCGTGCGCCAAGGGTCTTACACGGAAAGCTGCCCACGGAACAGCACAGGAGGCACCGCCATCCTCCACCGTCCACACTGGGTTGTTACGCAGATGAAGAACGCAGGACGGCGCCTCTGGAAAGATGCTATTAAAATAAGCCTGAGCCAGAGTAATTGGAACCCTCCTGCCCCGCTGGTGGGGATGTAAAATGGTGCAGCTGCTGCGGCAAACCGTCTGGCAGCTCCTCAGAGAGCTAAACATAGAGTCACTGTATGACCCGGCAATTCCACTCCTGGGTGTGTACCCGAAAGACTGAAAACAGGCACTGCAGCAGAATCTTGTACACAGATGTTCACAGCAGCAGTTTTCACAATAGGCAAAGGTGAAAACAAACCCCCCGTGTCCACCCACGGATGAAGGGATAGATAAACATGGTCCGTCCACCTGATGGAATATTACTCAACCATAAAAAAGAAGGAAGTGCTGATACAGGCTACGAAATGGATGAACTGAAAAGGTTATGCTGAGTGAAAGAAGCCAGACACATTCGAATTACGTGTTGTATGACTCCATTTCAGTGAACCGTCCAGAAGAGGCAAACCTACAGAGACAGAGAGCAGATGAGTGGTCACCAGAGGCCAGAGGGAGGGGGTGAAGCATGATGAGCAGTAAGTCTACGATTCCCTTTTGGGGTGATAAAGGCGTTCTGGAATCAGCTAGAGGCGGTGATCACACAACTGCAGATATGCCAGATGCCACTGCTTCGTACACTTTATTTATTTATTTTTTTTTCGGTACGCGGTCCTCTCACTGTTGGGGCCCCTCCCGTCGCGGAGCAGGCTCCGGACGCGCAGGCTCAGCGGCCATGACTCACGGGCCCAGCAGCTCCGCGGCATGTGGGATCTTCCCGGACCGGGGTACGAACCCGCATCCCCTGCATCGGCAGGTGGACCCTCAACCACTGCGCCGCCAGGGAAGCCCTGCTTTGTACACTTTAAATGGTTCGTTTTATGGTATGTTAATTTCACCTCAATATAAAAAAAAAAAGAAAAAAAGTCACAAATAAGCCTGGCCAGGCAGAGAACCAGACAGCCAAGGCCGTGGGTTGAGTAACTGGGTCTGGAATTGCAGATTTTCTCTCTGTTGTGGGACAGGAGTGCTCAGCACCGCCTGCCAGAAACTTGTGTTGTTTCCATGTTTTGTAGGACAGGCAGGGCTGTGTCATGCGGGCCAAGGAATACTGAGTAATGGGCGGGGTGGTCAGGCTGGGGGCCTGGTGGTCGGCGGCGGGTGGAGGCAGGCCACCACCAGCTCCACATGCATCCACCCCGCAGGGCGTGTGGGCAGTGCAGGCTCCAGGAGCCCTCCCCTGGGACCATTTGCTCTTGAAAGGAGGCAGGCTCCTTATCTCAAGCTCCTTTCAAGCACCGGTGAGAGTTTGCAAGCCCTTTCCCACCTACGTCTGCCTGCCCTTCCCCAGCTCCGGCTCCCCCCACCCCCCATCCATCTCGATCAGGCCTCCCAGCAAATCCCCCCAGGAGGCCAAGATTGATTACAGCGGGGGTTGGGGGGGGTCCCAGCCCCCAGGCCTGAGCTCCCCAAAGGGAACAGGGCGACTTTGCAGAAGGAGCTCCAGATCCCCCGCTTCTGTAACACCACTGATTGCTCTCCCTCCGGAGACTGGGTTCAGGATGAAGGTGTTAAAACGTGAAGCCAGTGTCCATCAACATGAATGGATAAAGAAGATGCGGCACGTATACACAATGGAATATTACTCAGCCATAAAAGGAAACGAAATTGAGTTATTTGTAGTGAGGTGGATGGACCTAGAGTCTGTCATACAGAGTGAAGTAAGTCAGAAAGAGAAAAACAAATACCGTATGCTAACACATATATATGGAATCTAAGAAAAAAAAAGGTCATGAAGAACCTAGGGGTAAGACGGGAATAAGGACGCAGACCTGCTAGAGAATGGACTTGAGGACATGGGGAGGGGGAAGGGGAAGCTGGGACAAAGCGAGAGAGTGGCATGGACCTATATACACGACCAAACGTAAAACAGACAGCTAGTGGGAAGCAGCCGCATAGCACAGGGAGGTCAGCTCGGTGCTTTGTGACCACCTAGAGGGGTGGGATAGGGAGGGTGGGAGGGAGACGCAAGAGGGAGGAGATATGGGAACATATGTATAGGTATAGCTGATTCACTTTGTTGTAAAGCAGAAACTGACACGCCCTTGTAAAGCAATTAAACTCCAATAACGATGTAAAAAGACCAAAAAACGTGAAGTCAGGTATTTCAGAATCAAACTGGTGACTCGAAACTCCTGCTCCTTAAATTGGCAACAACAAAAGAAGGAAGTTAGAGGTCTCAGTACTCAGTATTGTCAACAGCAAGTGAGACAGGTGTTTGCACACACCCACACCGCTGGGAGACGCAGGTGAACATAGAGCCTTTCTACAGGGCGGTCTGTCCGTTCACATCAGGAGCTGAGACACGTCCACACCCTTTGATCTGTGACTCCTCTGTTGGGAACTTATTGAAGGAAATAAAGAGCAGGTGCACATGGATGTACATCTAAGGATCTGTATCCACACCATTATTTATAAAGATGAATATTCGGGAACAGCCTAAGTGCCCATCAGTGCGGGCTGGGTTCAATAAACATACAGTGAGCTACAAGGCAGACGTTAACACCATGTCCTCACTGCGTGTCTGTCCTGGCTTTTCTGTTCACGGGCAGAATCGTCTTCTCCTCCGGACTCTGCCGCCTTTGCAACAGGATTTGATTTTCCGATTTCAAAATATGCAAGTTCCCAAAAGAATATTTAAAGAGAGAAAAATATTCAATGGTAAAATAGTAATGAGAAAACCAGGATCTAAAATTATATAATAACTCAAACCGTATTATATGGAGAGAAGGACAGAGACATAAAATATAGCAAAATACATAAAGCGGTGAACCCCAGCATGGCAGGATGACGGTTAACTAATAAATTACTCCTTAAACATTTCCATTTTTCATGAAGTTTCTTTTTTGTTGTTGTTGTTGCCACGCGGCTTATGGGATCTTAGTTCCCCAACCAGGGATCGACCCCATGCCCCCTGCATTGGAAGCGCAGAGCCCTAACCGCTGGACCTCCGGGGAAGTCCCCTAAAGTTTCTATAATGAATGTTTTGTTTTATAATAAACATGATATGATAGTCTTCAAAAGAAATAAATGTATGTTTGTTTTTAAATCCCTGCCCATCGTGAACTAAAATGGCTGTGAAGGAGCGCTCAGAAGGGGCATGTGAGCGCGTAGGATCAGAGCACATCACATTCTCTACGCTGGAAGATCCCACATGCAGATGCGTCACCCAGGAGGCAGGTGTGGGTTGCGGAAACTCTGGTTTTGTGGGTCAGAAGACTGGATTCTGGACATGGTGGTCAGTGGCCCTGATGATTGCCAAATCTCCTCGGCGAGTGGAGCCTCACGAGTGAGGTGGAGGGAAAACATCGCTGTTTAAGGAATCCTTTCAAGGTTCCCGGCGGAGGGCCCACTTGGTTTGCATCAGGCCCCGGAACAATGGAGGGTGTGAAGCTGTTTATTATTTTAAGTCAGCAGAATTAGCAGAGTCTCCACGCTGGATTCTTAAGACTCACACCACCCTCCAGAAACCCAGCCTCCTTCAAGTGACACATATTCTCAAATCTCTTATTAGCGATGCTCTTAACTGTTGAGAGATCACAGGCCATTAAGGGGAAGGCAAACCCCAGAGACCCTGGAGGGCAGCATGGCAGCTTCCAGAACGGCCAGCACTGCAGGCTGGGGATGCAGGGGGCGTTTCCCTGGGCAGCTGGAGAGGACGCACAGCTCGGCCAGTCGTGCTGAGACCTCACTGGACACCGCGTGCTGGACACTTGACGGGCATTACACTGCTTGATCCTCACCACATCCCGCAGAGGAGGGCACTCAGCCCATTTTGCAGATTTTTTAAAAAATTTATTTTATCGAAGTATAGCTGATTTACACTTTTGTGTGAATTTCTCCTGTACAGCAAAGTGATTCAGCTAATATATATATTCTTTTTCATGTTTTTCCCTCATGGTTTATTGCAGGATATTGAATATAGTTCCCTGTGCTATACAGTAGGACCTTGTGGTTTATCCATTCTATATGCCATAGTTTGCATCTGCTAATCCCAAGTTCCCAATCCTTCCCTCCTCCACGCCTCTCCCCCTTGGCAACCACAAGTCCCATTTTACAGGTTTTTTTTAAAGGGAGTTCAGAAAGGTTACAGAGCTCTGAAAAAACCGTCATCCATTCATCCATCTATTTAAAAATATTTGCTGAAGTCGTAGGCATCGGGCATTGTTCTAGGCACTGGGGTACCATGGTGAATCCAATAGACAAAAATCGTCAAGCTCAAGGAACTTAACATTTTCTGGGGGCGTGTAGACAGGATCTATAATGTCAGGTACTGTTGAGTAAAGAGCAGAAAGGGGGTGAGGGTCAGAGGCAGAGAGCAGAAGGGACGGGCTCAGCCGACACGGTCCGTGCGCCTCCTGACCCGTCACATCCCCTTTTGCCATTTTGTGTGACTATCGTGGGTGGGCTGTATCGGCGTCATTTTCTGGTGGTGACATTGCTCTGTAGCTGTGCCAGATGTCACCGTGAGGGGAAGCCGGGTGAAAGGTACAGGGATTCCACCACACGATTCCTTACAGCTGCATGTGAGTCTGCAGTGACCTCAGAACAAAAAAAGCTTTTTTAAACAAAAAGTGATCTTTGACCAAAGCCCAATAATAATAATAATAATTCCCATCTCTCGAATATCTGGAGGGACTAGAGAAGCTGGTGGTTAACGGCCCTTCAGGCTGACAGCCTGGGTTCAAAACTCAGCTCCAAGTGTGACCTGAGTTAAATTTCGTAACCATTCCGTGCCTCGGTATTTGCATCTGAAAAGTGGGCTCACAGTGTTACCTAACCTCCTCTGGTTGGTGTGAGGATGAGATGTTTATGAGCAAGAGCCCCACCTGTGCTGTTGACTGTTTGTCGTGATGACTCTGGAAGGTTCTGGAAGGCTCCTGGCTGGTCTTTCACGAGCGTGGAGCATTGCCTTGTGTAATCCTCCCGGAACTGGGATTGGCAGATTGGGGTGGGACTCAAAGGGGGTGTGTGTGTGGCTGGGGGTGGTCCCAAATGACCTCCTCTGGACCCACCGAGAGGTGGGGCCCAGCCGCTGGACACCAAGGCTGCTGGGAGCTTGGCTCTGCAGAAAGTACAGCCCCTGTGGAAAGGCGCCGAGATGTCTTATCCCCCCACATCCCCCAGGTCTCTGTGGAGGGAGGGGACGGCGTGTCCTGCTGCCGCCCTGCTGAGAAGCCAGAGCTGAGAGTCTGCATCCCAGAGTCAGGATGTCAGAGGGTCCCTGTGCCGCCTGGGAGTCCTGCTTCTTTTCCAAGCCTGCCCTACTTTCCTTTCGTCTCAGCCCCAAGGTTTGTCCCAGCAAAGATCGGCTTGTATTTCCAGAAAAGGTTCTTCTCTTCCTCGAGAACAGACCCCAGCTCCTCACAAACCGGAAGCTCGGGGCCCAGGCCCTGGAAAGGATGGAGGAGAGGGTCAGTGCTCCTGTCGTCTTTGATGGTGGGAGGGGGTGGGGGCAGCACAACTCCTGCTTTATGGGAGAGAAAACTGGGGCCTCCGAAAGGAAAAGCAACTCACAGACTCACAGAGAGCAGCAGGGCAGGCTGGGGCTGCGTCTCAGAAATTCTCCTAAATAACAGAGTTTCATCTTGCAACCCAGTAATGCCATCCTTCCTTCCCAGTCCTGCCCACCTGTGGGGCCAGACCGCCTGGGTTCACATCCGAGCTCTGTGCCTCACTTACCCCATCTGTAAAATGGGCACAAGAGTAACACCTGCACCGTAGTGTCATTGCCACGGTGAACTGAATTAAGCCATGTGAGGTTCCCTAAACAGTGCCTGGCTTTCTAGATACTCTGTCTATGTTAACTGATTAGCAAGGTTGTGGTTTACAAGGCAGTGAAGGGACCAGTGGAACCTCAGAATTACTTAGAACAGATAACTGGAATGTATGTTTCAAGTCATCAAGATTTGAGCTTTTTCAGAGGATTTTAAAACGTCATCTTAGTTTTGTCTCAATACGTTTACCAAGAAAGAGAACACGAGGGATCCTTGTGGAAGTCAGGGTCTTGGCTCAGAAGCTGTTCGGGGCCATCCAGTTTGTGCTCTCGGTTTCGCCCGAAGGGGTGAGGGGCGGGCTCACAGGTTCATGAGGGAGGGGCTCCTTCACTCACCTTCGGGCGGACCACAGCAGGGGACAAAGCAGGTTCAGCATCTTGGAAACATTTTCCACACTGTGTGTGTCTCTGCTTCACCAAGACCCGACCCCAAATGCCCCAAACCAGGGTCTCTGGTTGATGGAGTAGACGCTGTGGCCCCTGGACCACGGCAAGCCCAACACCCCAACGGGGCGTCTTCAGAGTGCGCAGATGAAAGGCAGACCAACCTCTGAGGTCTCCAGTCTGCTGAGTGGACGCTCATACGAGAAGTCTGAATCTATAAGTGGAGGCTCAAGGCAGGGGGTCTCAGTCCCTGACCGCACACCCAAGTACCTGGGAACAGGTAAGACGTACTGAAGCCGGATTCCACGCCCAGCCTCACATCCTCCGAGT
The DNA here is from genome assembly GCF_039906515.1 of Pseudorca crassidens. Classification (NCBI taxonomy): domain Eukaryota; kingdom Metazoa; phylum Chordata; class Mammalia; order Artiodactyla; family Delphinidae; genus Pseudorca; species Pseudorca crassidens. The sequence goes on along the minus strand of NC_090315.1, from coordinate 59,784,517 downwards.
CTCTGGGGTGGGGCCAGGCATCTGTACTGTCAGAGCTCTAGGAGATCATAAGGGACAGTCAGAGCTGGGAACCACTGCGCGGGGGATGGGAGGTTTGGGGTGGGACCAGCCGGAGACAGGGTCTCTTGGGCAGTCGAGAACCAAATGGTGAAGGGAAGATGCAAGACCCCTGCCGCCTGCCCCGTCCTCCCCCTCCCCCAGCCCGTCTCATCTCCGCCTCCCGCCCACCCGGCTTTTCTTCTCTCTCAGCTCCCGCCCTGCTGGACCCCTAAGCGTCCCACCAGCTCGTCAGTCTCCGCAGGTCTCTAATCCACAGCTTTCTCCTCCACCTCTGGCACCAGCCATCTGTCACCCCTCCCCCGCCTTTCTCTGTTCTCTTCCCTGTGTCCCAGGCAGGACCACACATCCCGTCCTGCGATACCGCCTCCTTCCTGGCCTTTAGTCCAGGCTTTGATGCTCAAGAGGTGTAAGGTTGCTGCAGCTACGGAGGGAAGAGAACCAGGCTCCACCGTTGCTCTTACCGATTAACTGATGAGCAGCACGTGAGGCTTTGCTGAAGCAGCCTTGCTCCCACGTTTGCTGGGGATCCCCCCGCAGGGCATGTGAGAACACAGGCGGCCGCTGCCCGCCCCACCGGGCTTTCAGGCCACGCTGAGAACCTCCCTCTCGAGGCATGTTCAACTGTACTTTCCCTCCTGTCCCGACAAGGACCTGGGACGTTCAGTGCAGTCCCGCTGGGCTGCCGTCCCCCCGGGCAGGGGGCATGGTGGTTTGGAGGATCTGCTAAGAACGGGGGGTGATGACACCCCTCCAGGAGTAAAGGAGGTGACTGGGGGATGCCCCTGGGATCTCCAGGGGTCGTGGCTCTGTCCCCGCCGCCCTGGCAGTGCTTCCCCGGTCACATGCGGGACTCAGACATTTGCTGCCTGCTCCGTCATCCGGTTCTGCTTCACAGGAAGGATCAGGCTGGGTATTGACGCGGGTACGGGCTGAAAAGCAAACTGCTCATCTGTCTATGTTGGGAAAGGGGAGAAACTTCCCCAGCAAGGGCCCTGGGGCAGATGAGGTTTCTTGGAGGGAATCTGCAGGAACTTGCGTTGCTTGGAGAGGCTATGCGGCTGAATTTCAGGAGGTAAATCGGCGTGGAGCTGTCCTGGGTTCCCTGTCAGGTCTGGGTGCTGAGTCGGTTGACAGCAAAAACAATAAAGTGAATAAAAATACCAGCTTGTATTTTTTGTTTTAAAGTGAGGGTTTTTTTAAATTAATTAATTTATTTTTGCTGTGTTGGGTCTTTGTTTCTGTGTGAGGGCTTTCTCTAGTTGTGGCAAGCAGGGACCACTCTTCATCGCGGTGCGCGGGCCTCTCACGGTCGCGGCCTCTCTTGTTGCGGAGCACAGGCTCCAGACGCGCAGGCTCAGTAGTTGTGGTTCACGGGCCTAGTTGCTCCGCCGCATGTGGGATCCTCCCAGAGCAGGGCTCGAACCCGTGTCCGCTGCATTGGCAGGCAGACTCTCAACCACTGCGCCACCAGGGAAGCCCCCCGCTTGTATTTTTGAAGCGCCTTTCAATCACCCCTGGTGTGGGCTGGATGCTCTGAGACCAGCTTTAAGTGTGAGGGAAGAAAGGCATTTAGTGATTCTCAGACCCGAGCTCACGCTGTGGCCTGGGAGGCTCTGAACCCGCTCTCTTAGGTCCGCTCAGAGCTGCTTCTCAGACGCCCCGTTCCCTTATGAACTTCAGGAGGGACATGGTGGTCCTTGAGAGGTGCCAAGAATCTCAGCGTTGGGACTCACCCCAGCACGTTACCAGCCCCTTCCCTTTTCACGGAAGGAGAAAACGTGGCCCAGAAATAAAGACGTGCTTGTGGTCACGCAGAGAATGGGGACACATGCCCTACCGCCACCTCCCTAACCCCCGGCGAGACCACCGACCCCAGCTTCGAGACGGTGGGGACACACAAATACCTAAGACGCCATTGAATGTGCGGAAGGGGTGGCATCTTATATTCCGAATGATTTTTTTTCTTCTGAATGTAGACATCTGGTGTCCTATAAATAAAATTGAAAATGTAAATATTGTAAAACTCATTAGAGAGTGGTTTTCGGTTTGGGGAGAGCACGGGTCAGCTGCTACCCCACTGCACCTTGGTGGTGGGAAAATACCACCCTACACGCGGGCGCCCTCGGCCCCATACGCTGTCCCCCTTGTCACCGCGGTGGCCAAGCTGAGCTTTGTCTGACGAATAAACGTTAAAACCTGGGTCAGTCGTCTCCTATTCATTATCTTGCGCTAACAGTTTCTAAGAGCTCCCTAAAAGCCTTTCTGCTTTCATTTTGTACGTGGAAAAATCGTGGAGGGAGAATATCACGCTTCCTGCGTAAGAACACAGATTCCCATGCACACCGACCAAGCCCACGATGTGCACCCAGCCAGAGTCCTCATATCAGGTTTACACCGCTCTTCAAAAGACATTTTCTGTTCGAGACACGTTAAACAAGCTTTATTTAATAATGCTCGATTTGACTTATCCAATTTAAACATTTGCTCTGATCAGCGACCATTTGATCTGGGCTTCGTTTTGGGCTGCAGAATCATTTCTCTGGGTTATTTTTCTTTGGTGCAAGGTTGGTCCTGAGGGCAGAATAACTCCTCTCGAATTCTCTGTGTTTCTCTAATTCGAGCTGCGGGTAGAAAGGAAGAGAGCCATAAAAAGCCCGTACTGCGGGCTGCTTTTATAATGTTTTTACATTGCGCGTCCTCACGTCTGTCTGGCTGAAGACAGGCGATATCATTTAAAAGACTCCTCCTAGCCCGATAATTATAAGGAGTTTTTTTTTTTTTTAAGTTAGAGCATCAGAACGTAAAGAAACTCTCAAGTTGGTGATCTTTTGGGGGGATGTCGTCTGCCATCTGCCATCTACTTCCCCCCAGTCAGGGACTTTTATAACAATCGCATACACCAAATGGCCATCCATTAAAAGTCAGGGATTTTAAGACACTGCAGAGGAGAGAGAGTTTAATATCTTAATTCACCCTGTTTTAGAAGAGGAAATGTCGCTTTGATTTCAGCTGACTTGGGGGACATTTCATATTGACCTTCTGGTTATCGTTACTATTCTGGTTCTGACTTTGCTATCGTGATATTAAAACACAAACCTTCTTCGTAGGTTTTATCTTTGCATGCCGCCCTCGAAAATATCTACCTTGAAGCCGGTAGCCCCGTAAAGCGATTCATAAGGACATAAACTTCTGACAGCTTCACTCCCCAGGAGCAGCGCGGGGTAAGTCGGCCAGTGGGGAGGGTGGGAGTGCCTCTGGCCGTTATCTGAGCGACCTCCATGCAGGCATCTGCTCCCAGACCGGCAGGGAGGGGGGTCTTTCTCGGTGAAAGGAGCGTTTACAAGGGGCAGGCCAGCGCCTGGTTTATGGACCCGGCGGGGTGGGAGGGTGCGCCCCGCCCAGCCCACATCCAGGCCTGAAGTGTTTACCCCTGCGGTGATTTACATCACCCAGGTGTTCATTTGGGAAACATCTTGGCTCCGAGCTGACACGGTGATTGCCATGGACTTGCAGACTCCGGCATTCTTCTGTTCATAACGGTCTGGGGGCCAAAGAGACGTTTTAAAAAAGAAATGACCGGCCCAGAGTGGTTCGTGTCCTGTGGTTTTCACGCAGGAGGGCCGAGGGCCCTCTGAGCCCTGCACCTCTTGTCCTGCCCGGAAGCAGGAGATTCCCGGTGTCCCCGTCCTCAGTCAGACTCGTGTCGGCCGCACCAGGCTCCCCCACGGCGGTTTTAGCTCCTCGGGGCTTCCCAAACCAAAGGTGCTTTCCTCGGTCGGGATGCAGGTCTCGGGTACCACAGACAAGTCCTGGAGGGCGCCCCTGTGGTTGGTGTGGGTTTGTTCCACACGGACCGGCCTCCGCCGGGTGCTTACGTTCTGAAGGCTCCGCTTTGTAGCAGCTTCTTTCACATCAGACGCACTTTCTGCTCACATTCTGATGTGACCGTGTGTTTTGTGTTTTGTGTTTTGACCCTGGGTTTGCGCTGGGGCTTCCTAACACCTTGTGTCATCTGAACGCCGAATTAAAACATGCCCCGAAAAATCAAGATTTTTTGTTTGTTTGTTTGTCAAAAACACAAATCTAAAATGTTGTTTTATCATACCCATCCCACCCCTATTTTAAAAGTTTGACTTTTTATTACATATCCGTTTTTACACTTGTATCCATCATTTCTCCAGCCACTTCTGATAACTCTGGGTGAAAAAGAAAATACATGTATTTTTGCCACATAGAAATATATATTTGTGTAGGAGATAGGTGAGGATGATTGTAGGGAAATTGAGAATCCTTCTTTGTCTCTGTTTTCATCTTTACGAATACCTCTTTTACTGATCTAGAGAATGCTGGGCTGGTTCTAAGAGCTCGTTTCAATTTAGCTGTTTCTCTCTCCTTGACGAAATGTCTCCAAAACCCATCGTTCTGCCTCCTTACACAGTCTGCAGACATAAAGCATTTGGTCAAACGCTGGTGGCCATCAGAGCCGGGTTTAGCAAGTGATAGAATTCCTTCTGCGTTGACCTCTACGTTTAAAATAGTCTTTTCAAAGCTGCTGATTTGAATACTAACAAATTCACTTAAAAACCATTCAAATCTCCCCTGCCTGTACTCCTTTCTCCCATATTATAGATATGTAAACCTCCCCAACGTAGAAAGAGATCACTGATTTGCCATTGCTACACAGGGAGATATTTTCACCAGCAGCGACTGTTTAAAATTAGCAGCCCTGGGGCGAGGGGAAAAAATTCCAGCAATAAAACAAAAACCTTTGTTTCCAAATATCAGGTTGAAGTCCTCTCAAATGGCCACGGACCCCCTTGGAAAAGGGCCGTTCTCTGTGACCACTCACAGCCTAATATCGAGAACTGTGGAAAATATCACACTGATACAAAGGAAAAGGTCCAAGGCGTAGAAGAACGAATTTTGCCGTTGCTCTAGACTTCGTAACGGTGTCCATTTGTGAATCTTTGTTCTGAATCTAAGACGCCTCAGCGTACGCCCGTTTGCAGATACAGACACATGAAAATACGTGTGTCCACGGTCTATTTTAATGAACTGCCTGAGAGTGTTGAATTCTCGAACACTCTACGTGGCACCAACGCGGTTAAGGGCACAGTTTCACTAAACTACCCGACTCATTTATTTTAAACTCCGCTGGAACTGCTCCCCCAAAAGCAGGTGACTCTAGAGAGATTTTTTTTCTTTTTTCAATTCTAAATAACAAGAGGGATAAAAGCGAATGTCATTCTATGAGGTCTGAACGTTAAAATGTAAGAGAGAGTGAGCCAGGGTCTGGTAAATGGCTAAACAGATTAGTAGCCTTACTTTTTAACATATAAACATCTGAAACCCGTTTCCTGTTTAAGAAGAAGGGAAAAAAAAAAGTCTAGGTGGATGACCTCGGGCACTTTTTTTTGATTAACAAATGTGAATTGTACATCGCGGTGGAAAAAAAAAAAAATGGCCCACGCTTGGTGGTCTTTCTACAGTCTGTATACGGGAGAGAGAGAAAAAAATACAAAAATAAACGTTACCTTCTCACTTTCCGGGTGGGCGATGCCATTTCTGCAGCGGCGTCCAGGGCTCTGGCAAATGTTAAGGCTGTCACCGCGGACAGAATCCCCATGGTCTGTGTACCTCCATAGAGTCCGAGGAAAAACATTCCCTGCATACTTGCCGGTGGGTCCTATCTCCAGGCCTTGGGCTCAGCCCGGCAGGCTCGCGTCACCCGGACGAGCTGCTGGGACACAGCTAATCTAACCCCTCGCCTTCCCGGGCCAGCCCTGCAGCAGGGTGCAAACTGGACCAATTTACTGCCTCAACCCGGAGGACACAGAGAGTTAGTTGACTCTCAACCTTAAGGAAGAAGCACCAGCTGTAGTTTGTTCACCGAAAAGAGCTTAGGGGTTCTGACACGTTCTGACAAGATACATTTTATAGGGTTTGTGCTAAAATTTGATACTGGAAGTCGGGATTCCAATTTTATGTCTCGGATGATAACAAAAGCAGCTGGGACCTTTAAGAAATGCGTGTATTCCTTCCATTGAGTTACATAATAAAAACTATTTATGTCAAACACCTTATAAGGGAAAGATTTGCCTGAATGTCAATATAACATAGAATACGTTTTTATATTCAGATAGGAAAAAACCCCATTATCAGTGTTGCCTATTAGTTTGGGTTTGGAGTCTTAGATGTGTGGAGGCTTTAAAATTCTAAAGTCACCATCTTCTTGCTTTCATTTACAAATTCACTGAAGCGCTTCTTTTTGGTATTATTTCTGTATATATTAAAAAATCCCAAATGCTGACACATCATTTTTTTCCAAGTCCTTCTGATGAAAAGACACAAAAGAAGGGCACCATTTTGTGTTGTTTGATTTGATTTTGACAATTTCCAAGCAGGCGATAAAAAGAGTCACCTGTCCTTAATCATCGGTGCTTCTTTTGTTCTCCGGAAGCAGTTGTGGCTTTGGGTACAGACTGGCCACCAGAGCACGTTCCTAATTCTGATGAACAAACGGGGCAGGGGCTCAGGAGGATGCCCTTTCCCAGGAAAGGAACAGCGACATCGCAGCTCAAGGCCACATCCGCAGCCAGGTTTCAGAGGGGCTTACACTCACCTCCAGCCTTCCTGGGGACATCACACCGATTTTACTGCCAAATGGACAAGGCTTCTTGCTGAGGCCAGTCGCTTAGGAATGACCTGCAGCCCTGCCAGGCGGCTTATTAGGAAACCCCAGCTTCCTTCATATCTCATCTGCTCAGACGAAGAGCAGAACCTGATTGGGATGAGGAGAAAACCCCAATTAGCAAAGCCAGGTGATGTCCATCTGCCCCGCAGCCCCACGCCTGGGTCAGGTCCGCGCGGTTTCCTTTGACTTACGGGGCGGGTGCGGCAGCGGGTTGATGAGAAAAGCCCATTGCAGTGGGAACCGTCATCCAGATGCCCTGAGCTCCCGCCCTGGCCCCCCCATGGCAGGACGGCACCCCTGTCTGTCAGGGGATGAAAAGCCCACGGGGGCAAGTGCAAAACCTGTGTCCCTCATGCCCTGTTGGAAGCAGCCGACGCCAACTTAAACTCAGCCAAATGCCAACTGAATTTCTTTTGTTGTTAAGTCACAACTTGAATGTAAAGCCCCCAAGCAAACACAATTTTAAAAAATAACTTCCTATTAAGCCTCTCCCTTCTCTTCTTTGTCAGAGAGTTTCTTCAGCCTAAATGGAAGCCATTTCCCTTTTCTTTTCAAAGGAGAAGTCCACCGGGCGTCACCTGGCGTCCTCTGCCAGCTTCACCCCCAAGTACCGGCACTTATAATGGCCGTAAGTGCTCTCTGGGTCGATGGCCATATTCCATATGCTGATTGTACGTCGCTTACACGACCATTATCAGAGAGAACTGTGCTCCAGGCAAGGACTGAGAAGGGCATCTGAGACAGTGTGAAATTTGAAATAAAAAGTGTGCAGGCCCAGAGGATTCTGCAGACACCTGGAACATCTCCCCTCTTCCCAGTGACCCTCATGGTGACTGTCGTCACCGACACTTCGCACAAGAACATGGAGAGACAGAAAGACGAGCTCTGTCTCACAGACAGAAGGTGGGTTGACACTATTGGCAACGCACGGTAGTGAACGCGCTGGAACCGCCAGCCTTCGACGGGACCTGTTAGATGCTAAGAGTCTTTCCCCACAGACTGTCAGCCATGGCGAAAAGCTAATCTGACCCCTCACAGTGACCCCGCAAGAGGCAGGCGTTCTCACTGCCTGCATCTCATGGAAGAGGAAACTGAGGCAGGGAGCTCAGGCCATCTCTGAAGCCCAGACTGCTGGAAGGTGACAAAGGGATGGGGTCAGGAGCCACCGCCAGGCCGTCTGCCAGCAAAGCCGGGTTGTAGCCTCTGTGCTGTGACATCAGGGTCCAGGATCATCAGTGAAGGCCCAGGCCAAGCCCTAGCCCGTCACCTGGGCGAGTGACTCTACCACCCTGAGCCTCAGTGTGCTTGCCTGTGAAGTAGGACGGGAATGGTCCCCAGCTTGGGGAGTTGTTCGAGATCGCATGAAACGGGACAGGCAAAGTGCACGTCACGTCGGAGGTGCTGCACGGTTACTGGATGCTGACCGTGGTTGGGGGGGACGGAGCGGGGGTCTCAGCCCAAAGCCCGTCCCCCTCCCGCTGAGCGGGCCGCAGGCTGTCAGGCTTGGCTTGGGGATCCATCTGGGAACCTGGGTCATGTTCTCAAACACCAGCAGAGCAAAGTGGTCGGCGCGCATGCAGCAGGGACCCCACCGCAGCCGGGCCTCAGGCGAGTGGCCCAGGGTCTGCCCCACGGAAGTGCTGGGCGGCAGTGGATGCCCCGGGGCTGCAGGGAGGGACCGTGCAGAGGCCTCGGGCCTCAGGCTTCACTGTGGGAGTCACATGACGTGTCATCACATGACAGCACAGGGGACCCCTCCCCCACAGGTCCCCTGCCCACTCCCAGCCTTTTGCCGCCCTGGCTGCCCCCTGGTTTCTGTTGCATCTGTTTGGACAGTAACCCCCTGGGGGCCGCCTCCTTCTCCACTCTGTTCCAGCTTGTCGAGGGCCGCACAAAGAGCCGCAGGAACAATAAACAGCCTTCCTTCCCGAAGCTGGCTCTGCTGGAGGCCTGGACGCTTCCCGACCACCGGCCCGGCAGCATGGCTGCCGGGGGCTTGGGCTTCCAGTAGAGCCAGTCCAAATCCTGCTTCTGCCTCTGACAAGCTGTTTTTGTTTGGGCAAGTAGCTTGCCCTCTCTGGATCCCACTTCCCCCTTTCGTACAAGGGCAGCAGAGATGGAGAAAGTGCTGGTTTGCAAGAAATATCAATTATCGTATTGCTGTTTAACTCCGACCATAAAAGGAAAACACCTGAATGTATTGAGAGCGAAAACTCATTTTTTAAAAACGGGGATGCCACCTCCTCATAAGAAGGGCTAGAGAAAGGGTAAAGCAGAAGACACAGCGAGGGGCACAGCGGTACGTGGGGGGAATTCTGCCGTCAGGAAAGCTGGGTTCTCTTTGTTTTTTGCCACTTACCTGGGCACAATGCTTAACAATTCTGGACTCCTTTCCCCATCTGTAATTGGTGATCCGTAAGTTTTCCTCCTGCCTTCTTCCTTTAATTACCAGCTAAAATCTTCCGCCACGGACAAATCACCTTAACATAAACACACCGTTCTCCGGGGCGCTAGGATATTCTTAAAGTACCCACATACGTGTAATTCAAGTGATGGCAACATTTTGCCAATACAAAAAACTGGAAATAATAGACTGGTGGGATTGCGGGTGATGATTTTTTTTTTCTCTTCTGTAATATACCGTTGATTGATGTCTTGTATCTTAAGTTTCTCTATAGATTTCTTTTTATGCACAGGGACCTGTGACTAACCCCACCTCCTGCCCCCGCAGTCACAGTCCTGTGGAGATGCCCCTGGGCCTTCGCCTCTGAAGTGAAAGGACCCACACGAACTCAGACCTTTACTGGGAAGTGGACATCTTGGGAAAAGACTTTTTTTTTTTTTTTTTTAATTATCATGAGTTCTTTGGAAGACCATAGCTTTAGTAGTAAGGGATTTATTTACAGAAGCTATGGGGAAAACATTTCTGCTGATTAAGGACATATGTAAAAAAGAGAGAGAGAGAGAAAGGAAAAGCACAGATTGTCACATCAGTCCCGGAACTGTATCATCTCTTAAACCCACACCCGTGAGTGGTGGAGGGAGGTGGGTGAAACGAAACCACAGATGTCAGGGCTGCAAGGCACCCGGGACCCGTCTCATTCAGGGCCCTTCTGTGGAACGTGCGCACGAGCCCTGTGGGTCTGGCTGAAGTGCAGGTCCAGATGAGCAGGTGTGAGTGGGGCTGAGCTTGGCCCTCATTAACCAGCAGCCGGGGGTGCCCAAGTCGCTGATCCGTGAACCACTCAGAGTGGCCGGGTTTAGAGCAGAACGGCCATGGATTTCACCTGCTTGGCAGGGGTGGCCGCCCAAGCTCCTCGGTTCCGAGCAAGCGTTCTCGACTTGCACCACACTTTTCTTTTCTTTTTTTTTACCATCTTTACTGGAGTATAATTGCTTTACAATGGCGTGTTAGTTTCTGCTTTATAACAAAGTGAATCAGCTATGCATATACCTATGTTCCCATATCTCTTCCCTCTTGTGTCTCCCTCCCTCCCCACACTTTATTTTATTTATTTCTTTTTCTTCTGGCCGCGCAGCATGTGGGATCTTAGTTCCCCGACCAGGGGTCGAAACTGCATCCCCTGAAGTGGAAGCACGGAGTCTTTTTTTCTTTTTTTTAAACAACTTTATTGGAGTATAATTGCTTACAACGGTGTTAGCTTCTGCTTTATCACAAAGTGAATCAGCTGTACATATACATACATCCCCATATCTCCTCCCTCTTGCGTCTCCCTCCCACCCCCCCATCCCACCCTCCCTATCCCACCCCTCTCAGTGGTCACAAGGCACCGAGCTGATCTCCCTGTGGGAAGCACAGAATCTTAACCACTGGAACGCCAGGGAAGTCCCGGACCGCACTTTAGAATCAGTGTGATTTTGCAAAACCCCAGCGCCTAGGCTGCACCCTAGGCTAATTAAATCCGAACCCTTGGGGGCTGGGCCCGGGCACTGGGGCGTTTTCAAAACTCCTAAGCACTCTGAGGACGAAAGGTCTAAATGCTGCCTCTCTCAGGGCTGGGGAGGAGGGAGCGGAAGATGGATTAGTGATGTCTGCCAGGAGATGGATTAGTGATGTCTGCCAGGAGGGAGGCGTGGTGGCCTTCACTGAACAGGCATTTGCCAAGGATGAGGGACTTACCCGAGATGCTGCTGCGGCGGCAGAGTTAGGGTTAGGAGCCAGATCTTCAGACCCTCACCTTCAGAGTCCAGCTTTTACTCAAGGATGACACACAGACAGAGGTCCCTGTCTGCAGTACAGTCCTCAGGCCTCCTGGTTCGCGTTCCTGGTGCACTGTTTGGCCACAATCGGTCGGGTAGGGTCTGATGTTGACCTGGGTCAGCCGTGGTGGGGTCCGAGGTGTGGTGAGCAAGGTGCGGTGAGAGGCTGAGCGATGCCTTGAATGTCACCCCAAAGACAGGCTGGGGAATGGGGCGCATTAAGTGAGCCCACTCCTGGGGATCCTGGAGGTTTGCAAGGAAGGGCTCAGACCCTGGTGGGTTGCCCAAAGAGTAGCGTTAACAGATCCCAGTCAATCAGGGCATCGAGATCAAGAACGTGACTGAGGAATTTGGTATTTTTTCCACATGCATTGAGGGTAGAACTCACAATAGAGACCTTCTCCGGGGAGAGTTTAGGCTGAGAAGGGGCAGGGCTTTTGGGGGGGGCCCTGGGTGCTGGGAATATTGTATGTCTCTGTTGAGGTGTACACACATGTAAAACCGTCAAGCTATAAATTTAAGATTTGTGTACTCTCTGTACTTTCCTGGATGTAAGTTAAACATCAAGAAAAAGAAATTAAAAGCAAGAAAGGTAAACCTATACAATAAATAAAATGGTTGAAAAAACGTAGAAACACAGAAATAGAGCTACAGATTAATAAGAAAATGACAAGCCAATAGAGGGGGAAACATGTCAAAAAAATTAGAAAAAATCAGAGGCGCAATTAACAGAAAATGAACCAGTAAAGCAAATCACATCAAATATGCTTATTGTAAAATATAATAGCCCTTAGTTAGCCCTTTGACGAATTTCCCTACATTCTTTTCATGATTTAGTGCTGCTTGTATGTTGAATTCCATACAGGCACGGGGACGGCCCTGTAATCTTTTCAGGGTTTGTCTCAATCTGCTCTGGGCTGGAGGAAATGTTGAAATTGATCAGGTGATAGTTAAGGACTTGGATGGAATATTTCTTGTAAGGATTTGAGATCTCAGAGGTCTTCAGCATGGAGAATCCACGAAGTAGCCAGGATGGATGAAGACAAGACCTGAACAAGGCTTACAAAGATGTAACGAAAAATAAAATCAATACTAAACTGTGAAGTGGAAATTCCATTGCAGCTTTTCCTCCTCCCTTTAATGTAGCAAATATCAAATCCATCTTTGTAAATGAAAAAAAAACTATTCATTTTTTGGACCAGGGGACCAGGGAAGGGCCTGTTCTTCCAGGTGAGCCGAGCACACTTTGCATCGGGAAATGGCGTGCAGGTGATGACAGGGAAGCTGACAAGGGACCCTGGGTTCGGAGTGGAAGTGAAGGAGTTTGGACACTATTTATCGTTACTGGCCAGACACTCCAATGCACATGTCTGGGATCAGAAAGAGACAGAGTAAAGGGGGCACGTCAGGTGTGGGAAGGAGTCTTGGGAACACTCCCTAGAGAAGCAGGTACAGCGACAGGGGCCTGGCAGCCTGGAGAACGGAGGGCAGAGAACTCAGGGTTCCTCAGAGAAGGGTGGCAAGGGTGGTCCCCCTATTACCACGGGCACCCGGAAGAGCCTCCCCTGACTCTGCCTGTTCTCACTGAAGTGTCTCTCCCGGGGAACACATCTTCCTTTCATTCACAATGAGTGGTGATTCACAAAATGCCCTCCCCAGGAGGGACGGAAAGATAGTGACAGAAATTCCTATGTAGGTGTGAATGACTGCTCGCAGGCCCCCTTCTCCAGCCCAGGACCGATGAAGAGCTCTGGGAAAGCCAAAGGGGGCTGGCTGGGGAGGGGGCAGAAGGGGGACCCTCCAAAGCAGGAAGAGTGGGCCCAGACCAAAGTCTCCACCGACTTTGAAGGGGCAGAGCCCTTACAGCGAGCGCAGGGGAAACTCTAGGTCAGTGTTTGTTCTCATCATTAGCACAGAGCACGTGGATGAATTTATGCATCCTTACTGTTTTTGAGTCCCTTTTAGCTGGGTTCTGAGTCAGTGTCAGAAGACCCTCTGTGGCTCCCAAGTCCACTGCAGCCAAGATGAAGCCACACACTATGAACACAGGCCCTGGGAGAGGCTGAACCGTGAGCCCAGACCCAGGGGGAAAAGCCTGAAAGGGGGAGGTCGCCCCTCCTCCAGACCGTCTCTACCCCTGGGTCATCCAGGACAGGAGTAAATGAAATGAGCAATGTGACGGGGACCAGAATTTGCTGGAACAAACGGTGGGAGCAGCTGCCCCACCAGCAGCCCAGGACTCCTCTCTGACCTGCCCCTTTCCCCTCCCCCCTTGCGGGGACATGGCCAAGGATGTCTGTCGCAGTGAAGCATTCCAGAACGGAGGAAATAACCACAGGACAGGTTTGGGGAGGCACTGCAGCCGCGTTGGGACAGGAGCGAGCTAAAACTCCATATGAGTCCCCTACGGGGACTAGGGGACCCCAGTGCCCCAGCGAGCCTCCTGGAATCAGTGTCGGTGTCCAGGAATCCCCGAGTGTGTGATTGTCCCCCTTTCCCCAGTGCAGTCACCCTGGTGGAGGGCCGCTGTTCCCCACGCCCCCTTGCCCGGTCTGGGCCACTCGCGCGGGGCAGCCAGCGTGGGCTTTCACTCCCCAGGTGTCATCCTCTTGCTTAAAACCCTTCGTAGACTGGAGGTATCATTTATTGTTCCAAACCGGGCGTTTTTGAGAGTAAAGGGAGGTGTTAGTAATTACACGCAACCACAGCCCAGATTCACCCATACAGGGCTCCGGCTGTGGGGTCTTGGCCCGGCACTGGCTACGGGCTCCCTGGGCATGTGGCCGCCTTCCTCCAGCTTCTCTCTCCATCTTCACGTGGCCTCTCCTCTCTCTCTCTCTCTCCTGTCTCTTATAAGGACCTCGGTTGTTGGATTGAAAGTCGTCCCAGGCCCAATTGAGGATGAGCCCAGCTGGAGACCCTTAACCTAATAACATCTACAAAGAGAGAGAAAGCAAGATGGCGGAACAGGAGGACGTGGAGTACAGCTCCTGCCGCAGATACATCAAAAATACATCTACCAGTGGAGCCGTTCCCACAGAATACCTTACCGGACGCTGGCAAAAGACATCAGACACCCGGAAGTGCAAGAAAGATCTCCTCGTAACCGGGTAGGACAAAAGAAAAGAGGAATCAGGACAGGCCCTGCACCCTGGGAAGCTCCATCGCTGGGAGGGACATCAGCCGGGACAGAGGGGGTGCTTCCGAGGCTCAGAGGAGAGCGCAGCAGCAGGTGGGGGCAGCCAGAACGGAGAGAGACTGGCACAGGGGTTCCGAGGCGCCTCGCTGCACCCCAGCCCGAGACGCACGCCGGCTGGTGCGTGCAGGGGCTGGGGGCTGAAACCCAGGCTTCAGAGGACAGAGCCGGGGAGAGGACCGGGGTTGCCTGCCTGCAGACAGCCTGAAAGGGGCCGGACTGTGATGCTGAAACCGCACAACTCGGATGGTATTCGAGCCCGCGGGCTGGGACTCGAAGCCGCTGTCATTTCATTGAGATCACACACCTGGTCTCAGGACTTAATGAAGCTCAGGTTCTTTACATCTCAGCGCAGAAGGAGTTCAGCGAGAGGCAAAGTGATAGGTAAGAAGCAGATTTATTGAAAGAGAGAGTGTGGGCCGTCTCAGAAGGTGAGAGTGGCCCTGAAATACGGGGTGGCTAGTTTTTACGGGCTGGATAATTTCATAGGCTAATAAGTGGAACGGTTATTCCAACTATTTTGGGGAAGGCGGGAGCTTCCAGGAATTGGGGCGTCGCCCACTCTTTGGCCCTTTATGGTGGGCCCCGGAACTGTCCTGGCGCCGGTGGGTGTGTATTCAGCTGATGTATTACAATGAGGGTATAATGAGGCTCAGGGTCCACTGGAAACTGAATCTTCCACCATCGCGGGCCTGGTAGGTTCTAACCGGTTTTTGTCGTGTCCTCCACGTCTCTGTGGTTCTTTAAAAGGTTGTGCCCTGCCCCCTTCCCTCCTGTCTCAGTACCGGTGACAACTGGGGGTTTTCACAGAAGAAGCCCGGGCACCATAGAAGCAAAGCGCCTCGCTAAGGGGCTCGTGAAGGGGGTGCGGGGCCGCCATAGCAGCCTCTTTCCCGGGGTCGCCTCTACGAGCTCTGGGACGGGACAGCGGATGCTCGCGCAGCTGGGACGGGTCCGGCCTTAGCAGCTGAGGGCTCTGAGGGCACCCATGCAGAGGCGGGGCCGGGGTCTGGGCTGCTTCCCCAAGCGGGTCCCGGTGGGTGACCCCTGTGGTCCTGGTACCCGACTTCAGTGGGTAAGATCTGCACTGGCAGCTTCGTGAACACAGCACCTGAGGGACACCAGGGCCCGTTGCCTGTGTCTTGGCAGTGGAGGCTTCAGTGAAGGAATTCTCAGTGGCTCTTCTCCCAGCGGGAGCGCTCCAGTCCCACCTACCTCACGCCGCAGCTCAGAAATGGGTCTGGGGGCTTCTACTCCAACAGCTAGGGAGCAGACCCTGCCCTGGACAGGGCTGTGACAACCACAGAGCAAGGGGAGTCCCCGCGCACTATCCCTTGCGGGCTCTGGTCGCCACAACACCAGTCGCATCTCCTATCAAGGGGACACGGCCAGCACATGCTGAGGAAAGAGCCGATAGGCATCCGTACTGAAAACAGCCCTCGCACCAAAAATACTAAACTCGTGCCGACTACACAGGGATGCTCCCACATATGAATAGCCCTCCAAGAACACAGTAGATAATTGTTTCTCCCAAACTCATAGAGCAAGAGACATATAAGTAAAATGAAGAAGCAGAGGGACCACTCCCAATGCAAAGATCAAGAGAATTCCCCTGAAAGGACAAACAGTGAAGCAGACGTCTTCAGTCTAATAGACACCGAGTTCAAAAAGGAGATAATGAAAATACTGAAGGAATCAAGAAAGGCTGTCGATAGAAATGCAGATAACTGTAAAAAGGAACTAGAAACTATAAAGAGCAGCCCAGAAAAATTAGAGAACTAATGCACTGAGGTGAAAGCTGAGCTAAAGGCTATGAACAGCAGAATGAATAACACAGAACGAATAAGTGACCTGGAAGATAGAATAATGGAAATCACCCACTCAGGACAGCAGACAGAAAGCCAAATAAAAAAATGAAAGCAATATAAGAGACCTATGCGATAATATAAAGTGTGCCAGTCTACACAGAATAGAGATCCCAGGAGGAGAAGAAAGAGAAACGGGGATTGAAAATGTATTTGAAGAAATTAGGGCTGCAAACTTCCCAGACCTAAGGAAGGAAACATCCAGATACAGGAAGCACAGAGGGTCCCAAACAAGTTGACCCCAAAGAGACCTACACCAGGACATATTCTAATAAAAATGCAAAGTTAAGGAGAGGATTCTAAAGGTAACAAGAGAAAAAGAGTTAACGACAAGGGACCCCCCATAAGGCTGTCAGCTGATTTCTGTACAGAAACGTCGCAGGCCAGAAGGGAGTGGCAAGATATATTCAAAGTCCTGAAAGGGAAATATCGGCAACCTAGGACACTCTACCCGGCAAGATTATCATTTAGAACAGAAGGAGAGAGAAAGAATTCCTCAGACAAGCAAAAACTAAAAGAATACAGCAATACCTAACCTATCCTAAAGGAAATATTGAAAGGTCTTCTCTAAATAGAAAAGAAGCAAGAATCTTTAGAAAAGAGAAAATCATGTTTGGAAGGTAAGTCACTTAAATAAGCCAGTACCCCAAAATCAAAAAACACATGCAGTTGGGTGAAGCTTCCAGCCACCGACATTTTCTGAATTTGCTGGCTAGCCATCCAGTGGGGAAAAACGAAATGTCTCAGACAATGTGCACTCCTGGCCTCTTTCCCCAGCCCCGAGCTGGACCGGGACTTGTCCAGTTCACAGTTCTGTGACCTCCTATGGGGCATGTGTGGGAGGGAAATACACGGGGCAGGGGTCCTGTGGGCAAAACGCATTAGTGCGAATCGGCGCAAAGTGTCCGGGGGGTAGACAGTGCCTCCAGAGCGAGTCTGCCCAGTGCTTTTGCAAGAATTCTCCAGATGGTGCCCCACTCTGGACTGACACAGCCCCGCACCAGGGTGAGCAGCTTGGTGACTGCGGTGGGCGGGAGTGCCAGGTCCGCTGGGCGGTGAGCAGACCACACAGCTACTCGCGGCACCCCCGGAACATGGGAACAGAAAACGCCAGGACCGACGGGGCACTTGCTCTGAGTGAGGGTTCGGCACAGAGTCCCCCCTTTCCCCCCCCCAGCCCCCAGTTTAGGCTAGGCTGGGGCTCTGCACAACGGCTGCAGTAGCAAAGCCCTGTCTTTGCAGCGGGAGTGGCAGCTCCCCGTTGCCTTATGTCATAGCAGTGCTATTTCCTTTTATTATAAAGAAGAATTTCACTCAAAGGGGTGCAGCCTAATACCCCTGGCTGCTTTGTACTTTAATCAGAGCTTTCCTGCCGAAAATGTTTATCTACCAGCAAAGAGGTGCTAATTTTATCTTGCAAGAGTGGGTATCTGCTTACGTCCCTTCTACCTTGGAGAAAGATAACCCAGAGGGCATTATGTCATCTAAATACAGCATCCTTGGAGATCAAAGCGTAATGTACACATCTGCCAAGGTTGATGGAGCGGCCATTGGGGAGCCCTTCCGCCCGGCTGCATGTGCTCCATTGATAGACGCGCTTTGCCATTTCTGTGAAAGAAACTCCCATGCTCTCTGTTTGTGCCAGTTGATTTTGGTGATATTGGGAGGTTTTGAAATGAGAGTCCAAAATAGATATGCCCTTCTCACCCCTCTGTGTCAGCCCTCGCCACAGGAAATGGCACAAGTTCAAATTTTTGTAATGGAAGCAACGGGGGACTAGATAAGAAGTACGTCCCTTGCAGGAACATTTTCATGTTTAAAATAGAGTCAGAATGATCCATGGCCCCGATCCACCTGAGTGGATTTGTCTTTCGACTCGAGTCCTGTTTGTAATTCCCGTTCGGTGTTTTTCACTTTCTTGGATCCCAGTGTGTTAGAAGAGTACACATCCAAAGACACACGCGCGCACACACACACACACGAAATAAATGTTCACAAAACTAGATGTCATTTTGCAACATGCACTGCACTGCTGTGCTTCGTCTATTCCCATCCAGCTAGATAGCTCCTCCTTGGCTTCTCAAAGTGTGGTCCCTGGACCCGCAGCGTCAGCATCGTCTGAGTTAGAAATACAGACTGTAGGGCCCCGCCCCAGGTCTGCACAGTGACCACGTCTGAGAAGCATTGGTCCAGTCTGTTTCATTTTTTGAAGCTTTAAAATTGTTTCAATAACTTGGTTGCAACTCACTAAACAGACTCACCACGCATCTGTGCTTCATGATGCAGAGGGTTTAACAAACCTACTTTGAGACTCTGGAGCCGGGGTGCTGAGGGCTTCAGGCAGCTCGCTTGGGAGAAGAAATTGATGTTTGTCTACAAGTCTGCCCTTCGGAGACGCTTTCCGCAGACACCCTCCGGGCCTCCAGACTAGGAAGGGATCATCTCAAACCCTTAACTGCCTCCCCTTAGTCCCCACCCTCCGTGCTGCATCCTCCTCCACCTTCTCCTCCTGGGAGATGCCCCTGCCATCCTTCCACCGCCCCAGCCCCCACCCCGCAGAGGTCCCCGGGATGCTCAGAAAGATGGTTTCCCACTGAGGGTGGTTTTGCAAGCTTTGTCACACTTGGAATTTAAGTATCCACGCTCTGTGGGATTTGCACAGAGTCCTAAAAATTAGGGGGAGCAGCGTGGGAGGAGGTGGCCTGACGTAGGTAAGGAGCCTGGCCATTTGGTCCACTTAGCTTGTGACCTCCTCTCCCTGGTGACCTCATTGCTAAGGGCCCTCTCAGTGCCCTCGGAATTAAGGAGGAGAGGGATGTATCAGATATCATGGAAAGAGGCTGACTCTTCCCTCCTAGAATTAGAGTTGAGAATAAAACTGAAATGCCTAGAACATCTTCAGACACCCTCACAGCAAGGGTGATTATCTCCCTCAGCTCAGGATGGATTAATAGGATAAAATGAAATTATAAAGGTACATCGTGTTGGAAAGTGCAAAGAATATTGAACTTGCCAGGCTGGAACAGCAGGACAGCTGCCTTCCCTTATAGAGTGGATCTATATGCTGTAAAAAAAAAAAAAAAAAAAGTACCACCTCACACACTTTTACCTTTTGTAAAAATTTCAGAAGTCACCTCTATCATGGAAAATAGACAAAAGCCTAAAGAAACAACAAAAATCACCTGTGTTCTCCTTCTGGATAGAAAACTACTTCCCATTTTGCTGGATATCCTCAAGACATTTTCTGTGGTTTACAAAGACATAAATTTGTGTACACAGAAGGGCTGCCGCCTTGTGTAGTTCATACACATAGATGGCGTAATACGGAACATATTCCGGAACCCCCTTTTCAAACAAAGGTGTCTTAGAAATCTTTTTTTTTAATTGAAGTATAGTTGATTTACAATATTATGTTAATATCGGGTGCACAGTGTAGTGATTCAGTATTTTTACAGATCATACACCATTAAACGTTATTACAAGATAATGGCGATAATTCCCCACGCTATACAAGATATCTTTGTTGCTTTCCTGTTTTATACACAGTAGCTTGTACCTCTTAATCCCCCCTAACTTTCGCCTCCCCCACTTTCCTCTTCCCAGTGGTAACCACTAGTTTGTTCTCTCTGTGAGTCTGGTTCTGTTTTGCATATACATTCACTTGTATTATTTTTTAGGTTCCCCACGGACATCTTTCCATGGCCGCTACACTTCAGTCTTAACTGTTGAAGCCAGGGCTCCGTTTTTCATACGGAGGTGCCACGGTTTGCTTTACCGTGTCCGTATCAGTAGTCATTTCAGTTACTTCCTGTGTCTTCTTAGAATAAAAATATTTGCACGGAACATCCTCAGACCTGCCCCTTTGTGCACATGTGGGTTATTTCTTTGCCAAAACAGATTTCCACCAGTGCCTTGTGTGGGGTGTCAGGTGTGTGGGTTTCCAGTTTGAACAGATTCCTGTCAATTGCTTCCATAAACGACATAGCAGTTTGTGGACCAGCGATGGCTAAGCTTACTCCCCTTCCTTTTCCCAATGCTGGCCATGGCCAGTCTTTGCATTATGACTGATGTATGGACGAGTAGCAATATCTTTAAAGTCATTGGAGTTTTCCTGTTGGCCGATGCATTCGGACACTTTTCACGCGTGGTGTTTGTGTTCTGCTTTCAGGTGCCGCCTTCCTTATCCTTTGAGCGTTTCTGCTTGTACGTCCTGTAGGTGAGTAGTTATCTTTTTTAACCTGATCTTTAAGGTGTGTTAAATGCTTCTGATATTAGTCATTGCTGTGCATTACGTTTTGCAAGTATTTCTTCCCCGTTGGTCACTTGGATTTTCACTTTGTTTATGGTGTAGATTGTTATACAGATTTTTGACACGGTTTGCTTTTGCATTTATATATATATATATATTTAAGAACTTATTTATTTATTTACTTGTTTGTTTATTTTTGGCTGTGTTGGGTCTTCGTTGCTGCGCACTGGCTTTCTCTAGTTGTGGCAAGCAGGGGCTACTCTTCGTTGCGGTGCACGGGCTTCTCATTGCGGTGGCTTCTCTTGTTGCGGAACATGAGCTCTAGGCACGCAGGCTTCAGGAGTTGTGGCTCGACGGTTCTGTAGTTGTGGCTCGCGGGCTGTAGAACACAGGCTGAGTAGTTGTGGCGCACGGGCTTAGTTGCTCTGCGGCATGTGAGATCTTCCCGGACCAGGGCTCAAACCCATGTCCCCTGCATTGACAGGCAGACTCTTAACCACTGAGCCACCAGGGAAGCCCTTGCATTTATATATATATTTTTTGCATTTATATATATATATTTTTTGCATTTATATTTTTAAGAAAATGTTCTCTATTTTCAAAATCGTTTAAATTTCTTCCTAATAGTTTTATGGTGTAAGTTTTTTGCTTTTGCACTTTTGCCAGTTGTCTCGACGCTGTTTATTGAGTGGTTGGTCCTTTTCACGACGTATTGAAATATCTTCATCGGTGTGTGAGAAATGCCCATATGTACGTCTGTCTGGTGCTGGACACCCTGTTCTGTGCCGTTGGTCTATTTGTTTTATTTCCAGATGTTTACGCTGTTTAAAAATATACTTTCATGTTAATAATTGCTAGTTTGGCTTCACTGTGGTCAAAGAATATATTTTGTACATTTTCAACCTTTTGAAATTTCCTGAAACTTGCTTGATGACCTAGAAGAGTAGAAGGGAAGGTTTTTCTGCAAAGGGCCAGACTGCAGACATCTTAGAGTTTGCAAGCCAAGTAATGTCTCTGTAGCGTACTCTTTATTGTTTCGTTTGGTTTTGTTTTCGGCAGCCCTCCAAAAATATAAAAACCACGCTTAGGTCATGGGCTGTACGAACACAGGCCATGAGCCACAGTGGTCTAGAAGATGGTTGGTCTACCTTGGTTGATACTTTATGTGCCCAGGAGAAGATGCGGGCTCTGCTGTTGTTGGGTCGCGTGTCCCATTGACATCCTCTAGGTCAAGCTGGTTTATAGCGTTTAAGTCTTCTATGCCTGTTGTGATTGGTTTTGTTTGCTTGTTTTATCAAAGAGGAGTATTGGAAGCCCCGCTGTGTTTATGGATTGGACTGTCTCCTGTTCGCACTCTCAGTTTTTGTTTCCTGCGTTTTGAAGCTTGCGTACTCCATCGCTTGGCCTCGTGAATAACGGTTACGTCGAACTGGTTTCTTGAATGAGTTATTAAAATGTAATTGATACCTCTGTTATCGGCAGTTCTCCCGATAACTTTCACAGATTCTAAGCTGTGGAATATCACTCTTTAGTTTGCAATTCTTCCAGAAACCAATAGTGAGGACATTTTGCGTGTCCTCAGTTTTCTCACGTGTAAAATACAAATATTAAGGTTCTCGGTTTGTTGGGAAGATGAAATGGGGTGACCCGTGTGGGGCTTAGTAAGAGCAGGTGCTCGGTGCATTTTAGCTGTTAGGATCAGAGCTAGCATTCCTATTAGCATTCTTTCCTAAGGTGCTAGAGGCGAATACAAGACAGCTTTTCTAGGCATGTGGCTGCGGTTGACCAGGAAGGATGGGGAGCAAACTGGGAATAGTAACTGGCCAGACTCCAGCCCCGTGGCGTGGATTGTGTTCTGACTCCCACCAACTTTCCAAATCGTATCCCTCCCATTCCCTCTGACAACCACAGAAGATAAAGCCCACTTGCCCAACAGCCACTCCTATTTTCTCCAAAATGTTAAATCCTAGACTTTGTCATGAATGCGAATAATTATGAGAACCATAGTAAAAAGAGAGTGTCAGGGTAGGAGGGACACGGGTGGTGGAGTCAACAGACTTGAGCACAGATTCTGACTTCAGTGCTTACTGGGTGTATCGGTTAGCTCTTGCCACAAGAGTGCTGCATAACAAACAACCACAGAACCTCAGCGTCATAAGAACGGTAAGTGTGTATTGCTTGTGTATCTGGAACGAGCTGGGGGTCAGCCACGCGGCTCTGCTGATCTTGGCTGGGTTCGCATACGTGTCTGGGACCAGCAGCTGACCTAGGCTGACTGCACCTGGGGTGGAGAGGACG
The DNA here is from genome assembly GCF_039906515.1 of Pseudorca crassidens. Lineage (NCBI taxonomy): Eukaryota > Metazoa > Chordata > Mammalia > Artiodactyla > Delphinidae > Pseudorca > Pseudorca crassidens. The sequence goes on along the minus strand of NC_090315.1, from coordinate 59,761,934 downwards.
CCTACTCAGCTGCACTTGTTTCTCATCTCTAGCAGGCCGGCTCAGGCATGCCCTCATGGCCATGGCAAAGATGCAACGGAGCACATCCCAGTGTTGGAGCCCTTATCAAAGGCCCTTCCCTTGTTGTGGCCAAAGCAAGTCATGTGGCTGAGGCCAAAGTCCAGGGGTGGAGCATGTCACCCTGCCCATAGAGGGAGAGCTCCTCACGGTTGCAAGGCAAAAGCAAAAATATAGGAAGGGGTGAAGAATTGGCACCACTGATGCCATCTACCACCCCAGGTGTGTGATTCTCATCTGTGATTGGGAAACCGTGCTCTTTCTCACAGTACTGGTGAGAGATTTAGATTAAACAGTGTGTCTAAAGTAGATGGTGCCACAAAGGAGGTGCTCAACTGATGGCAGCCCTTCCTTTACTGATGATAATGACTGATGGGTAATGATGATTGTGGATTCACATTCCACACCCAAGGGCCTAACTCTCTATATTCTTCATTCCTAAAGAGAACAGGTAAGTCTCTGTGTTCTGTATTTCTTGCAGTGTGATGCTCGCCTTTCTTTTTAATAATAAGAATGATTATTTAACTTATTTATTTATTTTTGGCTGCATTGGGTCGTCGTTGCTGCGTGCGGGCTTTCCTTAGTTGAGCGGGGACTACTCTTCATTGTGGTACGTGGGCTTCTCATCGTGGTGGCTTCTCTTGTTGAGGAGCATGGGCTCTAGGTGCGTGGGCTCAGTAGTTGTGGCTCATGGGCTCTAGAGCACAGGCTCAGTAGTTGTGGCGCACGGGCTTAGTTGTTCCCCGGCATGTGGGATCTTCCCCGGCCAGGGCTCGAACCCGTGTCCCCTGCATTGGCATTGCCTTTCATTTTTAATTTGCTGTAATTTGCTGTAATTTAATAGTGCTTTTTAAAGAGCAAATGTTTTTAAGTTTGAATTTTATCCTTTTTTTTTTTCAAATTAAGGTCATTTTTTTATTGTTTCTTTTCCTATGCAAAAGCTTTTCAGCTTGTAGTCGTCTACCTGTTTATTTTTGTTTTGTTGCTTTTATTTTTATTTTTTATTTTTTTTACATCTTTACTGGAGTATAATTGCTTTACAATGGTGTGTTAGCTTCTGCTTTATAACAAAGTGAATCAGCTATACATATACATATGGTATCCATTTTTTATTAGTGCATTTTCTATCATGTCTAAGAAGTCCTGGCCTGCCCCAAGTTTGTGAAGATATATTATGTTTTCTTTCAGAAGGTTTTATAGTTTTAGCTCCTGCATTTAGACCTTTGGTAGATTTAAAATTAATTTTCGTATATGGCGTGAGGTAGGGGTTGGAGTTCGTGTTTTCCCAGCATGACTATCTAGTTGCTCTTCGCCGTGTTGAGGAGGTTCCTTTCTACTTCTTATCGGCTGAGTGTTGAATTCTGTCAAATGCTTCTTCTGTACCACATCACTCATTGAAACACTAGCAGACATGAACTGCAGGAATTGATAATAGCCTCCAGGACTATGAACTGGGAATGGAAAGAGGACTCATTCCTTTCGGTAGCTAGAGGCATGTGACAGACAGCCACATGCTAATCCCTCTTCCTCTTCTCCCCAGATAATCACCTTTTCAGCCTCTTACAGTCAGCAGTGAGCACGTGGCCCAGTTTGGGCCAATGAGCCACGAGAGGAGGTACCCTGTAAGGCTCCTGGAAAAGAGGTTTTTCTCCCCAGTAAAAGGAGAGAGGTCACTTGTCTGTCTCCCTGCCTTTGAAGAAAGTCATCTGAGGATGTGATGTTTAAGGAAACCCCTGCCACCTTGTGACTTTGCTGGGAAGGCCACGAGAACTGCAGAGATGCTGAGCGTCACTGGGAAGCTCATTCCATCCTGGGGTACCATAGGCTTATCTCCACAGACTTCCTCTTTTTGGAGAGAATTTATTTCCTTATGATGTGTACCATATTAGTAGGTATTTTATTATTTATAAACCATATGGGCTCCTCCCTCAAGCCCTAAACCCCAGTCCAGTCCAGAATAAGCCTTTTCTAGAGCAAATCCACTAAGTATCTTCATCATCCAGTTCTCTCCGAACATGGAACTTGGAGGACGTGTTGATTCAATAAGGTGCAGAGTCCTGGGGTGGGACCTACAGGCAGAGCGGAGAGAGCGCCAGGCCTGGAAGCTCCAAGTCTGTGTCCTCACACTGCTGGCCTCCCCAGCACCGCTAGGCTTCCTTCACCTTCTCAGTGTTCCACGCTCCACCCCTTGTTAGAGCCTTCCTTCCGCCTGAAATACTACCCTCAGTCTCAACCCTTCTGCTTGTCTGCCTGGTCCTACTCATCCTTCAGGGCTCAGTTTAAAGATTATTTCCTCAGGGGGTCCTTCCAGATCCTCCCAGACTCTCTCTTAGCACACTGACTTTTTCTTCATAGCAAGGATTCCAGCTGAAATTAATTATGTGATTTGCTGTAACCTGTTTCCCCCACTGGACCATAAGCTCCCTAAGGATGAGGGTCACATCTTCCTGTGGGGCCTCGTGCTCAGCACCTGGCACTGTGCCTGGCACATCAGAAGCATTCAGCACACATCTCTGATTGATTGATGGCTGGCTGGATGGGTGGATGGATGGGTGGGTGGATGGGTGGGTGGGTTGGTGGGTGGGTGGGTGGATGTATATATGTATGGGTGGGTGGGTGGATGGGTGGATGGATGGGTGGGTGGATGGATGGGTGAATGGGTGGGTGGGTGGGTGGGTGGATGCGTGGGTGGGTGGATGGATGGGTGGGTGAGTGGATGGATGGATGGGTGGGTGGATGGATGGAAGGATGGATGGTTGGGTAGGTGGATGGATGGGTGGGTGGATGGATGGGTGGGTGAGTGGATGTATGTATGGGTGGGTGGGTGGGTGGATGGATGGTTGGGTGGGTGGGTGGATGGATGGGTGGATGGATGGGTGGGTGGGTGGGTGGGTGGATGGATGGGTGGGTGAGTGGATGTATGGATGGGTGGGTGGGTGGATGGGTGGATGGATGGGTGGGTGGGTGGGTGGATGGATGGATGGATTGAATGGCACCCCCGCCAACTTGCTGCACAGTCGTAAGCAAGTCACTTTCCCTTTCTAAGCTGTAGTTTTCTCATCTGTCATATAAGGAGTCTGAACTAAATGGAATCTAAGAGTCCCTCCTCTGCCAGCTCTTCATCAGATTGAATCCAGATGCTCACATGTGGCCTTCCTTTTAAAATTGGCCCTCCCCCCATCTATCCATTTACTTTACTACTGCTGGTGACCCTGAAGTTGTCCCAGAAGCTCATTGCATGTAAGCATCCCATGGAGGACAGCTGGAGCTGGTGACTGACCACCCCAAGAGGCTGGTGCAGTGGTTTCCAGACGCAGGAAGGCTGCAGTGTCTGGCTGTTTCTTCCAGATGCCAGGTCCCTGGTTCCCTTGTCCTGTGACGGGGAGGCAGACGTTTTAGTGGCGTGGCAGTCAGTGGTAGTGGAGATGCACCTATGTTCGCCTTCATACCAGCACATCTGTCCATCATCACACACGTGGTGAATAAGAAGAATCCTCTTTTCACATTAAAGATCTGAACCAGCGCAGTTTCCTGCAATGCCCATAACAGGCTTTTACATCTGCATAATGGGTGCTGCAAGGACTCCATCCTGGTTACCTTGTGGCACACGGAAAGCTGCCCTCGTAACCCACAGCTTCCACAGTTGTGTCTTAAATCTCTTTATCATAACCCTCACTGGAAGCAAAGGCTAAGGCAAGTCCCATCACTTGTACTTCTTTTCATCCACTTCCCCTCCTCTGGCAGGAATCATGATAAGAGGTGACTGTTTATTGAGCCCCGCTGTGCCAGGAGCAGTGCTGGGGCCATTTCATCCTTTCCTTCTAACCCTCACGATAGTTCTTGGTCGTGCATTCTCACCCCCGTTTGATACATGGGGAAAGTGAGGGTCAGAGGTGTGCCCAGGCCTGCCCAGGGCCACACGGCTCTAAGTGGTGGGCCTGATATTTGAACCCAGCTCCGGACCTCTGAGGCTGCGTGTGTGCTCCCTCCAGACCACGTGCCCAGTGGAAACCTGTGGCAGGGGCTGGCTAGGGAATCAGAATGTGGAATCAGAGCCGAGCACCTGGGTGCCTCCCCTCACCTGTCCCGACACCCTGTGAGTGAGGCAGAGACGAGCAGTGAGAATGGCAGTGGGGCTCCCTCTGGGCTGTGACTGATTCAGTAACCTGCCGTCGGAAGCCAGTTCTCTAAGATGGTCACATATTTCTCTGAAACAAAGATGATGGTGTTTTTAATAAGTGAAAAGAGGATGTTTTGTAGAAAGGGATAGAGAAGGAGGGAACGTGTAAATGGGAAGCTTAGAGCTGCTGCAACACCTTAGGCTGGAGATAATTTCCAAGACGACACCTCAGAGCATTGATGGGGCTTAGCTACCTGCTACCTCTGTCCCTCTTGACCGGTGAGAAAAGTCACCTCCCAGGTTTACTTTCTGTTAGTCTTGAATGAGTTACTTGCAGCGGACAGCATTCCAAACTGCTACACAGTCCAAGCCACAAACCACCTTTCACACACCCAACCCCTTCAAAGACTGTCCGGGGGGAAGATTCAAGTCCTTCACCCCCATTACATGTATGTCTGAACTCCCGTTTGTCTCAGGCAAGCTACCCGGTGCACTCTGCCTCTCCCCTGCAAAATCCCGCAGCGAATTCCAGCTCATCCACCGTCAAGGGATCTTCAGCCACTGTCTGTTCTCTAGCCACATTCCCAAATTACAAAGAAAAAGAAAATCAGAGAGAGAGTTACCCTCCCCACATTTCCAGCTCAACAAATACAATCAAATGATGGGAGGCGAAAATCAAAGAGCCAAGCATTCCATCTGCATTGGGAATGTGCAGCCCAGATTCTCCTGGGTAACACATGCCTCTCATGACCACATCATTACCCAACCCTGCCATTAGGGAAGGCAAACCCGTACTTACAATCAAAATGAACGTAATATGTAACCAGGAGGCAGCCCGGTTCCAGGAACAGCGGTGGAGCCCGCCCATCCCCCTGCCCGCCCTGCCAGCTCCTTCCATCACCAGCCCTGGCTCTGCGCTCAGCAGACTTCCCTTCTGACATCAGGGACCTAACACCTCTGTCCCTTCTGCGTCCTTCTCCTGCCCTAAGAGAAGCTCTCTCTTTCTCCGGGCATTTTCCTCTTCTCTGCCTTTGCCTTTCTGATCAGATTCTCTCCACCTTCAGTGGGACTGCAGTGGAGAGTCAAGATCTCAGGGCCAAAGGTTTTCTATTTTACAATGAAAATGCAGTGTTGGGCCTGGGGCAGAGGAAAGAGGAAACAAGCATCTTCTCTTTGGCTGCAAGGAGTGTAAATCAGCCCCCAGCCTAGAGGGCAAGGTGGCCGTGCGTAACCAGCCCCTCACGATGTGTGTGTCCATTGGCCCAGCAAGTCCACCTCCAATGATGTCATATAAGGAAAACTCAGAGATTGCATTCAAGTGTATGTATACGGACCCAAAACATGGAGCATTTTTTTTTATACCAACGCACTAGATGTTCAACAATATGGAATTGTTAAATCATTAAATGATAAAGACAAGAAAGAGATGCAACCATTAAGAAGCATCTTTGTGGAAAACAGTTAAAACCAAGAAAAATTCATAACAGTTCAGATACGTGAATGCAATGTGCTAGGTGAAGCCAGTAATAGAATGAGATATGTAGCTGGATACGACTTAACCACAGCTAAGCGTCCGCGGACCAAGCACACGGTACACCTCTTGCAAGAATGCACTGGCTAATGAGCTCTTCTGTTCTGCTCACTGTGTGCAGGGTGCCATTCTAAGTATCCTCATGTCCAAGCAACACATTTTAAGGGCGTGCATTCATTGGGTGAATAGATATTAAAATATTATTATGTATTTTAATAAAATTACACTTTAAAATACCATTATTATGTAAACTGAGGCTCCAAGTCACACAGCTAATCAATATCAGATCTGGGATTCGAGACCAGGAAGTCGGGCGCTATAGCTTCGTGCTACAAACAGTGATGTTCACAGTGAATATATTAAAGTGATTGTCCCGAGATGGGGGTGGGGGGTTGGAGGACAAGTGGGAATAAGCAAACAAACCAGCAAGGTGGGACTTTGCATGGTATGATAATGCCACCCCCTCCGCTGGAGGCCCGAGGAAGGGCGGGAAGAGGGAAGCTGTGCGTGGATGCAGCAGTGGGTATAGGTGTAGGTATCGACAGAGACAGGTTTGGAAACGTACGTATATGTTAACTCTGGCGTGCCCCTGCCTCCTAGGAGGACATGTTGTACCTTGGAATCCCACCCCCCAACCCACCCACCTCCTCACCCTGATCACAGCCGACTAGATCAGGGCTAGACACAACCCGCAGGAAAAATAACGCACAAGATGGCCAGCAACCTCTCACCTCAGAAATGCGCAAACAGGTTATTCGATTCACTCAGAGTCCAGAGAACTTGAACTTAAAAACATGGAAAGAATCTTCCAGTGATGGCAGAGCTGGAACAGAGGGGTGAAGTGGAGGGTGCTGAGGGGGCTGCCATGGAAAGAACGAGGGCTGTGGGGTTGTGCAGAAGAAAACCTCAGAGATGTAAATGAAAGGGAGAGAGAGGAAAAGAGAACGGAAACTAACCCCACTGAGACCTCCCAGGTCTAGGGATTCTGGATCTAAGCCCATTAAATCCTAACAACAACGCTCTAAACAAACAAACCAAAACTGGCAAATACCAAATGTTATCTATTTTATTAATTGTGCAGTGCACGTTTTTTTTTTTTTTTTTGGCTGTACCACACGGCATACAGAATCTTAGTTCCTCAACCCGGGATTGAACCCGCGCCCCCTGCAGTGGAAGCAGCGGAGTCTTAACCACTGGACCGCCAGGGAAGTCCCATGCACCGTTATCTTGTGAACCACAGAAACCCGTTGCAAAATAATTTGTAAGATGCCTTCAATTATACAATGTACCCTGATTTTAGAGATGTTAATTAAAAAGTGGGGAAATGAGCATCTTAGAATAGATTTTGAAGGGGGTGACCACTCTCCCCTTACTCTCTCTATGGCAGACATTACTAATCAATCATGACACTGTTTCCCGCCAGGTCTAGATGTGGTCTCTGCACATCACACCAGGAACCACCAACTGGTCTAAGTAGTAAATTGAAACGAGACCAATTTGTGAGCCCTGGTCTGGGCCTAGGGTTTCTTGAATGAAACCTAGGGAGCCACTCCCATGGTGCGGTGGGGACCCTGGGAGAAATCTCTACTTCCTGTCCTAGAAAAATAAGTCAGTGATTTAGAGAGGCCACCTAGAAAATAATTTGTTGGATATGTCCATTTCGTTTTATTTTATTAGTTTATTTTATATTTTTTTGATGTGGACCATTTTTAAAGTCTTTATTGAATTTGTTACAATATTGCTTCTGTTTTATGTTTTGGCTTTCTGGCTGTGAGGCATGTGGGATCTTAGCTCCCGGACCAGGGATCAAACCCGCACCCCCCGCATTGGAAGGCAAAGTCTTAACCACTGGACCGCCAGGGAAGTCCCAATGGATATGCCCATTTTAAATCGACTTCCACTTAATCTGTCTCTTCCCTTCCCAGGGAGATCTCTCATATGAGCTTTCATGCGTGTCTGTGCAACATCTTGGGACTGATTCTCAAATACCATACAAAACACAGATAATTTTGCAAGAGCTAATACTCTTCTAGCTGTTAGCAACAGAAAATTAAGAACACACACACACACTCAGCCACCCGTCAGGCAGACTCAGTCTTCTCTGAGGTTTTCCATTACAGCTCATTTTGTCCTCTGCTGGCAAACAAATACTGGCAGTTGCCTTAGGGTTCAGAAAAGCCTTTGGCAGAAAGACTTAAGAGGCAGGAGTGCTCGCCAGACATTCTGTCTGCCCCCTCATGTCACAGCCCCCTTACATTTAGGCGGATTCATGTGATGGTGCTGGTGGTGGGTGGAAGGGGCCCATCACTTCCGGCGTGAGGCTCAGGCCCATGACCCTCCGATGTCCCTTCCCCCACCTCAGTGACCACGGAGGCTTCCTAATGATGTGGCAGAGCCAAAACGTGTGGAGACTCCCCACTTGAAGAACAGGACCCGCCCCAGATTCCGCGTGAGTGAGAAATAAAGTCTTGGTTGAGCAGAGCCACTGAGATTCAGGGGCTACTTGTCACACAGCACAGCTGGCCTATGTTGACTAATACATGGAGGAGATTCCTTTCTCTTGCTGAGCTTCTTAGTAATGTGGGGAAATAGCAGCTTGGTTTTCCTCCTGGAAGATGGCCTGGCCTCTCACTGCACGGAGTCGTTTCTAGGAGAAAGCACTCAGTGTGAAGGCAGAGGCTTCCGGTGTCTGAAAACCCAGCCTCAGAAATTCCACGGTGGCACTCGCACCACATTCTGTGGGTCAGAAGAAGTCCCCAAACCCCTATTTCCCTGTAGGACGTGCAAGCATTTTTAACTCTACAAGTCTCTACGTGGTCTTCGCCTCCTCTGTGCCCTGCCGCTCCTTCACAGCCCCTCCCTGGCGTCACCTGGACTGGTCACTTCCCACTGTGACAAGAGATGTGATTGTCCCAAAGCCCTCTCTGTTGTGCCTTCAATCTTTTATACCCCTCACCCCACCACCGCTATTGACATGCCTCTTTAAGCTGTTAATTATGTAGACTTTGTACCCCGAAAGGCCAGTCTGGCTACAGGTTTCACATGCTTATTTCTCTTCTTTTTCTCTCTTTTATTCTTGGGAAAAAAAAAAAAAAAAAAGAGCTTGACCTTGAAAAGTCAAAACACTTCACCAGTACGACAATTTGTCTCCACCAACCGGCTAACATTGGGAGGGGTTCCCAAGGGAATGCGAAATTGAGTGTGTCAAGTGGTTAAACTAAACCGTGAGCCTGGGAGCCAGCCCTCGGGGGCCTCTTCTCAGCTTCAGGCATCTGTGTGGTCCTGGGGGGCACTCGTCGGTGCCCACACCCCCACGCCTCTGTTTCCCAGCGGAAGTATAAATAGCAATGTCCTCTCCCACTTGAGGGTTTTCTCTCCCTGAAACTCAACTGTTGGACTAAAAATATTTGTTCAAATGTGAAAATGAAACCACAGAAACTCACATCCGCATAGGATAACTGGATTCTCTCTTCCTCTGTGCGTGTGCTGTAGATTCCCAGGAGCAGTGACTAAGAGCTGGATGACCAGGGTTCTAATCTAGCCTGGAGATGAGCTACCATTGGGCTCTGCACAAGTCACGTGACCCCCCCAGGCCCCCGTTTTGCATGAGCAGAAAGAATGCTGGCCCAGATGAGTGGCTCTCAACCCTGGTGGCACGTTAGAGTCACTGAGGAGGATTTTTCTTTTTTTAAAATCGGACTACTGTTGATTTACAGTGTTGTGTTAGTTTCAGGTGTACAGCAAAGTGATTCAGTTATACATAGAGCCACTCTCCTTTAGATTCTTTTCCCATATAGGCCATTACAGAGTACTGAGTAGAGTTCCCTGTGCTGTACAGTAGGTCCTTATTAGTTATCTATTTTATATGTAGTAGTGTGTGTATGTCGATTCCAATCTCCCAATTTATCCCTCCCCCCCTTACCCCCCTTGTAACCGTAAGTTTGTTTTCTGCATCCGTGAGTCTATTTCTGTTTTGTAGATAAGTTCATTTGTACCGTTCTTTTTAGATTCCACATATAAGCGATATCATATGATATTTGTCTTTCTCTGTCTGACTTACTTCACTTAGCATGATCATCTCTCGGTCCATCCATGTTGCTGCAAATGGCATTATTTCGTTCTTTTTTAATGCTGACGCCCGTACCTCACCACAGACCCATTACATCAAATTTCTGGATGTAGGGCCTGGGTCAAGGAACTTTTGTTTTTTTCAAGGAACTTTTTAAAATTCCTTAAGTGATTCCCAGTGTGCAGCCAGGATTAAGAGCCTCTGAATTGGATTCATGGTTTCAAAACTATTTTTAATCCGAGATTCATTTCTTTAAACAAAACTTACACTAGACGCCCTGCGTGTGAAGCCGGCAGACATGTGGTTGTTCAGTTGGCGCAGGAGAGAGGCCCGAAGTTCTGCCCACTCGGCCTCTCCTCCCTTCACCTTTCCTCCCTGGAACTAGCCCCTGGGACCCCCGGGACCCCGGGAAGCCCTTCCGGGCTCTGGAGCCCAAGAGGGTTGCTAAACACTGTTTAAAAACTGCTGGAGAGTATGCAACCTCCAAGACTGTTTAAAGAACTGAACTTCTGAAATCACGTGAACTAGTCAACATCTGGAGAGCTATCTGGGTCATAAATATCTTCACAAACGTACGTGCTGGTTGAAACCTAGTTTCCGCCCTGTTTCGTGTCTGGCTGTGGAGCCGTGGACCACGCTGGCCAGCAGTGAGGAAATTCCACCGTCTGCTGAGTCCCCTAGCACCAGCCATGGGGCTGCCCAGAGCCCGAGGGGAGCGGGTCCACGGTCTGCATGGCGGTGGGCAAGGAATGGCTTCATCAGAAACGCCCCTGGAACCATGCAACTGGTGCTGAGGAGGGAAGAGTATTCCTGTTACACAGGAAGTGCCGGGAATCCATCTTCCAGACTCAATGGTGAGCACTTTGGTCGAAATCCGACCCAAACCAGGAAGTGCCAGTTCCAGCCCTGAAGTATTGAAAACAAACTTCCCTTTGCTGTGCAAGATGAGAAAGTACCAGGCTGCTAGTACAGCCCAAAGGAACAGCGCCACAGCGCCCCCTATGGGTGTCAGGTGGCACCTGGAGGAATGAGGACTTGAAGCCCTTCCCCAGGTGACAAGGAAAGTCAGACCAGGCTGAGGCTAGGCAGGTGTCTGTGCCATCTGCAGCACTTCAGGGCCACTAGAACACACAGTAACCAAGGTCAGAGATACTTGAATGCAATATTTTTTTTAAAAAAATGAAAATTAATGTGGAGTTCCCTGGTGGCCTAATGGTTAGGATTCCAGGCTCTCACTGCTGCGGCCTGGGTTCAATCCCTGCTCAGGGAACTGAGATCCCGCAAGCCATGCAGCGCCGTCAAAAAAACAAAAAAAATAACACGAAAACTCAAAAGTCATGCAAACAATTCCATGATAAACTATGAAAAATTTCAAAGGGAGAGGAGTATTCCTGATTTTTCTTATTGCCACAGGCTCCAGTAGAGCTTGGCTTGGTCCTGACAGTCCTTTGGAAGGAAGCAAAGAAAGCCTCCTTTAGCCCGTCACTCATGACGATTCTACCGAGGGTAAACCAGAACGACATCATCATGTTCGCCATGATCCAACAGCTAGGATGCCTGAGGACTTACCATGGGCTAGACGTTTCACCCCAATCATCTGCATTTCATTTTCACAACCGTCCTGACAAGAAGGAATTTATTACCATTTTACAGATGAAGAAACGAGAGGCCTCAGGCGGATAGTAATATATCCAAGTGTGAGTGGAAGCAACGTGGAGCCCACAGAAAACCGTCTGCAGAATCCAGGCACGGAGGAAACCTCTAGGAAAAGAGTCATCCTGGCCAAGGTTTTCCCCAGGTCCTCAGCCAGGAGTAACACGAATACCACCGAGGCCCACGGCGTACCCTTGACAACGGTTGTTTTTAATTGTGCTCATGTAACGTCATAGGAAACAGGACACAGCGTCTACACTCAGTGATGCGCTGGGGCAAATCACGCGGCTTTGCAAGTCAGTTTGCCCTGCTGTGAAGCCGGAGACGGACCTGACTGATCTCCAAGCATCTCAGGACGCTGAGGAGTCGATTTCCCAGCCGTCCACATCCTCTCTGGCTGCTCCTGGCCTTGTTGGGCGCGTCCCCTCCCTCTGAATGTGAGGTTGCAGCTGGGGATTGCCTGGACCTTTCCCCGGGAAGGGGCGCGATGGCCCCAGGACTGTAAGTTTCGCCTTAGTCTCTCGTTACTTTCGGGCAATCTTTACGAAGCTCCGCGGTGGAGAAGAGCTCCCTGCCTCGACCTTCACAGCCTCAACTCTGGAGGGCGTACCGGGTAGGCAGCCTCCTCGCTGAATGTTGATTCGAGAGGCCAAGTTTCTGACTCAGGCTCCTGCCGGATACGTTTGTTGTAAGCTCAGCTGCAGAGCAGCTCTGCGCACCCCCTCGCGCTGACCCCTCCTGCGAGACCCAGTGACACAGGAGGCGCAGGAGGGACAGGGAGAGAGACAAAGGAGCGCGCTCAGCCTAGAGGCGCTTGTCATCAAGAAGAGAAAGGGGCAAAGATACGGAGAGAGGGAGCGTCCTCCGCGGCCGCGGGGAGAGGGGTTTCTCCTCCCTCACATCCTTCCCAAACCCACTTCATTTTATTGTTTGAAGAACTGCCAGGAATCTGGCTAACAGGCCTGACACCTTATAGCTTGGATATGTACGAAAACAAATGGTCTTAAAATGAACAGAAACAGCGAATATAACTTAGCTCAGAGCCGAAGTCTCGGGTAGCTAAGCTCAGTGCTTGCTGAGAACGTTTTATTTGCAAGTATCAGAAACAGTCTGGAGAGTTTAGGGTGGCTGTGATAGGGCAGTGTGGGTGACAGTGCCCGTTCTTACCAGGATCTGTGTTGTCCCCTCCTCCTGGGCACACAGCAGGACTGCATTTTCTAGAAGCCCTCGCACTTAGAAGCCACCAATGGCTTATGGGCAGGAGGGATGTGCCACCCCCCCCCCCCACGATGATCAACAACTCCTCTGCACTACCCTTCCCTGCAGGGACCCAGGGGGGCCAGAGCCACAGGAGCATGGGCTGTTCCTTCTGCCTGGAATCAATCTTTCCTCCCAGTCTGCCCAGCAAATTCTTCGGCATCCTCAGGGCTCAGTTCAACTGTCACCTCCTCCTTGAAGCCCTCCCTGATCCCCCAGAGAGGAGAAGCCACTCCCACAGGTCTTCACACACCTGGACTTCTACACGTGTGACCACCTTAGCAAATTACCACATGCTAGGCAGCTACAAACGAGAGAAGTGTGCTCCTTCCTGGTCCAGGAGACCAGAAGTCCGAAAACAAGGTGTCACCAGGGCCGGGATCTCCCTGGAGGCTCAAGGGAGAATTTCTTCCATGCCCTTCTCTCAGCTCCCCATGTCGCTGGCCATCCTCGGTGTCCCTTGACTCCTAGACGCGTCCATCCAGCCTCTGCCTCCAGAGCTCCGTGGCCTTCTCCCTGTGCATCTGTTGGTCCTTTTCTGTCTCTTCTAAAGACACCCTGTGGAACTTACAGCCCACCCGCATCCAGTACGATCTCGTCTGCATTCTTACCTTAAACACATTGGCAAAGGTGCTATTTCCAAGTAAATCACACCTTCACTTATTTGTTCATGTTCTGGAAGGACATGGATTTGGGTGGGGGGAACACTAGTTAACACACCGCACACCCCTTTTATTGCAGTTCTCGCTTGTGATTACTGTGTGCGTGTCTCAGGTGACCGCCAGCTCCTGGAGAGACAGGCTGTGCCACCTTTGCTCTGTGTCCTCAGCCTCGTGCCTGGAGCTCCGGCTAAGCGTCCGCTAACTAAGTGATGGATGAGGGATCAGAACGTGCTTCCCTCTGTAGGCACGCCATCCCCTAAGCCTTCTGATGTGACCTCTTGCGTCTCAAACACCCTGCCAAGTCCTCCCATCATAAGGAGGCTGGAGGAGAAAATGAAGTTGTTTAGTGGCTCTTTGGTTCGGTTGCTTGGGTTTCCAGAAACTCTCAAAGCCAGCAGCCAGAATGATTTAGTCAGTCTCAGGAACTCCAGGGCCCCGGCGCTGAGGAGCTTGATGGGAAAAATCGGATCTGTGCTCTTCTGTGTGGGCGGAGAGGGCCTGCTGTGAACGTTTTCCAGGAAGCAGATGGAGGGCAGAGCTGGGTAATTTTTTATGAGCATTTGTTCCGGATGTTGCTTGGCGAGTTGCTTTCTGGAGCATCTGGAACCAGACAGCAAGACCCCTGAATTCCAACCTGCTTTGCAACCTGCTTTGTAATTACCGAGAAATTGCGTGGCCTGCAAGCTGGGTAATCCCTGCAAAACCCAAATGGCCCTGGGAGCGATGAATACCCGACTCGTCAGCTCTCGGAGCCCCTACATCCCAAGGACCTCAGCTCGCCCACGCCCCGAGGTCTGCAGGTTCTTTCTGGGAGCCTGCAGGGATGGCAACCGGCCCTCTCTGTTCCACTCTGGTCCCCTCTCTGGTCCAATTCGCTGCCCGGGTCTGTCTCCTGAGTTCCTAAAGTCGAGAAGTGGTGAGTTAGCTCTGCTGTCCGCTGCGCCGAGATAGGAGCCCCTTTCTGTAGCGCCCTATGTCAGCCAGGGAGCCAGGTTCCATCCGTCTCGTTGGGTCACCAGTGTTTGGTCCCTGTCCCCTGGTTGCTGAGGAAAAAGGGGAAGTGGCGGGAAGGCATTTTCTTGGAAGAAAAGATGCAGAAGATGCAGGGCTATTTCCACTCCTGTCCTAAAGGAGTGAACTTGGTCACAGGCCCCCATCTAGCGTCAAGGGAGGCTGTAGATGGGTGTCCACAGGCCTAGTGAACACTCAGGGGGTTTTATTAATACAGGCAGACCTTGGCTTATTGCACGTTGCTTTACTGTGCTTCAAAGAGATTTTTACAAATTGAAGGTTTGTGGCAACCCTGCGTCGAGCAGGTCCGTCGACGCCATTTTTCCAATAGCATTTGCTCACTTAATGTCTCTGTATCGCGTTCTGGTAACTCTTGTGATATTTCAGACTTCTTCATTGTTGTTATATTATGGGGATCTGTGATCAGTGATCTTAGATGTGACTGTTGGAATTGCTTTGGGGCGCCACAAACCACACCCATGTAAGAGAGCAAACAATCGATAAATCACGCGTGTTCCGACTGCGCCAGACCAGCCGTTCCCCCCTCTCTCCCTCTCCTCGGGCCTCCCTATTCCCTGAGACACAACAATATTGAAATTAGGCCAATTAATAACCCTGCGATAGCCTCTAAGTGTTCAAGTGAAATGAAGAGCCTCACGTCTCTCACTTTAAATCAAAAGCTAGAAACGATGAAGCTTCGTGAGGAAGGCGTGTGGAAAGCAGGGCCAGAGGCCTGCTGTGCCAGCTATCTGAGTTGTGAATGCAAAGGAACAGTTCTCGAAGGAAATTAAAAGCACTGCTCCGGTAAACACACTGATGGGAAGAGGAAACAGCCTTACTGCCGATATGGAGAAAGTCTGAGTGGTCTGGACAGAAGATCAAACCAGCCACATTCCCTGAAGCTACAGCCTAATCCGGAGCAAGGCCCCAACTCTCTCCAGTTCCGCGAAGGCTGAGAGAGGGGAGGGAGCTGCAGGAGGAAAGTCTGAAGCAGAGGTGGGTTCATGAGGTTGAAGGACAGAAGCCGCCTCCGTAGCACGGAAGTGCCAGGTGAAGCCGCAGGTGCTGAGGGGGAAGCTGCGGCTCAGGTCATCCACGAAGGTGGCTGCACTGAGCCAGAGATGATCACTGCGGAGGAAACAGCCTGCTACCGGAAGGAGATGCCGTCTAGGACTTTCCGAGCTGGAGAGGGGAAGACAATGCCTGGCTTCAAAGCTTCCAAGGACAGGCTGACTCTCTTGTTAGGGGCTAATGCCTAATGTTAGAGTGACTTCCAGTGGAAGCCAGTGCCCATTTGCCATTCCGAAAACCCTAGGGCCCTTAAGGACGATGCTAAAGCTACTCCGCCTGTGCTCCAGAAACGGGACAACAAAGCCTGGACGACGCGAATCTGCTGACAACACGGTTTACTGAATATTTTTAGTCCCACTGTTGAGACCTGAGGCTCAGGAAGAAAGGTTCTTTTCACAATATTGCTGCTCACCGACAATGCACCTGGTCACCCAAGAGCTCCGGTGGGGACGGACGACGAGATTAAGAGCGTTTTCATGCTGCTAATAACACAACTTCCATCCTGTAGCCCATGGATCAAGGAGTCATTTTGACCTGTAAGTCTTATTAAGAAACACGTTTCTTAAGGCTCTAACTGCCACAGTGATTCCGCTGACGGATCTGGGCAAAGTAAATTGAAAACCTTGTGGAAAGGATTCACCATTCTAGATGCCATTAAGAACATTCGTGATTCTTGGGAAGAGGTCAAAATACCAACATGGACAGGAGTTGGGAAGAAGTCGATTCCAGCCCTCATGGACGTCTTTCAGGGGTTCAAGATTCAGAGGAGGAAGGAACTGCAGATGTGGTGGAAACAGCAAGACAACTAGAATTAGAAGCGGAGCCTGAAGATGTGGCTGAATTGATGCAATCTCATGATAAAACCTGAACGGATGAGTTCTTATGGATGGACACAGAAGTGGTTTCTTGAGATGGCATCTACTCCTGGTGAAGCTGCTGTGAAAATTATTGAAATGACAGCAAAGGATTTAGAATATTCCATAAACTTAGTGCATAAAGCAGCGGCAGGCTTTGAGAGGACTGAGTCCAGTTTTGAAAGAAGTTCTATAGTGGGTGAAATGCTATCACACGGTATTGCAGGCTACAGAGAAGTCAGTGAGAGGGAGTGTCCACGATGTGGCGAAATTCGCTGTTGTCTTATTTTAAGAAATTGTACCCCGGCCTTCAGCAACCACCGCCCTGAGCAGTCAGCGGCCGTCAACGCTGAGGCAGGACCCTCCACCAGCAAAACGGTTATGACTCGCTGAAGGCTCAGATGATGGGTAGCAGTGTTTAGAAATAAAGTATTTTTTAATTGAGGTATGTACGTTTTTTAGACATATGTTATTGCACACCTAATAGACTACAGTGTAGTGTTAAGATAATTTTATGTGCACTGGGAAACCAAAAAGTTCCTGTGACTGTCTTCGCTGCGATATTCGCTTTACTGCCGTCGTCTGGAATCAAACCCACAGTATCTCGGAGGCCCACCTGTCAAGGAGAAGAGGATGGAGGATTCAGAAGGGTAGTGAGTGCTGTCTGCAGCAGCCGCTACAACAGACCCGCCTGCCCAGCAGCTTTTTTTGTGGAGACTGGGCACAGGGCAGCTGTGTGACATGGCACAGTGGGAAATGCACACGGCTGTCTTCAGCTCTCATCTCTCTGGTTCTGGAAGGGGAAGAGGACATCTGTATCCAATTCCCTCTTGGGAGTCACCAAAGAAATGCCTCAAATGAGGTCAGAACAGGTGATCTCATGCACTCCTGGAGGGTTATAGTTTGCAACAAAGTATACAATTTGGAAAGAACTGTGAAAATTTTAAATGTACAAATTATTTGATCTAGCAGTTCAATTTCTAAGAATTTCTTCTACAGCTGTATTCACAGTAAGAGGCAAAGACCTGCGTAAAAACATATTCATTGCAGCATCATTTGTAATAGCCAAATGCTAGGAATAACCCACGTGTCCAACAATAGGGGACTGGTTTAATAAATTACGGTAGAGCCATAAGGGGGGAATAGTATACAGCCATCAAAAAGAATAAATCATATGTATGTGTACTGATGTCCATCTTCAAGATTATATATATAATATTATAATACTATTGTAAATATAATTAAGGGGCTAGATAGAGGAGAGGGCAAATAGCCTATTTCCCTGGTGGGCTGGGCATGGGGGCAGAAGCCAGCATGTAGGAGGCCTGTGTGCCTAGGCATGGCCGTCACACAAGGAACTGGCGATGCTGGTGGGCTCCAGGTAGAGACACAGAGTCTGGAAAAGGAGGAAGAATTTCTTCCGCTGTCTGCTCCTCTTTGTACACATTGATTTCTGTGGCCATGTGGATAAATCACTTTTCATTTAAAAAGACAAATAAATGAATAGGTAAGTAACTGGGGTTTAAAGATTTATAGAGGTGAAACCTGCTGTTTCAAGCGTTCTCCTCCCTGCTGGGGTTGACTTAACCCATCACCCGCTGGTCCCACTAGAGCTCGTCCGTGGCCTGGCCAGCGGCCACATCGCCAGGACAGATGCTCGGCTCTGGAAAGCATCATGGCGTTTCTCCTGTTTACAGAACCTGAATTCAGCTGCCCAGCGGAAAGTTCCCAGATCCCTGGGCAAGTTGCTCTCCCAGCAGCAACTTTACTGCTACGCGGTTGTAATTGCAGGGTTTACCGGGTCTCCACAGTCAAATTAGATCTGTGCTGTCCAGAAAACAGATATTTCAAAGAGTTTTCAGGACACAGAATACTCTCTACGTCGTGATTCCACGTGTGTTACAAACAACAACACCAGCAACAAAAACAAACCGAAAAACATAAACCAAGAGATAAACATAAACGAGATAAAACGTGAAAAATGGTATATTTGGCACCGCACGTGCTAAGGTGCCCCTGCGGCTTATTTTTAAGCGGTAGGTTGCTGTTTTCTATTTTCTTCTTTTTGGTTATCTGTCGTTTTTAATTTTTCCAGCGTGAACAGATACCAATAAAAGGTGGTGTGCAGGGCTTCCCTGGTGACGCAGTGGTTGAGAGTCCGCCTGCCGATGCAGGGGACGCGGGTTCGTGACCCGGTCCGGGAAGATCCCACATGCCGCGGAGCAGCTGGGCGCGTGAGCCATGGCCGCTGAGCCTGCGCGTCCGGAGCCTGTGCTCCGCAACGGGAGAGGCCACAACAGTGAGAGGCCCGCGTACCGCAAAAAAAAAAAAAAAAAAAAAAAAAAGGTGGTGTGCAAAACAAGGACATTTATTTTTTTAACAGCTTTATTGAGATATAATTCACAGACCCAAAATTCATGCGTTTAAAATGTACCGCTCCGTGGCTTCTAGTGTATTCAGTGATTTGTGCAACCGTCACCACAGTTGATATTAGAACATTTTCATCACCTCAGAAAGAAGCCCCACCCCCTCAGTAATCGCTACCCATGTCCCTGTAACCCTAGGCAGTCGCTAATCTAATCTGTGTCTGAGCCTTTGCCTGTTCTTGACGTTTCATATGATGCTATCGTAATACTATCTATCCTTTTGTGACCGGCTTCACTTAGCAAAATGTCTTCAGGTTTCATCTGTGCTATGGCACGAATCAGAAGTTCATTCCTTTTTTATTACCGTACAATATTCTATTACGTTAGACATAACACTCATTTTTTTAAACCCCCGCATTTTAACTGTTACAGTGGAAATAGCCATTCACCATGATGTATTCGCCCAGTGCCTCTCAGCTTCCATAAAGATCACACAACTGTGTGTGCTTCCGCAGATTCTCTACTTGTAGGGGGGCCACAGCCTGTCGGGACCACCCTCCACCCCAGTTCCCTCGCTGTGAGCTTTGTGACGTGGTGGCAGCTCACATCTCCCTTTGGATGTGGCCTCTGGTCCAGGCAAGTCGCGGGACCAGATGGGAAAGGAATTCAACCGGGGGAGAAAATACCTTTAACAAAAATTAAACATTTGGGGGTCTCTCTCTCCATCAAACCCGCCCCTACGTTATAGCTGTCAGTCTTTGGGAGGGAAGGTGGGAAGGAAACAGGACGGGGGCCGCAGAACGTGGGGTCATAGAAACAGTCGTGGCCAACAAGGCAGGGCCGTCAGGCAAGAGCGCCTAATTAATATGTGATGAATGAATGAACGAATGAACGAATGACTGTCTTGCTAACTAGGAACAGCCAGAAGGCAGAGACTAGACCCTGGTCCTTTCTGTGACCCCAGTCCAATGCCCTGCACGTAGTAGGTGTTCAAGTGACTGTGGTCTGTGACTTGGCCATAGATCACAATCATTTCTCTTAAGAGAGTTTTGAACTTTTCCCCTCTTCGTTGGATTTTTTTTTTTCTAAAACCCTTTACTTTGTAAAGGATAATGTGGTAATGATACAAGCCAACACTGGACTATCTGTTTAATCTTCTTTCCCCTAAATATTAGCTCAGTGGGAAAAGGAGCCTAACCTCTCTGTATATTTTTCTCTGTATATACTTTTGGCCAGAAGGCTGGAAAAACTAGGACTAAAGCAAGATGCTTAGAGATTCTGAGAAAAGATGGGGAGAAACCGCCTGCCAGAGGCAGGAAGAGGGGGTGTCAGGAGGGCAAGAACAGATGTGACACGTCTCTTCTAGAAAGGCTCCGTCCGAGGATTTGCCTGTTTTACGTGTGAGCCGTTCTCAGTGACAAGCCACTTGCACCTCCGTGACCCCGAGGGGAGGACAGGTTCCATCTGGGCGGTTGCTTAGACTGACCCTGGCCAGGCTGGGGGCGCCCTTCACAGAGCCCGAGAAATGCAAGCCGGAGCCTGTGTTCTGGATTCTGCTCCAGCGGACGCGCAGGGCTAGCTTGTGCCGCTGGTTGCATAACCCGTCCGTTTATTAAAGGTCACTGCGGTACGCCCTCACGCTGCGTGGGTTTTATGATATGTAAGTTATACTTCAATAAACTGTTGGAAAGGTAAAACGTGCTCATTGGAAAAGCCTACATGCATGTGAGTATGGATATATATACACACGTGCATAGGTGTATGTTATATATCTACACGTGCACATGTACGAATCTCTATACGGATACAAATGTGTATATTACATGTACATATCTATATAGATACACACATATGTATATGCATACCTATGTACACATAGATCTATACACATAAGCATTTATTTTTATTATTATTTTTTAAATTTACTTTTGGCTGCGTTGGGTCTTCGTTGCTGTGCACGGGTTTTCTCTAGTTGTGGCGAGCGGGGGCTACTCTTCGTTGCGGTGTGTGGGCTTCTCGTTGCGGTGGCTTCTCTTATTGCAGAGCATGGCCTCTAGGCGCACAGGCTTCGGTAGTTGTGGCACATGGGTTCAGTAGTTGCGGCTCGTGGACTCTAGAGCGCAGGCTCAGTAGTTGTGGCGCATGGGCTTTGTTGCTCCGCGGCATGTGGGATCTTCCGGGACTGGGGCTCGAACCCGTGTCTCCTGCATTGGCAGGCAGATTCTTAACCACTGTGCCACCAGGGAAGTCCCACATGTGCGTTTAAAGAAGAAAGGCCATCTCTAATGGGAAAAGCCCCAGAATGAGAGGTAGGAGACCCCACGTAGACCTGGCTCTGCTGCTGATTTGCGGAGTGACCCTGATGGGCAGTTCCTTTCTCCCTCTGGACCACATCGGTCAGTCTCTCCCTTTTCTCTCTAAAATCATTGCTCAGCAGCCGGAGTGACCCTTTGAAAATATCAGTCGTCCCGTCAAAACCCTCCAACGGTTTCCCACGCCTCGGAGTAGAAGCCACAGTCCTCACGATGATCTTTGCAAATCCCGCCAGGGCCCTAGAGGGCGCTGCACGGCGGAACTTTTCCTGCAGTGATGGAATGTTCTAGATCTGCAACAGAGCAGCCACTGGCCACATGTGGTTACTGAGCACTTGAAACGCAGCCAGTGTGGCTAAGGGGTCGATTTTTAGCTCGCTTTTACTTTAATTAACGTAAATGAAAATGTAAGGAGTCAAGTGAGCCCAGAGGCTCCAGAGCCGACCAGCACGCTCCCCACCACCTTCCCTCCCCGCTCACTCCTCTGACCTCCCCGCCGCTCCTCTCTCCTTGTCCTCCCTGCTCCAGCCACAGCGCTCCAGGCCCAGCCCTGCCCCAGGGCCTTTGCATCAGCTGTCCTCTGTGCGGTGTCCTTGTGGGTTATGTTTCCCACTCATTCTCTGTCTCCTCCTTCTGGAACGCTCCGTGGAAGCAGGGACCTCTGCCTGATTGGTGCATCTGTGCTTCCCAAGCTGGTGGAACAGTGCTTGGCACCTAGCAGGCGCTCAGCAAATATTTGTTGAATAAAAACTTGAATGATGACCCCCGCTCTGGTTTTGCTTGTGGAGCAGGACGGTCTGATCACTCGCTGTGCTACGTCCAGACTCCCCTGGCTCTTCTTAGCTCCCAGGGTCCGGATTCCCTCTCTCTGTCTCGTCCAAGCAGCTGAAAGGCTTTGGACTAAAATAACAGCCACCGTTCCCCGGGCGGCCTGGCTTTGCGAGACTCACTCGGAAGCTTTCATTGTGGACCGGCAGTCATAGGCTGGCGGGGTGTAGGGCCGGTGTGCTCAGCCTGGAGACGGCAAGCCCGCTTGGGTAGCTGGGTCCCTACAGCCCCCTGGCCCCCAGCCTGCCCCCTCTCCTGCACTTCCTGGACGCCGCTGCCCTTCCGCGTTGAGTGAGGAGCTGGGATGGGGAACACGTGTCGCTGAGGGCCTTCCAGCCCACCGTGCGCCCGCACCCGCCTTCCACGCGTCTCTTGAGCGGGAAGCTGTGGGTCTGGATTCCCACAGAGACACACAGCAGAGGCCATCCAGACGATGGCCAGCAGTGTGTGTCTCCTGGTCTATAGGTCCGTCTGTCTTCTCCCGTGAAAACAATTCTCCCTTGGAAACTCTCCGTGAACCCGAATGCTCCCAAGATACAGATGCGTCCTGGATTCTGTCCCCTCTAGAAATTCTGTTTTGCTTCTCCTCTGCTCTGGAGCGCTTTGCCCACGTAACAAGACCCAGATCTCCTGAAATCGGGGGAAGGCTGTTTGCTTCCAGGCTGATAGATTCCCTGATCCCGAGCTCACTGCCGCTCTGACGACAGTTTATAAACGCAAGGCCGCTCTGCTCACTAGAGCAGCGCTTTAGTCTTGGGGCCAAACTAAATCTTTAAATGGTAGAGAGGCATTTAGAATTCTCTTCTGCCCAGCTGACAGTGGGTTTACAGTTTATAATCTGGCCTTTGTAAAAGCATTTGTCAGCCTGGATATTTCATTCTAAGCCCGACCACCCATGCAGAGGGACAGGCAGGAAGTGGCCCTTCATTTGTACCAACAGTCAACTTGGAAGTTGGCTGCAGAATCACAGAATCCAGTCGCAAAGGGGGACTTTTTTGGCATTATCTACTTCGCATCTCAGCGGCTGAAGCGGCCCTTGTTTATACGAAGCGATTCCTGAATGCTAAATTTGGAAATTCTATTTCTCTAATCCTCCAGGCCCCAGGCAGGACGGGGCCTCCTCTGAGATGCTTCTCCACTTCCCCAGCGTTCCTTGGGCTCCAGCCGACCCTCTCAGCGTGACAGGGAAGGCCTTGGGCGCGGAGGACCGGGCAGCCGGGGGCCACGCCAGCACCAACCTAAGCACTTCTCCCATCAGCCAGGGAGGCGCTCCGAGGCTGGCCGGCGGCTTTATTTTGAAGTGTCTGTGTACACATGTATATAATACGGCTCCCTCTGGGCCGGCCCAGCCTGATCTTTGGCAGAATCTCAGGGCTCCGGTCCACGGGAGTGGACCGGGGACCAGGGGGAGGTCTGTGCAAAGACAGCCTGAACTGATAAAGATTCTCGGTAGCCCAGGCTGCCATGATAGCGGGGAAGGAATGTAATATAATAAGGAACACTCACGTTTTATCTCTGTTGCTTGAAGACATTTTCAAGGGAGGAAATAACACCATTTCGGGCAGCAGATAAAGGATATGGCGTCCACGATGGTTCATTTCCAGAGTACACTTTTCTCCCCCCACCTCCTCCGCACCCATGCCCCATCCCCCATCCTCTACCTGAGGGGAAGCGTTGGAATTTTGCTTTGAGCCTTCTTGCTGCCGCTGCAACATCTTATCACATACCAGCCACCTCCCAGAGGCTCCAGCCTCTCTTTAAGCTGTCACCCCTCCCTACTGCTGCCAGACCTTCTCCCACATCGTAGCTCACACCTCCTGCGGTCTGAACGCTACACCTCAGCACCTTCAGAGAATCAAGGACAGGCTGGTGGACAGGGACACAGATGCACAAGACCAAGGCAGAGCTCCAGGAAGCTTTCTCACCTTCACGTGACTCCTTGCCCTGGAGCTGGGGCTACTCTTCTGCCACCCAAAACTGGGCACATCCCAGGCCCCGGGACCTACCCAGGGACAGAAGGAAGAAATCACTCCTGTGTTTGGAGTGTGGGCTTTATGCCAGCAACTTACTTACGTCGGGTCCCTTTATCCCATCTCAGGGTGGGTGTCTCCCAGGCAGAGCCTGAGACGAGGATTCTCACACAAATGGATGAGCTGAGGGCAACCTCAGGAATACCAGCAGGGGAGGGAGGGACGGAGGGAGACAAGGAAGGGAATGCACCAGCGCAGTGCGCCTTGTCAAGCCAGTAACTCAGTGTCAGGCCACCGGAGCATAGCCCCTCTGGCGGGCTCCCTGGAAGAGTGTGGACATGCACAGCAGAGTTATCCACCCCGAGGGGACAGCAAGCTGGGGTGTCCCCCACTAACTCACTCCCATCCATCGTTAGACGAGAGCTACTCCCACGTGGCATTATTCCCTAAGGCTGCTGGCCTCCAGTGAGCATGGGCACAGCCTGTTCTTATAGCCAGACGAAGCCCTCAGGCAAAGCAGCACAGGCGCAGGCAGTTAAAAGCCAGACGGACGTTTGCCAGGACAGCCAGAGTGAGGGATACGAATGGGCACGGAGAGCCTAAGCTCCTCGCCTGGAAAGGAACGGAGATGCGGAGCCCGGCTTGTTCAGCACAGAGCCCTCTCCCCAAACCAGGCTTGGTTTCTCTTCATGCCTTATCAATTCAAATGACTGTCCATGAAAGCTTCCTGCTTTCTCACCGGGAATATATAGTTTATTTGGATAGAGTTATCATATGCTGCCTTGCAGATACCCCAAAGGTTAATGTTACCCTTTAAGTGGCCATAACCGAAGTCTGTTGGGACTACTCAGCTATTAACCAGATTCAACAGAAGTTTATGGCAAAACATATTTTCTCCTCTAATAAATAAAATTAAGACTCTAACATATAGGAGAGCTGTGGAGACTAGTGTTTACTGAATGACTACGTAGATACTGGTTTGGGCCGAGCACTTACTCAGGTACCCGTGTGTGGGATAGCTCCTGGTCTCCTAGAACACTGGCGACCTAATGCACCTGCTTCTCTAAGAATAGACGGCCAGAACTAGAATAGAGGTGAAATCTCCTAGTGTCACTAGTAACGATCTTACAAACCTGGGGGCAAAGGTACTTGCAGAGGGGTGGATATAAAAGTGGTGCAGACTCGTGTATCCAGTGGAATAGGATGGTGTTACACTACTATTTGTTTTTACAGATATTTACAGATTTTTTCCCACTTTAAGAGGCATAACATTCCTCTTAATCTGAGGGTCAGTTTAGCTCACCCATCTTGCTGCATGTCACGCAGAGCTGGCATGTCATCTAGAGATAGCTAGAGAGTGGTTTCTCAGATTTTTCACGTAACGACAGTTATTCCTATGAAGTCTTATGTAGCCCTTCAAGATGTGAAACAGAGAAACATGAAGCTGTTTGGCTAGAAATCGGGTAAGGGGTTCTAGTTGAAACCTCTGTTTCCCACCCGACCACCCGTGGTGCTTCCTCATGTACCTCCACGCACCCCAAGGACTGATAAAAAACAGCATGAAAAACACTAATTAAGGCCAGTCCTACAACTGGAGTATGAGAAAAGTAACGATAAGCAATGTTAAGTCATTTGGGTAATATGACAGAGGAAGTCTAAAGGCAGACCGAAATGAGAATTCAGCTCTCTTAACTCTGGACTGCCCTCTAGAGCCGTAGATAAACCAGGATCCTCAGTAGAGATTACAGAAGGGTCCTGCCTTAGCAGTCAGGCTAAAGGGACCCTAGAGTAAAGGCTAACAAAGATTAAAAGCAAGCCTCTAAAGGATCAGGCTGGTTTTCAAGTAACTTAACCTCCTGCCAAAACAAATTTCAACCCTCTTTAGAGGAAGACAACCAAATCCAACAACTCAATAAATAACGAGTGTTTGTAATGTTTGGCATCCCATCAAAAATGACTGGACACATGACAAGCCGTAAAATGTGACCTATAACCAGGATAAAAATCAGTCAAAATAAACAGAGGCAGACGTGACAGTAATGTTAGAATTAGCATGGAAGAACTTGTAACAGCTTTCATAGATACGCTCAAGGATTTAAAGAAAAACATCAACATAATGGAAAGAGAATTGGAAGATAGGAAAAGGAACCAAATGGGATGTTATGAGCTGAAAATACTGCATCTAAAGTGAAATTTTCACTGGGTGAACTTTACAGAAGATTAATCATTGCATGAGAAGAGATGAGTGACCTTGTAGGCATACCCATGTAAGCCATAGAAACCAAAACACGCTTGCGTGGGACAACATCGAACAGTCTAACATGCGTGTAACTGGAGTGCCAGAAGGAGGAGGTAAAGAAAGAGAAAGCAGTGGAAGACTGATGAAGAGGTAATGGCCAAAATGTTTCCAAATCTGATTAAAACTATAACCTGTTGATCCAAGATCACTGCAACTCAAGCAGGATAAACACAAAGAAAAGTGCACCGAGGCTCATCACGGTGAAACCGCTGGCGTACAGTGATAAAGAGTAAAGGTTAAAGGGCCAGAGGGAAAAACACACATCGAATTCGAGGAACAAACATAAGAGTCCTCGTGGGACTTCCCCAGTGGTCCAGCGGTAAAGAATCCGCCTTCCAATGCAGGGGACGTGGGTTCGATCCCTGATGGGTGAACTAAGATCCCACATGCCGCGGGGCAACTAAGCCCACGCGCACCACAACTACTGAGCTCGCGCGCCTCAACGATAGAGCCCAGGTGCCGGAAACCGTGGAGCCCGTGCACCCTGGAGCCTGCGCGCCACAACTAGAGAGAGAAAACCTGCACACCATGACTAGAGAGAAGCCCACGCTGCAACGAAGAGCCCACACACCACGATGAAAAAGATCCCGCATGCCTCAACAAAGATTCCGCGTGCCGCAACTAGGACCCGACACAGCCGAGAAAGAAAAAAAAAAAATCCTCGTAGGTGTCTCATCAGGAAAGGCGGCCATCGTGACTGAGGAAGCTGATGAATAAGGAGCCAGCTGAGTTAGGAAACTTCCATTAAGCTTCCGGCTGGAAAGGCATTCATGCCACCCTGGGATGATCTATGCTGGCCCAGTGTGTGCCCGACATGCCACCTCTCTACTCACCAGATTCAGCCCCTGTGGCAGACAGGGTCGTAGCTCAACAAATGTTCACTCCTTCCCCAACACAGACCTCCATGGAAAGAATGTATGAAGCTTAAGCTTCAGCGCTGGGGCTTGCTTGGGCTGAGATATTAGCGGATATCACACTAGCAAAGTCTCGGCGTGAGTTTTCACATTTGGGTTTCCCCCCTCGTACTCCCATCTTTGACCATGAGACGAACGTACCCTGGGCCAGCTCTGAGCCTAGCACAGCAGAGCTTGCCCTAGCTCAGACAGACCTCGGGCAAACCTCTTGCATGCCATTGTATGGCCTCCTTTTCTTTATAACTCGTTCTGAAATATGTCTGAGTACTCACTCTGTTGTCCAGGTATGTAACCTCAAGCAAACCACTTCACCACTCTAAGTCTCAGTTTTCCTCTTCTGTAAAATTTTTCCACTCAAAGTACATTCGGCAAAGTTCCCTTTCACGTGAAGAAACTTTGTTCAATTAAAGTCGACTAATACAAATAAGAAAATCAAATAAAGGCGTATGTAATTAAGAGTGAAATGGGTACAGAGATGTGAAATATTATCCCATTGGGGGGTACTTCATTTGCACAGGCAAAGAAATCACAAGGAAGGGTACAATGTCTACGGGATCTTGTCAAATAATGAAATGAGCCCCGGGACCCTTCAAGGCTACCTCCCAGGGATCTGTGTTGGGGATTCTCTCAGACATTTACGTCTACAACTTCCACTCCACTTAGCGGTGTTTGCAGAGAGGCGCTCTTGGCGGGAAGACCTTTCTACGACCATGCATCTTCATCGCCTCTTTCTGGATCAGCATACCCGCGCTCCCCTGACATGTTCACCATTCTCCACACTCAGGACGATCTGCTACTCCATGACTTTGTATCTTCTTTGTTGTCATTAGTTTGTTTTTCAAGTTTTGACTGCCAGCTCTTCCCTGTCCTTTCCTCTCGGAGTTCTCCTGATTCTCATTTCTCTGCCCAATGTTTGATCCACTGCCCCCATATCACAGCTGTCTCAGTGTGGGTCCCCCTGAAGGCAGACCCTGAGACCTGAGGGCCCCTGGTTTCTCTGGGAGGTGACCCCTGGCAGCACAAGCAAGCAGGCAGGGAAGTGAGTCAGGGCAGGGCGACATCAGCGGGAGGGCTACCGTTGGACGTAAGGGGTTCAGCGCCTCGGGGTCTTCTCTGATGAACCACGTAGAAAGCACTTCAAAGTCGTCCCACTGACGGGTGGGGGCTCTGAATATTTAGCCACTAAATCCCACCCTTCCCTGATTGAGGATTGCCCCGGAGGCATTAATCTCGGCATCCCGTGACCTGATAAAGTTCCCACAGTGCTGGAGAAAGCTGTCAGGTAGAGGAGAGGGGAGATGCAGAGGCTCGGGGTGCACGGGAACCGGCCAGCACAGCTGGAGGTGGACGTCACGGTGAGCTGCGGACGGTGCCTCAGCAACACCTGCCGCCAGGTGATAATCCCCACCAGGTATGGACACCGCTGGAGACTGAGCCACGCTCTTTATGGGCATCATGTTACCGGCCTCCTCGCTAATTCTATACGACAGGTTTTACCGTTGCTCCCATTTCACAGATGAAGAAAATAAGGCTTAGAGATGTCGTGTATCTTGCCCAGAGTCACCGAGCTCGTGACTGACACAGCCAGGATTTGGACCCCGACCTGGTGAGCACCGGGCTACTCCTCCTTCCATGTGGCCATGACTCCAGAGGCTCCGGGAGACCTCTGACCTCCTGCACACCTCAGTCCCACGGTCCACGCTCGGCCCTCTTGGCTCATGAAGGGATGGACGCTCACCACCCTCATCTCGGAGCCCTGGGGAATTCCACAAGGCTGCCCTCAGCGGAGCCTGCAGTGAAGGATGGACCCCGGACTGCCACTGCTCACCATGGCCTTGCAGATGCACGCAGTTAGAGGGCAGAGGAGGGCGGCATCGGAAAACACAGTTCTGCAAAGGATGCCACAAGGGCTGTGCTGAGAATACCAGCCTCATGTGACCAGCGCCTGGGGAGCGGGGAATCAACCACCGCGCCTCCTGGGACAAGGCTAACTCTTCCTCTGACCGCATTTAAGAAGAGGCTTGCAGGAGGAACAAAGAGCTAGCGGGCCGGGCGACCAGCACGATGCTGGCCTGGCTGGTTAGGGTAATTCCAGGACAGACAGTGATTAAACTGCTTATGGTTTTGGCTCTGAACCCATAGAGCTCAAGGCAACAGAAGAATGATCTAAGAGCCAGGCCCATGCAGAACCTTCAGAAAGGGCTCCAGATGCTGTGGCGAGTCCTGCCCATCCCCCACGCCTTCTGTCCTCGCTGCCCCGGGAGCAGCAGCCTCGTGGCTGAGTGACGCCGTGGGCGACAGGAGGACGCAGGAGGCCGCAGGACCTGGTTCACAGCCCTGTCCTGTCATGAAGTAATTGATCTCCCGGGGCTTCCATGACAGAGTACCCCGAACGGCACGGCTTGAGAGCACAGAAAGCTATTCTGTCACAGTTCCGGAGTCCACAAGTCTAAAATCAAGGTGTGGGCAGAGCCAGGCTCCCCCGAAGGCTCTCGGGGAGGATCCCTCCTGCCTCTTCGCAGCTTCCACCGTTGCCAGCCATCCTTGGTGTCCCTGGCCTGAGCTGCCTCGCTCTACCCTCTGTCTCCGTCCTCACGTGCCATCTTGCCTCTGTGTCCAAATTTCCCTCCTCTTCTAAGGACACCGGTCATTGGATTAGGGCCACCCTAGCCCAGTAGGGCCTCATCGTAACTGCATCTGCTAACACATGTTTCAAAGGTACCAGGGTTAGGACTCGAACATATCTTTTGGGGACATGGCTCAGCCCACAAGAGCCGCTTAGCGTAGGTCTCCTACCTTCCCTGGCAAAGACGACTCAGAGTGCGTTCAGAGGACCATTGCTGGTCTGCGCAGAAACTTTCACAGCAATCTGACGTGACTGTGACATCCAGTGTTCCCGGACTATCTTTGGTGAAGCACTAGATGTTTTTTATGTCCAGTTTTTCATGACTGGAACCGTAGCCCTACTGGGCCGGCATTTGCTGTTCAAGGAGATGTGTCCACTGAATGGGTTGGCGTGGAACTCCGTGTGTCACACACACACACACACACACACACGCAGTGTGTCCCCCATGAGACTGACCCTGGTGATCTTTACACTGAGCCCCCTCCCCTGGATAGGCGGGCCTTTGCCTCCTTAACTGGCAGTAACCCTTCAGAGCTCTGCGTCCTGGCCACCTTCCATCCTGTGGGAAATAATTCAATCTCGTCAGGGATCTTCACAGTCAAGAAACTTCAGTTTCAGAAACAGCTTAGAAAAATCTACAAATAGGGCTGTGACTGGGTCTTACGATAGATTTTCTGGCCCAAATTTGACATCAAGAAGCACCCCACTGGTAAATAGAAATGAAACGGCTGTCCGAGGAGAATGAGGCTTCCCGAGACATCATGCCATTGCTAATTATGCAACAACTCAAGCCTGCAAAAAAAAGTGCAGATAATAATTTAACACATGTTCACGTGACGGTCGGGGAAGAACCCCAACCCCCTGGAAGGTGGTGAGGGCAACAGGCCTCCAGTGAAGATGACCCAGCGGGCGGGAGGCCGGCTGGCCACCGCCGCAGGTGCGGAAATAGGTGAGATTCGATGGGCCAGCGCAAGACGGTGCATCGCTCACGGCACAGCAAACAGGAACGTCAGCGTGGTCACGGGGCTCCCCTGAGCCCAAGTCCCTCGGGTGATGTGAGAAGCCCAGATGGTGGCCACGCGTGCAGTGTGTTGTACCCCAGCTGAGGTTCCCAGAACCGCGGGCTCGGCACCCTTTACAACAAGCAGTAAACAGGTGCGGTCACCTTGACCTTCCTGACTGTCTACGTGACCAGCCGCAGAAACGGCTCGGCGTTGGAGGACGGCGGGGCCCAACACTCCCCGGGGGCGTGCAGTGAGACTGGGGGCCCGTGGTGGACAGGTCCTGCCAACAGAGCCCACCCTCAGCTTAAGAAATAAAATTGACAGACACAACGGCAGCTCCCCGGGTGGGCTTCTCTCTTGAGTTGTCCTGACTAGGCTCACGCATGGCTTCCTACGTCTACTGCACAGACTTGTTTCTAATAATAATGTATAGCTGAGTTTGACCTGTTTCTCAACTTCATAGAAATAGCATCGTCCTGGTGTCTCCTTCTTGTCTTACTCTTTTCAATGTCACCTTAAGGAAATTCACCCACGTTGATGTGTGTAGCTAAAATTCATTCATGTTTCACTGCTGTGCAATATTCTGTGACGTGAGCAGATGACAGTTTGTTTTTCTGTTGCGGGGCATTGAGGTTGTGACCGTTTCCTAGGACCAGTTGTCCTGCTATCACCGTCCTTGAAGACCAGCTTCCTTGCACACATTTAGGGAATGTTCACCAGCAAGTGGTCCTCAAAGTGAGGTCCTCAAACCGGCAGCACCACCACCTGGGAACTTATCAGAAATGCAGATTCCTGGGTCCCGCCCCAGACCCGCCGAATCACTGCTGGTGTGGATGGCAGTGAGTGGAGGGTGAGTGAGTCGATGACCCACCAGAGATCCACCTCGGCCCCAAAGGATCTCCAGAGCTAACAGGGGGAAAAGACATCAACAAAAAGTCACAAAGACGAACAGCCCAATTAAAAATGGGCAAATGATCTGAATCGACGTTTCTCCAGAGAAGATATATGAATGCCAGAAAGCACGTGAAAAGATGCTCAACATCGTTAGTCGTTAGGGAAATGCAAATCAAAACCACGATGAAGTAACACTTGACACCCACTAGAATGGCTCGAATCAAAAAGGTAACGTGTTGGAGAAGAGGGGGGGATCTTGGACCCCTCATACACTTCTGGTGGGAATGCAAAATGGTGCATTTGGAAAACAGTCTGGCAGCTCCTCAAAACGTTAAACGTTGAGTGACCGTATGCCCTGGCAATTCCACTCTTACGTACGTATGCCCAAGAGAAAAAAAAATATGTTCACAAAAAAAATTGTCAACAGATGTTCACGGCAGCATTATTTAGAACAGCCAAAAGTGGAAACAACCCAAATGTCCACCGGCTGATGAAATGGATAAAACAAATGTGAGACATCCACACAATGGAATATTACTCGGTCATAAAGAGGAGTGAAGTTCTGATTCATGGTGCAATGTAGATGAACCTTGGAATCATTATGTTGAGTGAAAGAATCCCAACACAAAAGACCACATATTGTATGATTCCATTTACATGGAATATCCAGACAGAATAGTAAACCCATGGAGACAGAAAGTAGATCATTGCTTACCCAGGAGTGGGAGAAGGGAGCAACGGGGCATGACTGCTAATGAGTATGGAGTTTCTTTTTGAGGTGATGAAAATATCCTAAAACTAATAGGAGTGATGGTTGCAGAACTCTGTGAATACACTAAAAACCCTTGAATTATACACTTTAAATAAATGAATTATATGGTATGTGAATTATACCTTAATAAAGATGTCCACACACAGCAATCACATCAGAAACGTTTGTGAACCGCTCTCTATTTTGGGGGCAGACCAGGGAACAGGAGAATTTTGAGACAAGTACAGGACACAGTCCCTGAGTTGGACACACTTGGATCCTAATACTCTCCACCATGTATGAGTCACATCAACCCAGATGAGTGCCTTTGCTCCTCTACTCTTCACTTTGCCTCCTTTGCAAAACAGCTGCTGACAGGACCTAGCTCCAATGGCCGCTGTGAGAGTTAAATGTGACCATGAGTACGCACTGGCCACAGGGCCTTGGCACGTGCTGGGGCTGCCTCAGTGTCACCGTGTAACTTCTGCTGTTGCCAGCCACAGGCCGAGGACCGCTCAGGACCCAGAGAGAGCCGTACCCCAGGGGTTATAGCCTGGAAAATCCCAAGTTGGAACGGAGTGGGTGGCAAACCCTGGCCATAAGGCACTTGGGATCAGTTGAAAGAAGGCCCGGACCCTATTAACATGTTTGTTCCTGACACAGACATTGACCTCACACCCCAAATCAGAGAGGGTGAGAGACATCCTTCTAAGCCTAGGGACAGCCATGGAGAAAAATGACAAAAGACGGGCCGTTTCCCTCCAACTTCAGAAAGCCACATCTGAGCGGGGCCGGGTGCTACCAGGGTCTCCTATTCAACCCCTACCTCTGCTCGCAGAAAAAAAATCCCTGGACGGGATCCATCTTTAACTCACTTGCTGTGTCTGAGGCCCAGACGCGCACTGTTTAGACAGCCTGTTTCGGTGGGTGGCCAGGCCGGGAGACCCGCATGCAGAGTTTACAGAAGGTCCTGGCACAAATGAACTGTTGACGACCAATTGGAAGGGCTCAGTGAAATCACAACATGTAAAATATGAAAAGGGGGGTGGGGGGCAGGGAGAAAAAAGGAAAGAAAGGCCCATTTGGAAGGGATTCAAACAACCCGAATAAGGCAAAGCCATCAGACACATGTGCCCTCGGCGAGAACCGGCCCCCCTTCCCTCCCCGCCCGCACACACCACCTTTTAAAAAAAAATTCATAGATTTAAATAGTTTTTCTGCATCAGATACAAGAAACAGACCGACATTTTCTCATCCCCTGTTATGTGGCAGGCTAATATTTGGCCATTTACGCTCCATTGGAGACCATTTCTGGGAGAACGCAGCCCTCTCCAGGTTGGTGGCCGGCCACCCATACCCACCTTGACTGCCGGCGCTGGGCCGAGGTCTGAGCAGCGGGGCCGCCCCTCCGGCTGCTTTGGGGCACCGAGAGCTGGAGGGGGGCTCGGCTTCCGGCCCGTCCAGTGGGTCCACACCCAGCAGCCCTGACATTGGCGGAAGATGTGGGAAGGTCCTCTTTGTGGACGTGAGCGCCCAGCAGCCGTCAGGACGGAGGGTCCGTCCGGGTGTCAATTCTAGAACTTTCCCACAGTAGCTTCAGGCCCCTCTTGGCTTAAGAGCTAGAGCGTTGCAGGGGACCTGGAGACCTCCGTGCACCCTCCCCTGTGCCCTTCCGTCCCCGAAGTCCCGCGAATGCCATCCCCTGGAGTTCTGTGGGTTTGCTCTTTACCCTTAGTTGCACACGGGTCCCAAAACGACCTGTAGCTTTGTTTTGCACTTTTTAAAAGGTTTTAGAAGCATCATTATTGACATTTCCTTCTGAAACCTTTCAGTGTTGCTCTACCTCCGTTTTCAAAGTCTGTGGATACAAAGTATCCCTCGGATGAACTGTTCTGTCTTCGCTGCCGGGAACAGGGCACAAGCAGCTGGCTCTGCTGTTACAAAGGCGGTGGCAGCCTTGACCGTCAGTGCAGCTGGGACTGTTCTCCCGCCCACACCCCTGCATACAGATGGGCGTCTGCAAGAATTTCCCCAGAAAATGGGATCCGTGCATCGGGGGCTACCTATCTTCAATTTTACCGCTGATTTTGCCAAACGCCGTCCAATGCGTGTGCTCTGAGCTGCGTTCTGACCACAACAGATGCTCTCCCCTGCTCTGCTCTGTGCTCTGATGACGTCTGGGGTTGACACACCTCTGAGTTTGTCAACACAACCAGACTGAAAAGTTATCTCGCTGTTTACGTTATCATGTTCCCAGCTGCTGGTGAGAATACGCACCTTTACGGTGATACACGAATGTTTCGTTTCATCTTCTGTGAATCACCTGTTCACATCCTTACGTACTTTTCTCTTAGGTTGTCTGTTACTATTTATAGATTTGTTTTAAAATAGTTTACAAATTGGATAATTACAATACTGACAAACCCTGGTGCCTACCATGCATGAAGTGCTGTTCTAAGCAGACTAGAGATGTCATCTTTTATAACATCTCTAGATGAGGAAGCGGGGCGTGGTGGGGGGAAGACTGGTGACAGGGAGACTTACATGCAATCGCTGGAGGGAACGAGGCCGGAGCGGCCCTTGCACTGGGAAATATCTGCTTCCAGGCTGTGGCTTTCCCCCTATTTCATTCGTGGTGTATTTGTCGAGGACGAGAGAATCCGTGTTTTCATTTTTATATGAGCAGATTTACCAAACTCCTTTAAGGTCTGTGATATTTGTGTGTTGTTTATGAAAGGTGTCCTGTCTCCAAGGCCACAGAGATATTCTCCAATAGTTTCTGCTTAGCGTTTGAACACTCACCTTCCACGCTTAGTTGTCTTCATAGACAGCTAATCTTACTTATTTTCTATTTATTTATTTATATTTAATTTAAAATTTCTATTTATTTTATTCTATATTTATTACTATTCTACTTTTAATTTTATTTATTTATTTCATATTTTCTTGTTTTCTTTATTTGATATTGTTTTCTTTATTTTATATTTTATTTTATTTAGTTTTTTGTTTTGTTTTTTTTGTGTGTGGTACGCGGGCCTCTCCCTGCTGTGGCCTCTCCCGTTGCGGAGCACAGGCTCCGGACGCGCAGGCTCAGCGGCCATGGCTCACGGGCCCAGCCGCTCCGCGGCACGTGGAATCTTCCCGGACCGGGGCATGAACCCGTGTCCCCTGCATCGGCAGGCAGACTCTCAACAACTGCGCCACCAGGGAAGCACTATTTTATTTAGTTTTATTTAATTTTTAAATTTTATTTTATTTCATTTCATTTTCTTATTTCTTAGATAAACACCTAACCTGACTTTGCGGACCCATTGATCAACTATGGCTTGATAAGCCAGCTGCCTGATAGACTAAGGTTCTACCTAAGGGCTCGGAGGTGGTGTGGGAACCGCCATACAGTCGTTAGAGGGTGTTCTGGTCATAAAAACATTGAGAACCCTTGATCTGCAGCCAAAGTTTATTGCCTTTGGGACTATCTGGAGGAGAGAAGGTTACAGTCGCGCAAAATTCTTTTAGGCGTCTTTTGGCCCTATTTACAGGCGAATCCTGCACCCGCTTGGTGACTGCCGGGCTCTGCAGGACCCCCAGGCTGCAGGCCCACGAGGTCTCCAGCTTAGGACTCGGGCTCTGCAGGCAGGCAGCCCGTGTCGAGAGCTGCTGCGTTACTCCCACTTACCCCCATCCCCACCTCTGCCGACACCCTGGGGCTCGGGGCGTGACAAGCCTCTGCCCAGGTCCCCGAGCTGGAATTCAGAGGTAAAGTGGATTCCAAAGCAAGTGCTCCCTCCCTGCCCCCGAACTTCTCAGAGTGACATGCCCGCTCCCGGCGACGTGCCAGATGATTCAAGTGGCACAGACAGAGCGCCTGATCGTTTCCATAGTTCTTTGTTTATCTTAGCGTGAATTGGGGAAAGTATAACCTGCACATTAGCTCCTCAGCTCGCGGGCCGGATGTGGTCGGTTCCATGCGCGTGCCTGGAGCCGCCCTCCTGGGTCAAAGCCCAGCGCTGTCCCGGCGGCTGTGTGGCCTCGGGCTATGTGCCCTCTCCTTGCCTCCGGGTCCCTGTGTAAAACGGGACCAGTGCTGGCTCTATCTCAGCTGGTTGCTGCAAAGTTTAAATGCCAATATATAAAGAATGTCGGGAACAGCGCCTGGTACCAAGGGGGCATGCAGCGAGTGCGAAATATCAGTTAAGATGTTTATAAAGCGACTCTACTTAAAGGAAGATATTACTGTTTAAAGCACTTCAAAGATGACTATTTTAAATATTTTCTATTTAAAGCAAAATGGTACCGACATTTTGTGGATGTGGAAACGACATCCCCTACATCCTCCGTCACACGCAGTGTTTTCAGAGCGGGATTCTCTGCCTGGCTGTGTTTGAATCGCGGGGGGAGCTTGCAAGATGCCCAGCGCCTGGGCCCCTCCTCAGACCACTTGAAGCAGCATCCCCGGGGTGCAGCCTGGGTTCCAGGAAGCTGCAGATGCCCCCTCGACTGCAACACACAGCACGTTCGAGAACCGCTCTTTCTGAACATCTGCTCTGCCCCGGGTCAGGAGGACCTGGGGACCCAGGTAGTCAGGCACAGTGGGTCTCCTAGTGCAGGTGCGGAGGAAGGACTCTGGGTGTGGCGGGAAGAGTGCGGACATCTCGTCGGGAGGTGAACATCACTGCGGCATAAGACAGCGGGCTGTCCAGAGCAGCGGGGGCAGAGGGCTGGCACCTCGGGCAGCGGTGGGGGGCTCTGGGAGCCCAGAGGCCATGGGGGGCACAGCGCCCGCCTGAGGAATGACCATGAGCCATATTTTTAAATTAAGGTAAAGTTCATATAACCTAAAATTAACCATTTTAAAGTGAAAGAGTCTGTGGCCTTTAGTGCGTTCGTAATGCTGTGTGACCGTCCCCTCTATCTCGTTCCAGAGCCTTTTCATCACCCCAAAAGGACACCTGTACCCATTAGCAACCCGTCCCCTTTCCTGCCTCCCCCCCAGCCCCGGTCAACCATGAATCTAGTCTCCATGGGTTTATCTACTCTGGATATTCCATATAAGTGAAATCATGTGATACTTAGCCTTCCGCATCCGGCTTCGTTCACTCGGCATAACGTTTTCAAGGTTCCCACGTCGCAGCGTGTGTCACTGCTTCATTCCTTTTCATAGCTGAGTCATATTCCGCTATGTGGATGGACCACATTTTATTTAGCCATTCATCAGCTGATAGACATTTTAGTGGATTCCACCTTCCGGCTGTTGTGAACGGTGCTTCTGTGAACATTTGTGTACAGGCTTTGTGTGGACCTGTGTTTGCATTTCTCTTGGGCAGATACTAGGAGTGGAATTGTCAGGTCATGTGGTCACTGTACATTTAATTTTTGAGCCCTGCACACCTCTCCCCAGCTGTCTGGAAGAACAGTGGGTGGACAGTCATGTCCTTGCTTCCTTCTGGTGGGGGTTTCTGGACAGGAAAATGGGACCTGGAGGGGGCAGCATCAGAAACTTTTCTCCCAGGAGCGTCTTTGGGGAGGAGGGCTGAGCCTCGAGCCTCCAACCCGCTGTGACTAAGAGAACTGGGGAAGCTTCCCATCCCGCTAGCCGTGCCCCGCCCCCACGGGTTCATTCAGTGGACCTTGGTGAGGCTGCTCCTTTGTACAGATGCAGCACCAGGTACAGTATGGGACGCACACCCTGAGAAGCAGATCCTACCAGTATATGCAGGGTGTGCGGAACATGAGGGAGTGGGCAGGCACAGCTAGGGTGGCCCCAGGAAGGCTGGAGTACTGGTGGTTGGAGGAGCATCCAGGAAGACTTCCTGGAGGAAGGGGCTTTCCTCTGCCCTCTCCCCTCCCCACCCCCAGCACTAGCCTGGCATCTTGTCTTCCAGACCCCCCTCCCACTCATTTAGTTACACACACACGCCAAGGCCTTCCTGTCTATTTTGCACGGAGGGGGTTGGATCACGTACGAGTCTCAGCATCTTGCCTCTCTCACCCAAGAGTGCGTGGAAACCCCTCCAGCCAGATACACACCTCACTCGCTCTTTTACAGCAATAATCACAGCTAATGTTTATTTCTGAGAATATACGACATACCAGGCACTTTTCTCGACGTTTCCTCGCACCATCTCATTTAACCCGCAAGCCGCCCTATGAGGCGGAGAGTGTTAGTATTCCCACTTAAGGCCAGAGAGCTTGTGACGTGCCTACAGTCACAGGGCCCGCGAGGGGCGGGGCAGGGAGGGACGCAGCCACCCTCACCTCACCCTTGGCCCTCACTCTGACTTCCTGCTGAGCCCCCATCCACGGAACGAGGGGAGCCGTTGACGCGCTGGGAAGAGGTGAGCTCCCGGGGGCCCAGAGCAGACAGGAGAGGGTGGCGAGCAGAGCTGGAGGGAGACAGGAGATGCGGCGCTGGGGATGGAGTTGGAGAGACATGGGGCTGGAAGACCACCTGGAAATCTGGCATCGGTTATGCTCAGACAGGGCCTGCAACGTGGGGTGGTCGTGAGGATGGAGAAGAGGGGAAGGGGATGGGCAGCACGCAGACATCCGAGGCGCAGACAACCGCGGACCGACAGGATGAAGTACCCAGATGGCTGCCAGCGCTTCCTCACTCCTCCCATCCAAACACTCCGCAGGGTGGTGGCTCTGGGCTCCCGGGAGAATCCACCGCCATCGCCGGGAAGCTCCTCCTCTCAGGCCCTGCGGCCGACCCTGGGGATGGTCACCAGCCATCCTGTCTAGCCTGACCTTGTGAATGAGGAATCAGAGACCAGGAATCCACGGCGGGCACAGGCCTGGGGGCCGGCGATGGTGAGAGGCCCGGTAGGGGTGCTGGAGGGGCCTGCCCTCTGCAGCGGCCCTCACTGTCACCCTGGGAGATCTGGAGAGACAAGAGGAGAGAATGCATGAGAGAAGGCAGAGCCAGAGCCTGGGAGGGTGGCCACGGAGCACGGCCCGCGAGCAAGGATGCGGACGGGGTCAAGGCGCCCGGCGTGGGCACCCTCGGCTGCCTGCCGGGCCCGGGCAAGCCCTCTCAGACCCCAATCTCATCACCTGTCGTGAGGAGGCCCTCTCAGGACACTGCCAGCTCAGAAGGACGCTGCGTGGGACAGTGCTCACGTCACCTCCCACTTGGGCCGCACGGGTGCCGGTTCCGGGGTCCAAGGTCACATCCCGGCTGCACAGCTTCCCCCGTGAGTCTCATTTGCAAAACGAGGATAATAAGGCAACCAGCTCCTTCGGTCGGGGTGAGGCTTCTGTGGGTCAGGCACTCACGTGTTCAACCCATGCTGGCTTTTCCCATCGCCATTTGGTCACCAAAAGGGACTCTTCGCATCAGCCTGGCCAGCCATAACCAAATCGAAGTGGAGGAGATGGAGAGGAAGAGGGAGGAAGGGGGTGGGGGGAGAAGGCCGAGGGGGAGGAAGAAGCTGGCTTGAGCGCAGAGAAGGCCGCCCTAGAACCTCCAGGCTTCATCTCAAATACCGGCTTTAATTACACGTAGGGGCCGGCAAAGAAAAATACGAACTGCAAGGGGGTCATGACCTCAGAATATGTCTTTAAATATACAGAGGAAATTCCCAATTTGACTGTGCTGGATGGGCAATGTTTTTGTGCTCTCCCGTCACTAAAATGTGCTGCGTGACCTTCAGCCGAAAATCAATGCTACCCTGACACTTAGCTTTGAACGTTGAAACAGGTTCCTAGCTGATGTCTGTGGCTGTGGGTGAGATGCTCGCCCCATGAGTGGTCCTGCGGCCCGAAACCCAGGCCCCCGCCTACCCCGTCACACCGGATACACCTTCCGTTCAGGAGAAGAACTGAAGAGGTGCCTTAGGAAGGAGAGAGGTGGAGCCAAGCATACCGGCATCTCCAACTTTAAAATGAGGTTACGGGTCTCACTCCTTACTCAGTGGAACCTGGGCCGCTAGGCCTGGTGGTTGGTTTCCTTGGCAACAGACCTGTCCGTGACCGCACTGCAGACAAGTGACTCAATCAGGTCCCCACATTGTTTGTGGCGCTTTAATCAACCAAACTTTTTTTTTTTTAATTTCAACCGTTTTCATGGAATTTTGTTTTCCAAAACGACTTGCACATTTCTCAGGCGGTTTAGTCATAGTTTGAATTTCTTCAGATGCCGCAGGGCTGCCGCCGTGAGTCTGGACCACTGGGCTGGCCTTCATTCATTTCACCCGTTATGCTCCAGAGCTGCTGCGGGCGCTGGGGATTCACGGGGAGACAGAACAGACGAGCTCCCTGCCCACCGGGAAGGCCAGCACGAATCCCAAGTGACGTGGTGCTGGTCTTAGGAGGTGCTGAGTGCTGTGGAGACCAGACAGGAGGCGCAGGTGCTGAAAGATGGGCCGCATTCCTCCGAGATGCAGGGTATTTGCCTCGGTGCTAAATTGTCCCCGCCCGCTACTCCTTGCATGATCATGTTGATTCTTTTCTATAATATTTTTCTTTCTCCTACTGTGGTCATCCTTGAATGGGAATTTCTGAGCAACCAGGAGAAATGGCAGGAAGTCCAGTCCATTGAAAGCCCTTACGCTCCCCCCAGGCCCTCAGCGGTTACAGGCTGTGGACCTACTTTGCTTATCTGGTTGTCACGTCAGTGCCCATTAGAGCTGAAAAAAAGCAGCAGCTGGGCTCTTAACCCCTCGTGATGGCTCAGAAACTTTTAAATTTACTTTCAGATACGTGCCTAAATTCTGAAGAAAAGTTCCTGGCTATGAAGGCTGTTTCTGCTGTATTCTGACTTAGATGGGTTTTCCCGGATTAACCGGGAAACTTAAAAACTAAATGAACGGTCGTGAGAGAGGAATGCTTTCATGGCAAAAACAACATGGTCCCTGGGAATGTGTTCTGCCCCCAGTGAACCGCTGGCTGTCCAGGCCTCGGTCCCACGGGGACAGGGCAGCACTGTGACAACGGGTCCTGAAGCCACACTGTGTGCTGGGCACTGGAGCTGGCCATCCTGCTACAACAAGGGGGACCCTCACCGTGCCTGGAGCAGGGTAGCCTGGGTAGGGAGGCCGACGGGGCTGCAGATCTCAGTGTGGACGAGCTACTTAACCTGGCTTTCAACCTCAGTGTTTCCGTCTCTAAAGTGGGGATAAAAGTGCTTCGTCAGAACGCTGAGAGAAGAAAATGGGTTAACCCATGCGAAATACTTAAAACAGTGCCGGAGGGCTTCCCTGGTGGCGCAGTGGGTAAGAATCCGCCTGCCAATGCAGGGGACACGGGTTCGAGTGCTGGTCCGGGAAGATCCCACATGCCGCAGAGCAACTAAGCCTGTGCGCCACAACTACTGAGCCCACGTGCTGCAACTACTGAATCCCACGCGCCTAGAGCCCGTGCTCCGCAACAAGAGAAGCCACTGCAGTGAGAAGCCCGCGCACCGCAACAAAGAGTAGCCCCGCTCACCGCAACTAGAGAAAGCCCGCACGCAGCAACGAAGACCCAACGCAGCCAAAAATAAATAAATAAATTTTTTTGAATTATAAAAAAAAACCCAAAACAGTTCCGTGATGTAGTAAGTGCCCGATAATTGTTACTTTCATTGCTACTGTTAATACTTAGCTTGGGAGATTTGTGAATTAGGCATTGATGTCAGTTTTGGGGACCTACAGCTGACGGCCCCGCACGGCGCCGGACACATCAAGAAATAGCCACAATGAATGAATCTCCAACGGGTGTCACTCTGCCACCCCTCAGAATCAGCTGGTGACCTCG
The DNA here is from genome assembly GCF_039906515.1 of Pseudorca crassidens. Classification (NCBI taxonomy): domain Eukaryota; kingdom Metazoa; phylum Chordata; class Mammalia; order Artiodactyla; family Delphinidae; genus Pseudorca; species Pseudorca crassidens. The sequence continues at coordinate 59,719,950 of NC_090315.1, read as the reverse complement.
AAAACTCCCGCTGCCCCAGACAAATAGATACCAGTTCACCCGAATCTCAGGGGTGGGACCCAGGCAGCAGGACATAGCACAGCTCCCAGATTATCTCGACGTGTGGCCCAGCCGGGACCCATGTTGATCTAAAGCACACGTTCTCGGAGCGGGTCCTCAGACCAGCCGGGAGCTTGGGAGCTTGCTAGAAATGCAGGTGCTCGGGCCCCACCCAGACCTCCTGAATCAGAAATGCTGGGGAGTCTTTCACAAGATGGGTTACTGTTGAGAACCTTCCTTACACCTGGAAGCACCTGGGTCACGGCAATGGCAGAGGGCGCTTCCCGCGGGGCTGTGGGCCTTGCTGGGCCCCGCGGCGGGCAGATCACCGAGGGTCCCTCCCACGCCCAGCTATCTCTTTCCTTAGCCCCCAGCTCCCACACACCCTCCCCGCCGACACAGCCGCCACTCCCGACCCTGCCGCCTCCTTCACGGCTCACCAGGAAGCAGCCTATCACAGCCATTTTTCTCCTGTCTCGGCTCTGCTGTGTGGGTGATAAAGGCGGCCCTTCCTTGTGGAGGCTCCGCGGCTAATTAGATCCAGATGCGGCCTCATTAGGCCGTCGGCAGCAGGGCCTGGGCCGGCGTTGCGGGGCGCTTAAGCCCCCGACTGCCCGGGGGCAGGTCTGCACGGGGACAGCGGCCCAGGCGTGGTTGTGCCCCAAGGCCTCTCGGTCCCCAAGGCTGGATCATGGCTGTCGTGCGCGCGCGTGTGTGTGCACGTGTGTGTGCATGTGTGTGCGTGCGTGAGTGTGCATGTGCGTGCGTGCGTGTGTGTGTGGAGCCCCAAGCCGGGGAGACAGGAGCACCTGCTGAGGAGGGCGCAGGTGTGCTAGGGCTGTCTCAGGGCCGCTGGGACACCTCCACGGGGAGTGCCCTTCCTCCAAGCCCATCAACCCAGCTGTCCCTGCAGCCTCCTCAGGGGGACTGTCCCCTAGTTCTCCCAGCCCAGCGGGGTCCCCTGGAAGCCACTAGGCAGAGAGGCTCCCCCACTGGACTTTATGGCCAGGCTCAGACCTGCGGGGCGTGGTCCCTCCCACAGGGCTTGCCCAGGAACGAAAGGGTGTGTGTTTTCCTCCACACCTTAGAAGCTTCTAGATCGGTAGTTCTCCAGCCGTAGTGCTATCAAGATCACCTGGAGGGAGGGCGTGTTCATGGACACACTGCCGGACCGCACGCCAGCATTTCTGGTTCAGGAGGTCTGGGCTGGAACCCAAGAGTCTACATTTCTAGCAAGTTCCCTGGTGACCCTGATGCCTGCTTGTGCAAGCACCTCACTGAGACTCTCTGATCTGCACTGACACAGGGTCTCCAACTTGGCTGCACGCAGACATCACGTGGGAAGGCTCCAGTGTTTCGTGACCTTCCGCTCTCTATGCTGGAAAGTAAGAAAGGGTGGTGGCCTTTCTTACTTTGGGGTGGCCTCGTCAGTCATTTCTTCCGCTAAGAGGGGAGACAGACAGGCAACACTGAGTCAGAGGGAACCAGTCAGGAGGCTCCGGAGATGCCCCCGGGACATGCTGGTGGCCCTTATCAGTCCCAGTTTGCAGATGTGGACACTGAGGCTCAGGAAGCGCTGGGACTCGCTTGGGGTCGCTCCTAGTCAGGCCCCGCCTGATACCAAGTTGATGCTGTTTCCGTGAAGTCCTGCGGCCTCTCTAGGGGCTCTGTGGCCTCGGCTCTGTCCCCACCTTGGTGTTGGGAGAGTGCCTTCCAAGGGAGAGTGCCTGGAGAAGCAAAGCAGCGCTGAGGCTGTAACTGGAAAGCCCACATGTGGGCAGGGTCACTTCCTGTTCTCAGAGTCCAGGGTGAGTGATCCCACCTGGCCCAGTGGCCGCCGTCCTAACTGCGATCAGAGACCCACGTTCCTTCTGGCTCCTGGCTCTTCGACCACTGGTTTCCGAGGCGGACACGTGCGTCTGAGCCAGGCTGGCAGGAGGGCAAAGAGAGCGGAGGATGCAGGGAGGTTTGGGACCAGGCCGGGGAGTGGTGCCCGTCACTTCTACTCAGTCCCATGGATACAGCCTGGCCCATGCAAGGGCCGCTGGGAACGTGGTCCAGCTGGGAGCCCAAGAAGAATAGGAAACCAGGTGTGAACTGCAAGCAGGTCTCCACCACATCTGAAGACTGAACTTAAAATAACACCAGGCGGATTCCACTCCTAGATATGTTTACCCCTAAGAAATGAAAATCTTTCCACAAAAGACTTGGTCGCAAAATGTTCGTAACAGCCTTAATCGTAAGAGCCCCGAACTGGAGATGGCCCAGTGTCCATCTGCAGGTGGGAGGGTGACCGCATGATGGTTCTCCATGGCGTGGGGCCCCACTCAGCAGGCACAGTGGACCAAGTGCTGACCCACGCACACGTGGGCAAATTCCCGAAACACCACCAAGCACAAGAAACCAGAAAGGAAGGGGTACGTGCATGACCCCACGTGTGAAACTCCACAGCAGGCAAAGCCACTTTCGAGTGACAGAAAGCAGATCATGGGCGCCTGAGGCCGGGATGGGGAGACGGGTGGGTGGCAGAGGGCTGGGGGCCTTTTCTAGGAAGGCAACGCTCTATGTCTTCACAGGGGTGGTTACAGGGGCATGCGCCCGTGTCAAAGTTCATCAGACGGCACGCTTGTTCGGGTTGACCCTCGGACAGCACAGGGTTTGGGGCGGTGGCCCTACACACAGTTGAAAATGCAAGTATAACTTACCGTTATCCCTCCCTATCCATGGTCCCTCTGTATCCAAGGCACCGTGTCTGCAGATTCAACCCGCCCGGATGGTACAGGACTGCAGTGTTCACTATTGAAACAGTCCCCATACAGTGGACCCGTGCAGTTTAACATACGCGTGTGCGGGCAGCTACCCGGCTTCACGGATGCCATGTCCGTGTTTTCTGCCCCGCACCCTGGGAAGCTCCCTGGGAAGCATCTCATCCCTTGTGGCCAGTGCCGCACCTCACATATTGCAGCCTTTGAGTAAGTACCAGCAGTACCCAGATTTTACTGTTCAGAAAATGGGGTCCCAAAGAGGCTAAAATTTCCTGGAGGTCAGCAAATGGCAGGGATGGGATTTGAATCCAGGCAGTCTGGCATCAATGACCCTGATCTTCACAGTCACATGATTCTGTGTCCAGTTAGCCTTCCATCCAGCCATCTGTCCATCAAGAGTCCCCCCCAGCCATCCTGCCAGCCCCCCATCCATCCACACACCCAACCATCCAGCCATCTGTCTGCTCAGCCGTCCTTCCATCCAAACATCCTTCCACCCAGCTGTCCACCCACTGAGCCATTCAACCAACTCAACCAACCAGCCATCATTCATCAAAACAAACCACACTTATTGGCCGCCAGCTGTGTGCAAGGCCCTGGAGACGTGACAGTGAACACACACTCCTCACACTCCAGGAAGCTGTAGTCCGCAAGAGGAGACTGACGTGACAGTGGACCTTGGCGGGTGGGCGGGCGTGAGCCAGAGTGTACACAGGGACACAGCTGTTGGCCAGCGGAACTGGCTCCACCTGGAGTGAACTGTCCTTGCACATGGAAGCCAGAGCTTGGCCTGGAGGGCCTGAGAATTTGCTGAAAGTCCTGCCCTGCTGGGGCTGACCCAGGAGCGAAATTGTGAAATCATGCAGCTTGCCCGCAAACCTCTCCCTCTGTTTGCAAAGTTCCAGCACCCACACCAGGGGCTGTCACGCCATCCTCTGAACGTCAGAGCCTCCCACAGAGACTTCCTGACCTCCAGAAGGCTCTCCCTGTCATAGCTTACTTGTCCCCTGCTCCAGACCTCAAGTCCCTGCCTGTGCTGATGACAGTGGGCGTTGGTGACTTATTCAGATAACCCCCGTCCCTGTTAATATACTAATGGCGGTCACCCCGTTAGAGTAGCAGAAGGTTACCACCCAGGAAAAAGGCCCTGTTCCTCAGAAGGCCTTGAAGGGGATGTGTCACGTGGTGGTGTTTCAGGCACCAGACTGGACAGTCTGCTTCAGGGATCAGCCTCTCAATTTCCTTCCGGGAACTATTCCTTCCCCACTCTCACTCCACGAGACTCAGGTGGTGGATGGCACCACTCGACTCCCATTTCAGGGGTGAACACAGGACCCAGACTACCCAAGTCACAGTGATCGGTTGGGAGATGTCACATGATGAGCCAGTAAGCATCAACCCCAGGATGTCGTGGGGACAACGGAATAGAGCACACTCTTCATGTTTGCATCACGAGACTGGTGGAGTGTAGTCGGAGCTTCCAGAGGCCAGGACATGGGGGAAAACTCTGTAAATGAAAACAACCTAGAGCAAAGTAGAACCCGGGAAGGGAGAGAGGCAGACTGCCACATTATTCAAGCACCTGGATCGAGCTGTACCTGAACTCCTAGGACTGAGTCCTCGTGTTATTTGAGTCATAAAGACTGTTCTCTTTAATTTAAATGCGAAGTGAGTCTCTGTCACTTAAAACGGAGAGAACCTTGAGTGGGGGGATCACATAGAAACACAACACGCAGACTGAAGCCCTGACGTCACTCCCTCTGAGAACGTTCCCCAACGCCATCCTCTTGTCTTCCACGTAGATACAGCACCCCTACATGAGGGTCTGGAGATGCTGCTTCTGGTAGTCGTGTGACCCAGAGCAAGGCACTTCCCCTCTCCCAAGCTTCCTATCCGCATCTATAAAGGGTGGGTAAAGCTAGCAGCCACGGCGCACCGCAGCGTCGCTGGAGAATCGGCGGGCTGCTGCAGGGAGGCCGTGCAGAGCTCACCTGCAACCTGGACACGCAAATGCGGGGGAGGGGGCTGACGCGGGCGGCGACCTCGTCCCTGAGCCCTGACCCACTCTGGTCACCGCAGTGACTGTGCTGTTCTCTGTTTAGGCTTTGCAACCCCAGGGCATCTCATTTCCTCAGCGAAGCCATGCGCTTGTCAGCTTGTCATTATCATTTCAAATGAGTGAAATTAGGCAACGTGTACACATAGGTCAGCTTCCTCTCCCGATGTCAAGGAGAGAAGTGGAGCAGGGGCTGGGAGAGTGAGAGAGACTCTGGAAGGACATAACCGGAGAGCTAAAGGTGAATTATTTCTGGGTGATGGGATTTCAGACGATTTTAATTTAATTCCTTCTGCCTTTTTGCTTAGCATTTTCCCAGTTTTCTGTCAGGAAGGTGTATCCCTTTTCTAATCAGACCAAAACTGAATTTTATTTTAAAGGAAAAAAGGAATTTAAAACAGAAATAGCCTGGACTTCAAAGTTGGCGGGAGGGAAGAAGTCGGCCACCGACATAATAGAACCAAGGAGGCGGGGATCTTCCTCCTGAGGAACACTAAGTGGTTGGCGTTCTCCTTGTCCTCTGGAATTTCGCTCTGCTGTACTTTATCTAACATGGCAGAGGACATGAGGTCTTCTTGCTAAGCCTGTAAAGAAAGTGGGCTGCTAAACCCCAGTACGGCCCGGGCGACAGAAAGGGACAAGCCGCCTCTACCCCGCCTCACTCCCCAACAAAGATGATCAGAGTTTTCCGATGATAAACGCTGCTGGTACAGAAGGAAGAGTTTTACCTAAATCTAGGCTGCAGACGCTGAGCCAGGAGCTCCAAAGCTCTCCACACCCGCTTCCATGCAGACATGACTAATGGACCACCACAATCCTCCCGCCGAGTCTGGGCAGGGCTTTGTGGTGCTTCTCAGGAAGCCACCCCGGTGGATCGAGTTGGCATAGGGTGTGAGACGTGTGCACCCTCCCCAGGCCTCAGGGAGAGTGTCAGACTTGGGGAGTAAGTGCTCGGGCGGGGCGAGGCTGGGAGCCCCAGAGCCGAGAGCAAGCGGACCTGTTTTGTGGCTCAGGGCAGAGCCCGCCGCAGGATCACCTGGAGAGCTTGTGCACAGATGCGTACAGTTACTGACTCAACAGGTCTGGGGTGGGGCCTGAGAACATGCATTTCCTGCAGGTTCCCAGGGGATGTGGATGCTGTTGGTCCAGGACCCCGCTTTAAGAATCACTGGATTAGAGCAAGAAGAACTGAGAATTAGTTACTTAGTGAAGGAGATTGACTAGGCGCCGGTGGTTCTCAACATTAACTGCGTTCAGATGAGCTGGGAAGCAACAAAGCCATCCGACCTGATTCCCCACCCCACCCTCGAGGCTTCGACTTGGTTGGTTTTATCTGGGACCAATGGGGATCTCTTTTTAAAACCTCCTCAAGTGATTCAAAAATGCAGCTAGATTTTGAAACCACCACTCTAGACCTTTCTAAAGTATTAGGTTTCTATTTCCTTTACCTCTTGCTCCTTATGATGTCTTTTCCTTTTTACTTGTTTCTTTTTTGGGGCGGGGGAGGGTACACATTAGTTATAAGTGATCATGGCTATAACACAGCAGCTCCTAAGATGGAGTTTGGTGGTGGACACTTCACAGTTACTTGTTGAATGACTCATTCTCTGATGAGTGACACAGAGGTCCTAATATGGATCTAATAGGAACTACTGCATCTAGTGGGGACTACTGAGATGACAGCCCTATAAAGTCTGAAGAAGGGATACACAGTCTTGTAAATCCAGAACATGCTGTCTGGTCCACGAACAAGGTGGTTAAATTGGCCATATTGAAAAGCTTGTTATAATGAGTGTAACGGAAGGAAGGAAGGAAGGAAGGAAAGGGTGAAGAGAAGAAGGAAGGAAGGGGAAAAACATGGCAGGGAGGAAGGGAGAGGGCAGGAAGGAGGGAGGCGTTGTTCCGGAGCTCCCTAGCTGTGTTTTAAAGTTGCTGTCCCTCAGCTACCAGCTGACCCCTCAGCTGAAGTGCGCTCCCCCCGCCCCACCCCAGTCACTCCAAATCCCATGGCTCGGACCCCAGTCCCATGATAACCACACTGCATGTCCGCCGTGTGACCCTCCCCGCTCCCTCAGTCTCAGCTTTGAACCGCGCAGATGAGGAAAACGAAGCTCCCGCAGGCGACACTGGACAAAGCTGGGGTTGGAACCTGTGATGGTTTGATTCCAAAGCCCAGTTCTTTCCAGGAAACCGAGCCCAAGGGAGCCCAGCTTCCACATGGAGCCGGAGTCCAGACTCCAGAGCCCAGGTCTGAGGGTGGAGCCTGCCAGGAGGGCCCCGGTCTGGAAGTGTCCACGAGGGAGAGGCAGACTGCACAGGGGCCTGGGCAGCACAGGTGGGGACCTGCCGCAGGTGCGGGCACAGGCAGGCCAGAGGGCATGGGCTCCACGACCACCGGGCTTCTCTGTGGGTTTGAGGGGGCTGCATGCGGGACCCTGGGCCGGGAGAGATGTCGCCTGTGTCACTCCCCCGTTATCCTCGCCCTGCGGGCTACCTGCATTCCAGGATGGCTGGAACGCCATCCAAGGGGGCAGAGGACAGGCCGAGATCCTTCTGGTGGGAGTGTGCCCCGAGGAGGAAGCAGGAGGAGGGGCTGGCAGGCCCCAGAGCCCAGCCCGAGGCCACACGCGATCGAGGGGCTATTTTTAAACCAATACCAATCTCTGCGCTAGGGCCAGGGCATGGCAGGTCCCTCCTCCCAGGGGCACTGCTGCAGGCCGGGGAGAGGGAGACCGTTCCAGCCCAATCACAGTTTTGGGGATTGAGTCGTCTTTCTCTAAATAAGTGAATTAGCTCTAATACCCTTATTTGCTATCAACCTTATAAACCTAATGCAAACCAGATGGGCCTCACTTCCCGAGCCCCCCATGCCGTGTGGCCCAGCCTCCTCGGGTCTGCCATGGCTAACTGGCTTCCTTGGCCCCCGTGCCCCTCCCTCCTCGTTCCCACGTTAACAGCCCCTTGGAAAGGAAAAGGCTTTTGGGTTACTGCCCGCGCAAGAGGCTTCCTGGGGTCCTCCCAGGCCCTCCTGGGAAGCAGGCTCAGGAGCCAGAGATGACTCATTTTCAGGGTCAGCCCAGTGGTACCTTCCACTGCCCTGTCTCATACTTTATTATTTTGTAGTAAAAAAGCATTGAGGGTTTTTCTTCCTTATTGCCAAAGTAATGTTTTCATTTCCGACACTGAAGAAACATTTGAAAGAGACATAAAAAGAAGAAAAATGCAAAATCGCCTATGATCTCTCCGTAGAGATAGTTAACATTCTGGGAACCAGCCATCCAGACTTTCATCTCGAGCAGAGGTCGGCAAATTTTTTCTGTAAGAGGCCAGATAGTGAACATTCAGGCCTTCGTGGCTCATACCATCTCTGCTGCAACTGCTGAACTCTGCTTGTAGAGTGCGAGAACAGCCAAAGGAACTATGCCAAGGAATGGCTGGGCTGTGTACCAATAAAACTTTATTTACAAAAAAATCCCACAGACAAACAGGCTTCGGGCCACACTGAGTCCAGGAGCCGTAACTTACTGACCCCTGCTCTGGGTCAGTGCCGTACGACAGAAACAAAGTCTGAGGCACGCTGTAACTAATGTTTTCCAGGAGCCCGTTAGAAAAAGTAAAAAGCAGGTGAAATTAGTATTCATGATAGGTTTTACTTAACCCAATATAGACAAAATACTATTTCAGCATGAAACACAATTTTAAAAACTTATCAGTGAGATGTCTTATATTTTTCGGTACCAAGTCTTCAAAATCCAGACCTCATTTCACGCTGCCAGCGCATTTCAGTTCAGAATAGTCACATTTCAGAAATTCAGTAGCCGCGTGTGGCCAGTGGCCACTGTGCTGGGTGGTGTGAGACGACACCCCGCTTCACCTCCCACTTGGTTTTGCAAGGCGGCATCCTCCACTCGTTGCATACCTGGGCACAATCAGCTACTTAGCCTCTCTCGGTTCCAGTTCCCTCATCTGTCAAGTGAAGATTGTAAACGCACATCTCTTAATGTTGGTGTAAGGACCGAAAGAGAAGAGGCTTAGAAGGCCAGCCTCGGGTCTGAAGAACGACAGATATCCCGTAAGTGTAAACTCTTCGGTTAGCCGTTGGCGTGAAGGCAGAGGCAGAGAAAAGCTGGTTCTTGTCGGCATTCTCAGCGTCCCCATCACCAAGACCGCGAGGGCCTCCAGCCATCAGCCATCCAGCCCCCCTCGCCATGTAGGGAGGGGCCCGCCTGACGTTAAATGACTTCTCCGAAGTCGCTCAGCCAGAAAAACCTAGAAGCCATTAGTAATACTGGGTACCTAAAGCACTTCAAAATGTCGTTTTTTTGTTCATCAAAAATTCAATGAACTTGAAAATCAACGAGTATTATTTACTACATTAATAGATTAAACAAGAGAAGGCATAGGATAATTTTAGTAGATGCTGAAACGGCATTTGACAAAATTCAATATCCATTCACGACCAAAAAGAAAAGTAGGAGTACAAGGGTATTTTGGGACAGAAAACCCACAGTTAACATCGGACTTAACAGTGAGAGGCTAAGACCGGGGACAGGGCGAGGAGGACTTCTCCCACCAGTCCTGTCCCCATCTTACTGGAGTCCTGGCCAGTGCAGTAAGGTCAGAAAAAGCAATAAAGAGCATATGCAGACTGGAAAGGAAGAAATAAAACTGTCTTCGTTTGCGGTTGACGTGATTATCTATTCAGAAAATCCCCCAAAATCTTTAAATATATATATTTTTTAGAATAAGTAAATGAGCTTTAGCGAGGTCACAGGACACAAGGTCAAGATATATAAAGAACTCTTAAAACTCAACAATTTGACACATCCCTCACACTTGACCCAAAAAGTAGCTCAAAATGGATCACTCACCTAAATGTAAGACGTAAAGCCATAAAGTTCCCGGGAAGGAAACACATCATGAAATCTACATCACCTTGTGTTTGGCAAGGAGTGTTTAGATATGGCGCCAAAAGCACAATCTATAAACGAACAAAATGAACGCATCGTCCCGTATCAAAGTTAAAAGCATTTACTTTATGAAAGACAATGTTAAGAGAACGAAAAGACAAGCAACAGACTTGGAGAAAATACTTGAAATCATGTATCTGATAAAAAGGACTGGTATCCAGAATATATAAAGAACTCTTAAAACTCAACAATAAGAAAACAAACAAACCAAATAAAAATGGGCAGAAGATCTAAATGGAGACAGCTTCACCAAAAGAGATATACGGATGGCAAATAAACATGAAAAGATGTTCAGCGTCGTGTGTCGTTAAGGAAATGCACATTAAAACCTGAAGAGATATCGTGACGTGCCTCTCAGAATGGCTAAAACCCAAAAACCCGACGCGAATTCCCATTCCCTGCTGGTGCCTCAAAATGACACCGTCGCCTTTGAAGGCCGCTTGGTGGTTTCTTGTACAGTTAAACATACACTCATTATACAGCCTAGCAGCCCTGCTCCTAGGATTCATGTCATTGCCATGAGGGCCTGTCAATTAAATGTTAGGGCCACGAGGTGGGAGTCCCACTGGCAGGCGGTTGGGCGCAGAGAGCCGGAGCTTGAGTTTCCTGAGCCCCCAGCCCACCCGCGTGGACTCTGCACACCTCACCCCTGCAGCGCAGTCCTGTTTCTCTTCGTAGAGTCCTGTTATCTGTACAGTTTCTCCCGAATTTATAACTTGTAATCAACTCAGCCTATTTCTCCTGACTCATCTTGTAACTTCCCACCCCAGACGCCCCTCGGTCGACTGTTATCAGTGCCACACACGGGTTTCAAAGTTTTCTTGACGCTGGGCTTCTCAGAACCTTGCTGCTCTGGCCAGCACGTGACCGGCCGGCAGGGAGATGAGGATAAAGCGTGCAATTTGTTCAGACTTATCTGACCACAAAGCGGTTTTTTCCCACCGAGCCTTTCATGGGATTTGAAGGTGGTAGTTGAGGGTGCGGGATCCTCACCGAGCCCCCCAGCGGTCCTCCAGATGGGACTTGTTATCAGTCCCATTTTGCAGATAAGAAAGTCGAGACCTGGAGAAGTTAAGAGACTTGGTTTGTTCGAGGCCACGAGTGCGTAAACGGACCGGATTCTGACCCACGTGTCCAGGCTCCACAGCCCACCTGGGGCCTAGCCCACCTTCCCTTCGGGGTCCCGTCCCAGCCTGCAGGGAGCTTTCGGCCACCCAGGCCCTCTCCCACCTTCAGCTGCCCAGTCACCCCATCGCCGATGCTCTCAGACCCACCGCCGTACGAGGCTCATAGGGGCACCCTCCCGTCCAAGATGCCAGCACCCCGGAGCTTGGCCTTCTGCCCGGCGGGAGCTGCAACTACCAAGACTTGTCTGGGAGTCCTGAGGGTCCAGATGCTCCAGGAAGCTGACCTGTTGTCAAACTTGGTGGAGGCCTTTTTGGGAAAATGAGTCAGAGCCGTGTCCTCCCGAAGGGCCAGAGGTCCCAAGCCTGCCAGCATCGCTGGGGCTCCAGTCTCCCTGGGTCTGGAGAAGGCCAAGGGCCGTGGGCGGGCGCGGTGTGGGAGGCCGGCTTGCAGGCTGTAGCCGGGTTTGTGCTTATCACGTCTGTGGGCACCCTGGCCCTCTGTGTTTGCTCCGAGACCTCAGGAAAGTGCGAGATCTTTCCTATGCTCCTGGCAGCCTCTTGTGTCCTGGTAAGTTGGGCCACCCAAGGCCATGGCCTTATCTGGGACCTGGCACTCTTCCTGGCCCTTGAGCTCCTGGGGAGCCCCTTCGCCCAAAACCCGCAAGAACCCTCAACAGCTCCCCTCTCAGAGGCCTCACTTCCGTCCGGGTAAAAAAGACCCCCATCAAATTTCTTCTGGAAGCACACCATCCTGTAGGGGAGCCGAGAGAGGGAGTGGGAACTGAGTTCATGACGGAGATGGAATTCTCCAGACAGAAAAGGTGGAAGTGAGTAAGTAGTTATCAGTTTCCTTAACTGTAGAACGGGGCTAAGGTGGTTCTTATCTGGGAGGGTAAATCGTGAAGACAGACGAGGCCATAAACACACAGCTCTTAGAAGAAAACAGGGCACAGGGTTACCCTACACCTGATCATCATGGTGACTTTGCTTTAATAATGACCATTGTAACGATGGCAACATGCTCATCACAACACGCCCACGTCACGCGTGTGCCACACACGGTGCTGGATCCCCTCCTGCTTCATCCCGCCCCTGCTCTGTGACGATGAACGTTGCTGGCCCAGCTCCCCCGCCCCGGCCTTCTGCCTCTCAGACTCTTGCACAATTTTGCCGTGTCCGGGGAGGAGGAGTTCAGGAGAAATCCAGACCTCCCCCCGCGGACGTCTGTCCACATCCCATGGGAGGCAAGGAGGACATCTGGTGAACTGAGTCAGCTTCCCCGGCCTCAGCTCCTGCCCGTGGTGCTGCCTGGCCTCGGGCAGGGGCTCAGATGGCCCCGGACTCAGTTGCCTCCATTGAGATGAGGGTTGTTTTAAGGATTAAGAGTTTGGATAAAGAGCACAGAGCCCATGAAGTGGGCTGATAACCTCTAAAAATCTATGTCCAAACCCCGGAATCTGTGGATGGGACCTTTTTTGGAAAAAGGCCTTTGAGGGGGCGATTAAGTGAAGGATCTCGAGGTGAGATCCTCCTGGAATATCTGCGTGGAGCCTATAGATCTAATGACAGGTGTCTTAATAAGAGAAGAGCAGGGAGAGTTTTGTGACAGGCACACAGGGGGAGGCCACGTGAGGACGGAGGCAGAGACTAGAGCCATGTGGCCACAAGCCAAGGGACACTCAGAGCCCCCAAGAGCTGGAAGCCACAGGAAGGACGCTTCCCTAGAGCCTCCGAGGGAGCCAACCCCTTGATGTCCCACCTCTTCCTTCCAGAACTGGGAGAGCACATTTGTGGTGTCATAAGCACCCCGGCCTGGGCCCCCCAGTTTTGTTACAGCAGCTCAGGCCACTCCCGGCACGTGGCTCACACTCAGTAAGCGGCAGCTGTTCTTCCATCAGCGGGTGTGTCTCCGGTACCTGCGTGCCTCCACCCCCAGCCTGGCACCCGGGACGCAGCGGCGACCACTGTTGGCATCACCGTTAGTGACACCGCACCGTGGATTCTTCTTAGCCATCTTAGTGAACACCCTCACGGCCGAGTCCAAAACACAGCAGTCTGACCCGCACGCCAGCACAGTGGAACCCAAAGCCCAAACACCCCCGTTCCCTCCATCCAGTTGCCTCAATCCTCAAGGCTCCGCACACTTTGCAGGCTCTTCCAGCCTGGAATTTGAGATGGGCCTTCAGCTCCCAACGCAAGGGCCCAGGAAGCACGAGACCCGGTTACACACGGCCACGTAGTCAGAGGATGCGTCAGATCTTGGGTAAGCTGGGGTCCCCCAGGTCTACAGAGAACTCTGGAGTCTCCCACTTCCCAGTTAGGGTTCAAGCTGCCCCCTTGGACTGGAGAGCTCAGGAAACCAGAGACCTCCGAGATCACAAGACCTTGAGCTCCTTGTCAGCAAGGAGGAAACCAGAGAGGTGCCTGGGCTCCCGTCACCCATCCCACTAAAGGCCTGCAGCGTTCACACCCCCAGAAGCCAACTAGAGCCAGGCTGCTGGGGCCAGTGACACTGCCTCCTGGGCCTCAGTTTCCTCACCTGTAAAATGGGCTTATTAGGAGCGCTTCACCTGCAAAGCACCTGCACGTTGGAAAGTATTATATCATCTGCATTAAATTGTGGAGGTAGACACCGAAGTCTGTTCAAGTCAAGTACACCCTGATTCTAAGAGAAGCATCCACTGGCTTTTTCCTCCCAGAGAAAAACCAAATCAGTCCTCCTGGATGTGAGTCCTGAGATCCCGGGGAAGTGACTTGAGCGGGGGCTGGCCCAGGAGTGACTGAGTCCTCCCGCGGCTGCCCTCCACCAAGCCCGGCGGTGACTTAATCCATCCCACATGGGGCCCTGGTAGGCGCTGACCTTTGCCCATTAACCCCGAGCCCCGGCTGCCCTGGCGGAGAACTACCGTCTGTCCCCGATAACCTCCCCAGCATAATTCAACCGGCCTCGCACAGGCTGCAGAGATGGGCCGATAACGCCGCCCCTTCTGGGGTCAAGGTAGTGGGGCACGGCTGCCAGCCCTCTCTGCCTGTAAAAAAAAAAAAAAAAAAGCCCATGTCACGGGGCCCCTCAGAACAGACCCTGCCACACTTTCAAACGCCTTCTCTCTGGAAACCTGGAGGAAACAACAGAAGGCGTGCGGGACTGCAAGGAGACGCCATCCTTGCAGCCGCTGGCCAAGCCTGCCCCAGAGAAGTTTCTCGCACACTCCTGAGCCCTGGGATTTGGCCAGGGAGGCACACCATAGCGCTGGCCTTGCTTGTTTTTTTCAAATATAAGTTGTAAAAATGGACCCAGGGTAGTAAGGGAGAGGCCCAGGGACTGAGGCCACAGCCGTCTTCCCCAGGGAGTGGTGCAGGGCCCTGAAGCTCTCGGCATGAAGACGGGCGGTCGCCACATCGCAGGGGCTCCGGGAACTCAGCTTGGGAGCCACCAGGCCCGGGTCCAAGCCCAGCTCCCCACCCCCACCTGAGCAACCTTGGGGGAGTCACATGGCCTCTCTTGGCCTCAGTTTTCTCATCTGTAAAATGGGGATAATGGGTGGGGGTTGAGGATTGGCACTCCTAGCGCAGAAGCTAATGGGGTAATGGTTTAATCAGTAACATCTCCCGCTCCTCCCAGCCTAACCTGAGTCACCCCGAAGGCAGGAGAGCCAGGACATGACACCGCAAGTCCGGCCAACGCCCTCAGGCCTGGATCCCTGCAGGCGACACTGCAGGAACAAGGTCTACCCCCAGCCCTGCCTGACTCCCCCATCTGGGCCCCGCTTCTCACCTGTGAATGCGGGGTCACGCCACACGTCCTCTGAGCCTCTCCACCGTGAGCCCCGACCCCATGTGTCCTTTCTGGGGAAACCCAGATCCAGGGAGAAAAGAGCACGTCCACCGGGCGTGATTCAAAGCCCCAGAGCGTCGGTGGATGTGGAGGAGGACGCCGTCGCTGGGCCCGTGAGCCATGGCCACTGGGCCTGCGCGTCCGTAGCCTGTGCTCCGCAACGGGATAGGCCACAACAGTGAGAGGCCCGCCTTACGCCAAAAAAAAAAAAAAAAAGCTGAGCAGTAATGTTATTGTTCAGCAGCTCCACGTTCATTTAGCTTTGATTTTTAGAATGCTTTTTTGAGGTATAAAGCACGTACAGAAAAGTGCGTTAACCACGAGTGCATGGATGGGTGAATCCTCGTAAAGTGGCCGATCGTGTGCCCAGCCCGCAGACCAGGAGACAGAAGGGGTCCCGTCGACCCCCAAACCCCCCTCGCGGCCCCCGCCGGTCACTGCCGCCCACTGGGACCCGTGATCCTGACCCGTCGACCCCCAAACCCCCCTTGCGGCCCCCGCCGGTCACTGCCGCCCACTGGGACCCGTGATCCTGACTTTGACAGCCTCGTTTCGGCCTCCCACCGTTTCTCATTCAAACAAGAAAAGTGTGAGAAAGTACGTCAACGTTCTGATTTCTCCCGTATAACTTTTTAGACACGGCTACAACAACATCTATTTAAATTTATTGCAAAAGACAATGTCAGCCCCCGCTTTGCTGGGCACCCCTCTGTCACTGTAACCTGGGATCCCTGCTCTGGACGGCCCCTCCCTCCCTCTGGCCTGTGCTCTGTGTGCCCAGAGCCTCCTCCGTTTGTTCAGGGACCGACATCCTGATGCAGGAGGACACGGGTCGGAGTTCCATTCCCATCTCCACCGTTCGGCACGTCACAACTTCTCTGACCCTCAGTCTCCTCGCCTGCAAAACAGGCATCCTAGCAGGACCTCCCTCCCAGGGGGCTGTGAAGGTTCAGTACATGAGCTGGTGTGGAAGAGCGGGCAGCCCAGCCCCTGCGGAGGGGACGCCGGCGCCGGCGGCTGGCCCTGGGAGCAGGGGCATAGCTGCCTGCTTGAACCCCAGCTCCCTCAACTGCGCCATGGGCCTGATGACAACTCCCCGTACAGGGTTACCGGGAAGAGCGAGGTCTGTAAAGCGTCTGGCACGTAGGGAGTGAGTGTGGCCGCCACAATTTGCTATTTATTTATTTTATTATTGTTATCGACATCTACCTGGCTGAGGGCCGCCTCCTCGAGGCAGGTGGAGGTCACCCACAGGGCAGCTGGGGAGGTCTGGCCCCCGGCCACCTCCCCTCCTTCCGGGAGATAAAGTCCATCACGGACCATCTGGGCTGGGACGTGTCCGTCGTAACCTCTAGGAGAGCAGATGTGTCATCAGCCAGAGGCCAGCTCCCTGGGCGGCAGATAACCCAGAGACCCCTCGTGGACGGCTCTCACCCACGGAGGGGCCGGGAGGCACCCCCCGCCCCGCCTCGAGTGTCCCCATGCAGATCCCGTCAGCCCCGGCCTCCCCCAGTCCCGCCTCCCCGCCTTCAGCTGGCCACCACTCAGCTGATCTCAAAAGGCAGGTGGAATTCCTGGGGCCAGCGTCCTAGGCAGAGGAAAGATGGGGTTACTGGGAAGGTGGTGATTTATAATGGGCCAAGTGGCCAAGGGGACCCGGCATCCCTCTGGCTCACTCATCAAACAAGTGTCTTTGAGCATCTCCTGCTGCTGAGTGTGTGGTCCAGCTACCCAAGGTCTAGCTGTGTGTTCTCAGAAACTCTCCAACCAGGAAGCGAAGGTGTATCTGTTGTCCACCTCTGGTTATCTAAGAGGCAAAAAAAACTGGGACAACAGAAGCCTCACAGTAATGGCGTTGGTGATGATTCTCACGTTGCCCACCGTCTCAAGGGGCCAGTCTGCCAACAGTGGGTTAAATGATATTGATTCGTTGTGTTTAATTCCGTCCACTGGAAGCCGTGCCGCAGGGACGTTTGTGTGGCCTGGCCTGCCACAGCGCAGACGAGCACCCTTGCCGTTTGGGATGACAAAACCTCTCCAAAAGCCAGAGGTGACGAGGCGGGTACAGGACGGAGGGCCTGAGAGAGGAGCGAGGGCATCTCAGGCCCAGACTGAGGGCAGCCACCGCCGGTATGACTAATGGACCGGCTCGCAGGCTCCAGGCCAGATAAACGCATCCCCTGTCCAGGCCATTTTTCCTCCGCTATCTCTTGTTGAGGCCACACTAACAACCCCGTCAGCCCGCCGAGTGATGGATGGCCTCGGGAAGGCCCCGGCACACCCCTCATGCCGACCCTTGCAGGGGCTTTGCAGAGCCCGCCTGCGAACCTTCAAGACTGGTTCTCTTTGGCGTGAAAAGTGAGCACCCCAGACTGGAGCTTCTCACCCTCCACAGACACCTATGCACACACACACGTGTGCACGCACACACACGCACACACCACTGCGTCCGCTCAGCCAGGTTTTAAAGCTTGGAGCTCTGCAAGCTCAGCTCCCAGGAACCTGCCTGAGATCACAACACCAGACACGGAGCTTCTTACTGACCCTTCGTGGGTCTCTATAGGGATCGTGCTCAAGTTCCCAAGGGGTCAGGGTGTCCACAGAGCGATTTTGGACGAGGAGGCAAGCTGACCACCACCTCCCGGGAAAGGCCCACACCGGCCCACCTTGGTCTGTCCAAATGCCAGATGACTCAGACCCCACTATTTCCTGGGGAAAGTTGGCCAGCGGTCCGTGTGCCCCCAAATCCTCAAAGGCGGTCAGAAACGGGAGAGCAATTACAAAGCCTCACGCCAAACACTCCACCTTCAGGCCGTAAACTTCCTGTCGAGCAAAATAGAATGAGCTGCGCGGGCTCCAGTTACAAACTGAATGTGGGAGCGTCACGCGGCCACACTGGATAAACAGTGGGCTCCCCGTCTATCCTGGCCTCTCTGCGTCTCATCCGTGCCCGTCTCAAATCCCACCCCTCGCCCCGGCCGTCTCCGGGGAAATGACAAACACCGGATGGAACCGATGGGACCCCGGAGGCCGGATGCCCACCGTCCAGGACTGTTTATGCCTGAGGCCGTCCTGGAAGAAAAATGTGAGAACGCCTTTTCGGAACATGGTGGCCAAGCGAGGTCCGACCGGGTGCCAGGGAAGGCCATACAATAGGGGCAAGTGCGTAGCGGAAGGATAGGGCTGGGCACGGCCGCCACGGGGACGGAGTGGGGCCGACGGGGCCCTTCCCTCCTCTCTCTGTCCAGACGCTGCAAAAGCCTCCCAGGGTCTGTTCCCCTACCTGGTACCCAGGGTTTGACCTCCCTCGACCCAGCAAGTCATGGGAACCAAATCCAGCTTCCCGCTGACTGGCCGTAAAAACACCGAGGTTTGGGCAGCGGACGTTCAAGATGGACACACAGTTTCCTTGCGAGAGTTATGGGTACCAGTCCTTTCTAGAAGCAGGCTTTTTATTTTATTTCAGCTCAAATGCATTGTTCGTTCAGAGGTAGGCAGGTTTCTCCAAAAAGAGAGGTATTGCTGAACTCTGCGGCCACGTCCGCAGCTCAGACGATGCTCGTCACAGAAGCCTCAACTTTTTAGCAAGGAGGAATCACGAGGCACGTGGCTTCCCAAGGATCTGCAGGAGAACCAGGCACCTTGGCAGCCGCCATTGCTAGTCTCACATCTTAATAAGAACCAAATTTCTGGGGATATCAACCCAGAAAAAAAGCCAATCTATCAATGAAAGCCCCACCACGTACAAAGTGCTGCACGTAAGACTCATCAATGCCCGAGGGAAAAGTTGGTTGCTTCTGTGAACCAGGAAAACTCATATTGGATTTCCAGAAGACTAGCTCTGGGGGCGCTTCAGATATTGTGTTTCAAGTAAGGGCTCTGCCTTTTTAGTAGCTACGTGACTGCGGCCGCATGGTTTCGCCCGTCTGCCTGGATCTTCTCGTCTGGGAAATGGAGAGAGTAATCGTGCCTTCCCATCTTCAAGGGTCGGTTATGAAAACTGAATGACCAGATGCACGTGAAACTCATAGCCTTGCTCTCGGCCTTATCAATCTGCACTGGGGAGTGGAGGTCTGGGGGCAAGCTGTGTCTAACAGACCCCAACCAACAAGTCCATATTTCTCCTTCATAGAAGTCCAAGCTCTGTTCCACAGAGCCCACAGGGGGCAAGGGTCCCTCCATCCTGCTCTTCCCACACCTCGTGTGTCCTCACCCGCTGGGTCCACAGTGGCTCCTCCACAGTACGGCCCGAGGGGAGGGATACAGGGACCCCGGGCAGATGCAGAATCACATCGTCACGACCCACTGGCCAGCGCCCATTCACACGACCACAGCCAGCTGCAGGGGAGGCTGGAAAGCGAAGTCTTTATTTGGGGCCATCATTTCCCTTGCTCAAAATCGGGGGGTGTTATTATATAGAGGAAGGGAAGATGGATATTGGGGGCCTACAGGCAGTCTAGTTACTCTATGAGATAAGTATTGTTAGCTCCGTTTTACAGATGAAGAGGCCAGAGAGGCTCAGAGAGGTGAAGTACATTTCTCCGAAGCACACAGCTTTGTCAAACGTCCAGCCTTACCCACTGGGCTACACCACCGCCTCAGCAATGGCCAGAAGGGGGTATGTTTTCTCCGTGCGAACTCATGGAATCTCATTGAACGAACAGTGTGGTCATCTGGGGGCAGAGTGGGCTGCAGGCCGACATCCGCACGCCATCCAGGCCTTCCAGGAAGAGACCACAACTCCCCAGGCCAGGCAGGGCGTCTTCGGGAATGCAGCTGCTCCAAGGTGGGAGCCGCCCAAGGAGGCCCTTTCCACACTGGCCATTTTTTTTCAGCGTCTCAAGGGATTAAGATAGCAGAGAGGGAGCCTCTCCCGGAGAGCTGAGGCTCCCTCGCCCCGCTCTGGCCCTCAAGCTCTCCTCGCCCGGCCTCGCTCGGCAGTGTCCAGAGGGGCGGCGAGGCCTGGCAGGGGCAGACCCTTGAGCCCTGCCCTCGTCTAACGCGCCGACGTGGGCCGGGGGCTGCTCACACACTGCGCACGGTGCCAGACACTCCACACGCGTCGTTAGCCCACGAGGACTGGCAACAGCTCCACGAAGAAGGCACTGCTGCCACCCCATCCCCAGCAAGAAAACAAGGCCCAGGCGACGGAGGCGGCCCGGGAGGGGCTTGGAATCCGGATCGCCGGCCACCTTTACACCAGCCTCGTCCCACTGTCTTCTTCCTCGAGGTAAAGTTCAGCGGAACTGCGGCTCAAGGCGACCTCCCGGTAAAGGCTTTGACACAGGAATTCCGGAGGCACCTCGCGGACAGGTCTCAGACTCCACGAGATTTAGGTTCACGTGAACACTGTTGCCACGCTGGGTGTTAGGCCTGGACGGCCTGTGTGCAAACCTTGCCTCTGCCCTTCCTGGCCGTGCTTCGTCTGCTAAGACACGTCACCCTCTGGACCACAGAGTCCTCATCTGTGACATGGGCAGGAGAGCGACTGCTGGCTAGGGCTGCTGGGAGAAAGCTGTCTCTTCAGTAGTGGCAGCGGTGGGCATTGGTACCTTTGTCTTTTTCTTGACTTTTTTCTTTACATTCGAAATGAGATCAAAAGTTAAAATAATTAAATGCGTGAGAAAAGAGGTGGAGGTCAATGTACAGATTAGATCGTAGCCCATCAGAGCGGAAACCATGGCATCACCCTTCTGTCTACCTGGTGATCGCAGAACCCTACAAGTGCATGGCTGGCAGAAAAGAAATACAGCTAAAGTTTTAAAACTTCTTGAAATGTAAAGCAGAGTTCTAGCCCTCAGAGAAGCTGGTCTGGGACACAGATAACCCCAACCCAGAGAGAGGGGGCAGGAGGGCGATGCTGAGACCAGCCCTCGAGCCTGGATGGCCCTCCTGTGAGGTCATAGGGGAGACCTGGTTCCCACACTGTTACCTCCTCAAAACAAAAAGTGCCTGTTGGGCTTCTCTGGTGGCGCAGTGGTTGAGAGTCCGCCTGCAGATGCAGGGGACGCGGGTTCGTGCCCCGGTCCGGGAGGATCCCACATGCCGCGGAGTGGCTGGGCCCGTGAGCCATGGCCGCTGAGCCTGCGCGTCCGGAGCCTGTGCTCCGCAACGGGAGAGGCCACAACAGTGAGAGGCCCGCGTACCGCAAAAAAAAAAAAAAAAAGTGCCTGTTGCAGGGACCTCACTTCCCCCGTGAGGAGACTGAACCTCAGGGATGCCAGGGTACGGGTCACCCCCTCGTCAGTGGCGGCTGGGATCACACCCCCAGTGTTGTCGGTCCAGAGCCCCCTGTTCCCAGGAGGACCAAGGTGCCAGACGGTGTGCCTGAGGTGTCCGACGACACGTACAGAGACTCACATGGGGGAAGGGGGACTTGCGTCCATCCCAGCGGCCGGGGAGCCGACGTGTGCCTCCACCAGCTCCCACCTGCACTGGGCTCAGGGTGGGAAGCCAGCCGTCCAGCTTGAGGGCCGAGGGGATGTAGGCGGGGCTGCCCCGCGTGAGCCCACACACCTACGCCTGCATCTGCACCTGCGCTCTCGCTCTTTCCGTCCCCCTCCCCAACTACAGTTTCCTAAGTCGTAATATCCTTGATAACAATAGAAGAGCAACAGAAGTCACTGAATTTTTTAAAAAACACAAGGAATGTTTGCCCAGAACTTCTCCCCAGAAGAGCTGGCTCACAGTGGGGCGCCAGGACGCAGCCTCCTTCCAACCAGGTCCCGCCTCTGGCCACACTCCCCCACCCTGCTTCCGTGGCCCATCAGGTGACACGTCATTATATACTTGAACAACAGTGGTGTCCATCAGCAGCCTGAGGCCACCGCTGCCTGGCTGTGATGACGCGGTCCTGACAAGCCCGTTTTAGACAGAAATTCCTCGCTCTTGGTGATCAGGCTTGGACCGACTCTCATGTGGGAGTTTTTGCGTTTTTCGTTTTGGGTCATTGAAATTATTATTAAACATCGCCCGGGGCAGGGAGTGAGGGGAGCATTCACGATGCAGTGAGTGTCTGGGCTGTGGGGGGGGCTGCAGTCCCACGAGTTCCTTCTCTTCCTGGGCCCCGACTAACCTTGGGATGCCCCACAGCAGTGAGAATGAGGCGTCAGGCCAACCCAGAGAATTCCAAACCAGCTCCTGGCAGGTCTGGGGAACCGTTTGTGCGTTTGCCCCCGACAGAAAACCGGAGTCATCCCCTGAGCAGAATAAATGGAGAGCCACTTCCTGGAACTCTGTGCCTCAGGGGACAGAGGCTGAACCTGAAACCCGGCAGGGACCAGCCATGCTGTGTGACCTTGGGCAAGTGACTTAAAGTCTCTGTGCCTTTGGTTCCTCCTCTGAAAAAAAAATGGCTATAATGATACTTGCTACTAATATAGATAACACCTAATCTTGTAAATGTAATAAAATAATAGGGCAAGGGTAGTAACTGGGAGCCGTGGTGGTTGTGGTGGGGATTGGATGAATTTCTATATTTAGAGAACTCAGAACTTTGCTGGGCACAGAGCTAGGGTCTCAGGGTGATTATTATTATTAGCGACATTGTCATTACGAGGCAGGGTGTTGTGTAGGAGAAAGATGGTAGAGGCTTTGGAGACTGAGAAATCCGTGGGCTCAGCCACTTACTGTGTGTCTTTAGGAGAATCACCTAACCTCTCTGAGCTTAGTTCCCCATCCGTAAAATGGATTGTTGTTGGGGCAAATAAGATAATGCAGCACTTTCAAAAATGTACAACATAGGTCCTTGGGTGGTAACAGGAGATGATTTTAGGTGATCAATGAGCAGATTTTTATTTTAATGGTAAATGTATTTCTTTTCATGTTTACCAAGGAAAAGAAGGCAGAATTGTATCCAACCCGTCATTTTTCAGGAATTATTACTGGGACCGAGATGCCTTTTACGTATACTTGAATGTCTTCTGTAGTGAATCTATTTATAGAAAAATATTAGGAAAAAGTACAGGAGAAAGACTTCCCTGGTGGCTCAGTGGTTAAGAATCCGCCTGCCAACGCAGGGTACGCAGGCTCGAGCCCTGGTCCGGGAGGATCCCACATGCTGCAGAGCAGCTAAGCCCGTGCGCCACAACTACTGAGCCTGCGCTCTAGAGCCCACAAGCCACAACTACTGAAGCCTGCGTGCCACAACTACTGAAGCCCACGTGCCTAGAGCCCGTGCTCTGCAACAAGAGAAGCCACCGCAATGAGAAGCCCGCGCACCGCAACGAAGAGTAGCCCCCGTTCGCCGCAAGTAGAGAAAACCCAAGCACAGCAACAAAGACCCAACGCAGCCCAAAATAAATAAATATGTACAGCTTTAAAAAAAAAATAAACTCAATTTATTTTATTTATTTTTAAAATTTATTTATTTATTTTTAAAAGTTATTTATTTATTTTGGGCTGCATTGGGTCTTCGTTGCTGCACACTGGCTTTCTCTAGTTGTGGCGAGCAGGGGCTACTCTTCATCGTGGTGCGTGGGCTTCTCACTGCTGTGGCTTCTCGTTGCAGAGCACGGGCTCTAGGCATGCG
This sequence comes from Pseudorca crassidens, assembly GCF_039906515.1. Taxonomy (NCBI): domain Eukaryota; kingdom Metazoa; phylum Chordata; class Mammalia; order Artiodactyla; family Delphinidae; genus Pseudorca; species Pseudorca crassidens. Next base: position 59,696,628 of record NC_090315.1, on the reverse strand, counting down.
GGCTTCAGTAGTTGTGGCACACGGGCTCAGTAGTGTGGCACACGGGCTCAGTAGTTGTAGCACATGGGCTTCAGTAGTTGTGGCTCCGGGCTCTACAGCACAGGCTCAGTAGTTGTGGCGCACGGGATTAGTCGCTCTGCAGCATGTGGGATCTTCCCGGACCAGTGCTCGAACCCGTGTCCCCTGCATTGGCAGGCGGATTCTTAACCACTGTGCCACCAGGGAAGCCCCCCAACATAAACTCAATTTATTAAAAAAAAAAAAAAGTACAGGGGAAACGACACATGGCAGAAATGGGGGAGGCGGTACTTGGATGAAGTTAGGTTTGTGCCGTGCGTAGCCCTGGGGGCACTGGCATCCCCGCAGCTGTGTCCGCATCTCTCTGCTTCTCACCTGTGCCAGGGAATTGTGCCACACTGCAGAGGGAAGCCTGGGAGTGGCGGAAACCTTCCCACAGTGAGTGATGGGCTCTGGGGATGAATGCGTCGCTTCCCATCTAGCCCCTCGTGGCACAGCTCTGAGGCACCTGTATGGTCCCTCAGAGGGTCCCCGGTGGGGCTGAGCCCCAGTTGCCTGCGCACTTACTAATGAACTTCCTCAGCATTCCTGGGCTCATGGCCCCTTCTCTGTCTTCAGAGTCGGCAGGGTAACATCTTCAATTTTCTCTTCCATCTTTCAAGGATCTTCATGATTACTCTGGGCCTACTCAGATGATCTAAGCCTCTCTATTCTCTTTTCTTGTTTTTTTCCTTTTTTTAAAAAAATTTTTATTGAAGTATAGTTGGTTTACAGTGTTGTGTTAATTTCTGCTGCACAGCAAAGTGACTCAGTTGTACATGTATATTCTTTTCCATATTCTTTTCCATTCTGGTCTATCACAGGATATTGAATACAGTTGCCTGTGCTCCACAGGAGGACCTTGTTGTTACCCATCCTCTATGCAAAGACATAGCTGCTCACCCCAAGCTCCCACGGTCCCCTCCCCCTTGGCAACCACAAGTCTGTTCTCTATGTCTGAGAGTCTGTTTGTGTTTCAGAGATATGTTCACTCGTGTCATATTTTAGATTCCGCATATAAGTGATATCATATGGTAGTTGTCTTTCTCTTTCTGACTGACTTTGCTTATATGGTAATCTCTGGGTCCATCCATGTTGCTGTGAATGGCATTATTTCATTCTTTTTTATGGCTGAGTAATATTCCACGCTATATTATGTATGTATGTATGTGTGTGTGTATATATATATATATATATATATATACACCACACCTTCTTTATCCATTTATCTGTCGATGGACATTTAGGTTGTTTCCATGCTTTGGCTATTGTAAATAGTGCTGCTCTGAACATAGGTGTACATGTATATTTTCAAATTATAGTTTTGTCTGGGTATATTCCCAGGAGTGGGATTGCTGGATCATATGGTAGCTCTATTTTTAGTTTTTTGAGGAACCTCCGTACTGTTCTCCATAGTGGCTGCACCAATTTACGTTCCCACCGACAGTGCAGGAGGGTTCCCTTTTCTCCACACCCTCTCCAGCGTTTGTGGTTTGCAGACTTTTTAATGATGGCCATTCTGACTGGTGTGAGGTAGTACCTCATTGTAGTTTTGATTTCTCTAATAATTAGCAGTGATGAGCATCTTTTCATGTGCCTATTGGCCATCTGTATGTCTTCTTTGGAATCTCTCTATTTTAAAATGTTTAACTCAATTATACCTGCAAAGTCCCTTTCGCTGTGTAATGTCACATATTCACAGGTTCCAGGGATTAGGGTGTGGACGTCTTTGGGGGCCATTATCCTATCGACCACAGGCTTCCTGGATCACACTCCCTGAAAAGCTACCCATACCCAGATCCTTATCTCAGGCTCTGTTTCTGGGGGACCCAACCCCTGCCCCAAGATACAGCACACCACCACTCGGCCTCAAGGGTCCCTTGTTCTGTGCTCTTGGGAGTCCGTGTGAGGCTTCTGTGTATGGAATTGGACTTCACGCTGCTGTGACTCCGACTCAGGTGCAGACACACCCACCGGCAGCCATTGTTCCCGGCTGCTCTTGAGTTTCAGCTGCAGGAATATCAATTTTATCTCAAAGTTACCCTAACGGCCTGTTCACCTAAAAGAAAGACCCCGAATAAGACAATATTGGCTGCTTTTCCCAGGCTTCTCAGAGCCCCTCTGTCTCCAGTAGCTGGGATCCCCGAGCCACTGGCAGTCAGGCACATATCTGGGACAGAACAGACACCCTGCTTGCCTGAGGTGGGGAGGCGGCAGGAAATGGGGTCCTTGTTGTGAGAGGGGAAGACTTTTCCCCAAGCTCCTGGACTTGAGAGTGGAGTGTGGTTGCCCTGCCTTTGAACCCAGCTCTTCCGCTTCCTAGCTAAGTGAAACTTGATTCCCCCAAGACTCCACTTACCCATCTGTGAAATGGGATAACAATATTCACCCACCTCCAAGGGGTGATAGTCAAAATATCTAGCAGCTCACAGAGAACAGGCATCAAACATTCTGAGCAGGGCCAGGCATAAACAACCAACACGACGGCTCCAGCACTGCGAGCTGAGCACCAGCCTTGCCCGCCCCCAGGGCCGTCGTGAGGGTGTGATGAGAACGCAGGAAAAGCAGTGTGTCCTCCAGCAGCGGGGCCGCGATGAGCTGCCCGTATCCTACCAAGGCCATCAGGTCATATCACTGTGCTGAGGATGAGTCCCTCAGCTGGACGCAAACTGAGTCTTTCGAAAAGCAAGTCCAAAGAATTGCACGGAAGGCAGGCCTTGCTGATTCCATGCCTGGACGAGGCAGCAGAGGCCGCTACGCTCGAGGAAAAGGCAGGACCGGGACTGGTCCCAGCTCCACCACGTCTGGACTTTATCTTGAAAATCAGGACATGTCTCACTTGAGGCTTGCCCCACATTGCTCAACGAGAGCATCAGATCTTGGCATCGACTGTCTGGACAGAGGGCCATGTGGAATTGAGTCTCTGAAGGCAGGGTCCTAGAGGGGGCAGGCGGGCACTGGTACAGGGCAGCTGCCCCCCTGCTCTGGGGAGGGAGGCAGAGGGCAGGAGAGGGTGGCTGGCCAGGTTCCGAAGCTCTGGAAGACTCAGGGACAGTGTGACCTGGAGCCCAGAGAGGCCGACATCTGCAGATTCCGTCTGAGCCGAAGCCAGAGCCCAGCCGTCCTGTTACCTATTAGGGGACACGAACCCTGCAGAGGCCCAGCCTGGCTTTGGAAACCAAATGTGGGTGATTCCTACGCCCTGAGTCACGCCTGGGAAAGAGCGTTGGTGGGCCACGTTGCACGGGGTGGATTCCTGTTTCCCATTTTGTTCCTCCACATTTGCATCCTGTCCTGGGCCTGCAGGAAGGTGGGGTGGGTTGTGGAAGGAGGGTAGGCCCTCACTTCGGGGGTCCTGGCGGAGAAACAGAACAGAGGAAAACGATGGATGGGACACAGCGCCACCCCTGCTGGCCTCACGGAAGCAGTCTACCAGAGAGGACCTTCCGTGTGGCTAGCCTGGGAGGAGGGGCGGGAGTTCAGAGCCAGCCCTGCAGCTCTGTCCCTAAGCAACTCAGAGAACTCAACCACCGGCTCACACACAGCCACCAAACAAAAGAGTGGCACCGTTTATGCACAGAACACTTTACATATGTTATCACATATATGATCTCATTCAATCTTCACAGTAACCCTGCAATAGAAACCGAGGCCCAGAGGGGTTAAGTAACTTGCCCAAGGACACACAGCCAGTGAGTAGTGGAGCCCGGACTCACCCTCTGGTCCATGAGATGCTAAAACCCCTTCAACACGCAGAGGGGGGAGAGCGGTAGGTGCAGTGTGTCTTCTAGACATGCCTCCAGTGAAGCCCCATTGACGGCATTAACCAGAGGGAGCAAAGAATGTGGTCATTCAAAGGAGGAGTTGTTTGCTCAGAATCAAGGACCTTTTTGAGCAGATGAGATCCTGATACCAGGAGATCCTGACACCAGGGCCAAGCCCTCTGACCGCTGAGCCCCCAGCTGAAAGCCCGTGCTTTGGTTCCCGGTCTGAGTGAACGCCGGCCGGGACCATCCCTTTCAGTGCTGGAAAATTCCAACTGCCAGGGCCAGCATCTCCACGCCCGGAAGCTGCGTGAAGCTTGCCCTCAAAACGCTTGTCCACCCAGAACCTGTGAATGGGACCTTATTTGGAATTTGGATCTTTGCTGAGGTGATTAATTAAAATGAGGTTATAGCGGACTTGCGCGGGCGCTAAAAGCACCAACTGCTGTCCGAGAGGAAGGCCACGTGAGGACGGAGGCAGAGACTGGAGTGATGCGGCCAGAGCCAAGTATCACCAAGGGTGGCCGGAACCACCCAAAGCTAGTAGCAAGGCCAGGAAGGACTCTTCCCTAGAGCCATCAGAGCGTGGCCCTGCGACACACTGATTTCACGCTTCTGGCCTCCAAAAGTATGAGAGAGTAGATTTCTGTTGTTTTAAGACACAATTTATGACGGCGGCCCTAGACATCTGGAAATAGCCGTTATACCTGAGCACAGGTAAACTGGAGGTGCTGGGTATTAACACCCCTCAGAGCAGCCCTCAGCCAATGACAGACGAGAGCCGATGACGAGAGACTTGGCTCCTCACCCCTTGGGTGAGACGGTCCACTTCCTAAAGCCTTGGCGGGAAGCAGCGACCATCTTCACCACTCGCTCCTATTGATGAGAACCAGTCACGTGACCACCTGGATGCAAAAGAAGTCTGGGAAATGTAGTCCCTGGCCAGGCAGCCACAACTAAAGAGAGTTCTATAGAAAGGGGAGCAGTTTTTGGAGGACAACTAGCCATGAATGCATAATAAATATTTGTTTGACTCATTAATGTATTAACTAATGAATGAGCAAACAGACCACTTGGAAAGGCTATTTCATAAATGGTGGCTGGATGCTGAGCTCACTTAGGGACCCTCACATTGAATAGATCCGGATACGGATCTGGAAGAGAGTCTGCCATGGGCCCCCCTCAGCCCCCTGCCTACTTCCCTCCCTACACATCCACCAGGTACGTCACCCACCGAGGGGCCTTAGAGGGGTCTCAGAGGCCAGCTCGCCGGCCTCCGCCTTTCCCACGCAGAGAAACAGGCCCAGGGTGGCACGGGGACAGGCCGGGGTCACACGGCAAGTTTGTCAGTGAGGAGCCGGGCCCCTGGCCGCTTGACCCCACGCCAGTGCCTGAGCCACTCAGTAGCTGCTGGACCCTCATTGTTCAGCTAATTACTGCAAGTCCAGGCCTGTGCAGCATCTGCGTGGGGACGCTGTGTAAACATTTCCTCTTTGGCAGAGCAGGAAATGAAGGGATGATGAGGTCAAGTGACTTTGCTGGGCTCCTGCTGTCCTGCCTATCATCCAGGCCCCACCCGAGCTGCCCGCGGCCCTTCCCAAGGCTCCTGAGTCAGGTCAGAGGGACGGCCGCGAGGCCTGGGCCCTCCCTCGCCTTCTGCGCCCGGGCCAGGGAGGCCTGGGGTTGAACCCTGCTCTGCACTTCCTGGCTGGGTGCTCTTGAGCAGGTTGCTCAACCCCTCTGAGCTTCCATCTCCTCCCCTGCCAAGTCCCTTCGGCCCTCGTGCAGTGCTGAGGATCAAAGGACGCCATGTGGGCAAAGCATTTGGCACAGACCCTGACAGTCCTCACCACTGTTTTCCTAATTTTTAAGCTCTTTTGAAAAGATTAGTCACTGAACTGTACACTTTAAAATAGATAATTGTGTGTTATGTGAGTTCCACCCCAATTAAAAAAGGATTATGTATGAGATGTTTTTCCCCACTGTCGCCCCATCACATACACACTCATACACATATGCACACTCACGACTCCCACATCCACATACTCTCACACACTAATACAGTCACACACACACACACACACACACACATACATATATACTCTCATTTGTTATCACACTGAAAATTCACAACAGCCCTGCAAATGTACACCCTGATCCCAGCCTGCAGATGGGTAAACTGAGGCTCAGAGAAACAAGCCACTGGAGGTCACCCAGCCAGTTAGTGGCAGGGCCAAGAATCAGCCTCAGTTCCACTCCAAAGCTGGAGGTAAACACTGACTGCAGATCCATCCAGGTCCGCCCCTGAGTCCCACACAATCCGCCAGCATTTATGAAGTACCTCCAAGGCCTGCTCTATCCCAGGCACTGGGCTAGGAGCCCTCCCCTCCCCATGGACTTTCGTGCTCAAAGAAACTTCAAGATGAGTTGATGCAATCTGGCACCCCATTTAAAGAAAAGTAAACAGAACAGAGAGGTTAAGTGACTTGCCCAAGGTCACACAGCTAATTAGTACCAGACCAGACACACAGCCGAGGCTTCCTGTTCCCCCGCCCCCTCCCTGGCCAGGGCGGCCCCTGGACTTGCTGCAGACATCTCCTGGGGAATTCTGCTCCAAAGACAGAGCTCTGTGACTGTGACGCCAGCAGGCAGGCCAGCAGTGATGGGCTGTGGCAGATCCGATGGACTTTTAAAAGTCTTTAGATAACAAGCGCCATTCCCGAGCTAGTCAAAATCTAAGACCCGTGCCACAGGTCTCTCTGTGTCCTGAACAAAGAAAAGTCACTTTGCAACTTAGGAGGAAACAATTTCCCAAGTGCCTGTGTATTAGATCAAGTAATCTTCCCCCCTCGTGTGGACTGTGGGAGTTTTGAAAAAAATATTTCCCATTAAACTTCAAAAATAAGTTCAAAGAGGAAAAAAAGAAATGAGCCCTTCTGAGCATGGCAAGATTTCCAAGCTGTCAGGAACGGGTTGCCCTCTGCTGGACAAAAGGGGCACGGCCACTTTATAATCAGAACCGTCTCACTCCCCCAGGTATCCTGGATCCAACATGATAGTAGCTGTGCTTTGCACAAGTGGGTTTGCATTTTCTCCGTAACTAACGGCTACTCAGAAATCAGAAACGCGTTCAGTGTGTCATCTGTGTTGTTCACTCACTCACTCATCTATCCATTCGCCCTGCCTCACATCTTTATGGAGCGGCTCCTGTCTGTTGAGCAATGTCCCGGGATTTTCTACATAGCCAACACATTCCAGAGGAGACCACAGACAAGAAGCAACTTAGAAATTAACAGACAAAGCAAATTAACCAAAAAAAAAATCCAGGTGGCTATAAATGCTGTGAGAATAAATCAGAGGCAGGGAAGGGGCGGTGGGGGTGAGGTGGGCAGGGAGGCCACACGGAGCCCAGACGGAATGCAGGGAGGGATGGAGTCGCGTGGGCTTGGGGGGACAGTGCTCCTGGCAGAGGGAACAGCCAGGGCAAAGGCAGCGCCGATGGGGTGCATCTGCCCGGACGGAGGAGAGAAAGGGGGCCCGTTGGCTGGGACTCAGGGATGAGGGAGAAGCAGGAGGACACGCCACGGATGGGGCCGTCCCCGCCGCCCTGCAAGGAATTGGAGCTGTGTCCAGCAAACACGCGAGAGAACCGGACTGTGGACAGAGGAAGCGGGGGCTCTTTGCACTGACGGACCCCCGAGGGCTGGACCTTAGAGGAGTGAGGGGTGAGAGCAGGGACTGCACACGCCACCTCCGGCGGGGAGTCCCAAGAGCCTCCCGGGAAAGAGGAAACACACGGCCTGAGATGCAGCCTCTCCCTCTGTCAGAGGGAAGTCGTGGCCTTGCTCACGGTTCGGGAGAACTAACTAGATTCTAAACCTTAGTAAGGGATCGGGGGCCAGTTTCGCTGACTGCTTCCCACTGTTAACCCGCATGGAAGTGGTCCTCGTGGGAAGCTAGAGCATCCAGAGGCTGCCGAGCACTGGAGGGAGGGTGGGCTTCGCTGGAGGACACGGTGCAGCAGCCCCGCCCACCCCCCATTGACCCCACCGCCCCCAGGCTGCAGGCCGGGCCGCCGTGCTGAGCACAGGCCTCCGTGTCCCACACCCGGTTTCCTCTTGGGAAGGGGCCTTGCCTCCCTCCAGCTCAGGCCATGATGACGAGTGGAGGACAGCTGACCCCTGGCCCCAGGGTCAGGCGCCCATGGGCACCCAAGGCCAGGCAGCACCCGAGGGGCTCAGGCTGGAGCCCCACAGGCAGGCACTTGGTCCCTGTGAGGCGTGAGGGTAGGGCAGGGTTCCTTCCTATTCCTGGGCCCCTCTGGAGCTGGCTTCCCTTACCGCAAAGGAAAGAGTGGCCCCGGCCGGAGGCATCTGCATTGCCAAGGAGCTGAGAGAAATGCAGAGTCTCAGGCCCACCCACCCCCCGAATATGCCCACCTCACCGGGTCCTGTTGCACCGGGCAGGTGAGACCAGCCTGCGCCCAGCCAGCTGCTCCCGGCTTCTGGCATCATCCGAAGTGAGGGCTCATTTTCTCTCTCCACCAAGGCCATTCCACACAGAACACAAGAGCCAGCTCTAGTCTAGTGCCGGGTGCCCACCCCGGGACGGCTCCGGGCCAGCCCTGTGCCCACCGTGCCGAGGCCACAAAACTCAAGTGCCAGGGTTCTCCTCCTGCCCGCCCACCACCAAGCTGCACCCTGGCCTTCCGGGCAGCTCCCAAAATGCCCCCGACGTCCCCTCCCGCCAGGCGGCAGCGGGGCCACAGCTAGCTCGCACCCACCAGCACTTTCCAGCAGGCCCCGAGAGGAAAGCGCTCCTCAGACACTGACATCTGAGTGTCCGGAAGGGAGAGGTGTCTCCACTGCCCCGGGGTCCAGGGCAGCTCCTGGGACAGCCGGGCACGAGGGGACCCTCCAGGCGGAAGCAGGGTTGTGGGAACGAGGCCAGAGCCCCCGAGGTGCAGCCCGGGACCCCAGGGCAGGAGGCGGGCAGCCCAGCCAGGTGGGCCGGGCCTGTGGTCAGCCAGTGGCTCAGGTGGAGACGGCTCCCCCCGGCTGAGCCCTCAGCACGTGCAGACGCTTGCCATGGGGGTTTTCTGCCCTCAAACGAGTATTTCAAAGTTCAATATGTGAGAAAATTAGTAATAAAAGCAAATGGTTCCCATATATCCACGACTTAGACTCAACAATTATGATCTTTTTGCCGGATTTTCTGCTCAGCAGAAAGGCGCACAGATGTGGTTGAACCATTTTAAAGTATCTCACGGACAGCAGGACACTTTCACCCTGAATACTGCGGCAGGCGTCTCCGAAACCAGAAGGGCATCCTTCTGTGTGCTCACAGTGCTATTAGCTCACCCAGCAAAATTAGCAAGACTTTCCTGATATCGTCTGATACCCGGTCCACATCCAGATTTCTCCCGGTTGTCCCCAACGTGTCCTTCATGGCTAGCCTTTTAACCGGGACGCAGGCAAGGGCTGCACGCGGCGCTCGGCAGTCACGACGTCTTGTCGCTCCGGAGCGGTGTCCCCGCCCCTCCCGGCTTCACCGCTGCCGCCCGCCCCGCTGCCGTGGGCTGTTGAGGAGGCCAGGCTGTGGCTGCAGAGCGGCCTGTCTTCATCTTCAGGATGGGCCCAGCGCTCATCAGGAGGGCCTGTCCTTCCTGGCAAGAAGGGGCCCTGTGACGCCCTCAGGGCGGCATCCACGGCACAGGCCAGCCGACCAGCAGCAGCCTGGACACAGCTGCAGCCATGCAGGGACAAAGGACCCCGAGGGATACTGGCCGGAGCTGCCCAGAGCCCCGCAACCGCAGCTCCCGATTGTGGGGGGCCCAGGGGTGGGCTGCACAGGTGCCCCCCCGGGGGGTCTCGGCTGGGCAGAACTGGAGGGAGATAGAGGCCGGGAGGCCCCGGGCGCCGACGGGGCCGGAGGAAGGTGGGCCAGCAACACGCTGGACCCGGGCCTGTCCATTCACTCGCTCCGCCTGGGCATTTGCGGGCTCCCCGAAGGGCACTCTCCACACCGTTCTCCATCAGCGCTGACTTCAGCTCGCCAGCATCGCCTCCTCCAGCCCCACCCTGTCCCCCACACCGTGAACTCCCCAGGGAGGGGCTTCTTGCCCCCTCCGCCCCACCCCCACGGCTTCTGCGGAGCCGAGCCCAACACCAGTACTTGGAAGGTGCTCAGAAATGTTGAGGCCGAGGGCGTGAGTGAACAAGAAACAGAACAGCAGCAGCGACAGCTCACCCGCTCACCAGGCTGAGCCGGCCTCTGATCTGAGCACATCGCCGTCCACGCTTCACAAGAGAGGAAACTGAGCCCTGAGAGGGGAGTGACTGCCCCAGGTCCCACAGCCGGTAGGCGGCGTAAGGTGGTTCACCTGCGCTCCGGGCGGCTCGCAGACCCAGACCGGGAGGAGGAAGGTGGGCACGATCCGCGTGGTGCTGGGGGCTGCGTGAGCACCGGGCCTGGGGCTGCAGAGACTCGCCCCCTCCCTCCCGACCCAGGCGAGCTGACACCTAAAGGGAAACGTGAAAGGGGGCAGGTGACAGCCCAGGGCAGACAGGTGAGCAGTCGGCTGGGGAGGGACTGGAACAGAAAACAGGGTGCAGGGGCCTAGGGGGAGAGTCTCAGCTCCGGGATGCCTTGTGCAGAGACACATTCAATTTTGTTTGCTTGTTGTTGTTGTTTAAACTCTTGCAAGGTAAGGAATTCCTGGCTTTGGGGGATGGCAGAGATTGGGGTTCGATTCATATGCACTTAGAAGAGCCACAGCGAGCAAAGTGGAAACAGATGAGCCCGAGAGGCGGGCAGCGGCCAGATCCCACCCTCAGGAGCTCGGTAGAGAACTTGGGTGGGGTGGGCACACGAGGGTGCCGTGCCTGTAGGTCTCCCTGCGGGGTCAAGGCCCACTGTGAGGGCTGGAGGCCTCAGGGTCTCCAGCAACAGGGGCCCAACCCTTGTCTGCAAGCCTGCGGGAACCTGGGTCCCTACCTGGCGTCACCATGGCATGCACTCGAGTGGGGTCTAACCCCCTAGAACGTGAGCCCCATGAAAAAACAGGCTGCCCCAGGGGTCACTGCTGGACCCCCAGCAAGTGGCCCAGTGCCTGCCCACAGCAGGAGCTCAAAAATATGTGATGACTTGGCCAGAAGCTTGACACGGGGCAAAGGGAACTTGGCAACCGCCCAGACGACAAAGAACCAGGCCCCGTGTGGGACTTTGCACTAGGAACGTGCAGGCCACCCTGCGTTGAGGGGCGCTGGCCCCTCCCCCTGCTGTGACTCCTAGCACCCGCCTCTCTCCCCCTCCCCTCCGTCTTCCTCACCCCCTTCCCTCTCTCTGTCTTCACCTTCTCACCCTCCTGGACAGGCTGAGGCAGCACGTGTCCGGGACACCTGTTCCGTGGCACATGGCCGAGGCCGGAGCCGTCTGCAAACGCACAAGGAGGGTCAGGCTGAGGGCAGCCGCATAGGCAATGTTACTGAGAGCGGGAAGGGAGTCACAGAGGTGCAGCAGGAAGAAACGAGGGAATCTCAGTGGATGGGGAACGGAGAGGCAAGGGAGAAACTCGCCCAGATTCACCAGCAAATTGGAGCAAAGTGCGCCCTGAATCCTGGTGGCTCCGTGTAGGTCACACTAGTCCCAGCCCCGATATTCCAGCAGTAGCGGTCAACCTACAAACAGGCAGCAGATACCGCTGGTGCCCCAGCCGGGTGATGCCCCACCACTTTGAAGGTTTTGGTGTGTTCTTCCGCCGGCTTCTCTGTGTTTCTGCTTCTCCAGGCTTTCACCTGGGACTCTCTTCCGAGAACTGGCCAAGGGCTTCTGGAACCGTCTGACAGTCCTCCGGGCAGCCCTTAGCCGCCAGCTTAGCGTATGGGACTAGGAAAGCAGCTCTGCGGTGTGGCTCACCCTCCAGAGCCCCCCCCGCCCCCACGGGATCAGGCTGAGGCTGCGTCTTTGCCTTGAAGTCGCTGGTGGCCTTTTTCTTCTGTTTGCTTCACCCCTTCCTGGTTTCTCCCGGAGTCTATCTCTAGGGAACCCAATATATGCATGTCAGTTGATTACCTTCCCAATTAGCCTGTTTAGAAATCTTACAAATCAATGCAGCTGCTCGTCAGGGAGGAAGAATTCATATTTACATCAATTTGCATGCAGCTCTGGATCCCCCAGAAGTCTACCCGCACCTGCCTTCCGGACCCTGAGCCCCAGGTCATGATCTGCTGCCACAGTGTGTGTGTCCAGTGGAGGGTGGGGGCGAGACAGGGGTCTGCCTTTGGATGCCAGCCACCCGCCGGCAGTTTGAGTGACCTGGGGCAATTCATCCCCCTCTCTCAGCTCGGTTTCCTTGCTGCAAAGTGGGTATAACAATAGGACAATCGCAGGTTCTCGTGGCGACTGGTTATACTAATCTATACGAAGCGCTGAGCACAGTGCCCGGCACCTGGTAAGCACAGTATAAGTGCTGACACTATTATCGCTGTTATTTTACTGTAAGCTTCTGCAAATCCTTACTGACTTGCTTGTTATTAGAATAATTAAATGTACCAAACCACTTAGAGGCTATTGGGAAGGTCTGATTCACTTAAAGGATCCAGAAATTCAACATCATGTGTAGTAGCTCCTTTCTACATACAGTCTCAATTAAATCTGTAGACAGGTCCCATGAGGGGTGATGTTACCAGCCAAGGACACCCAGGTGCAGAGCCGGGGCTGAGGTCACCTGCCCCAGGTCACACAGCTAGCAGGGGTGACGTGGGCTGCCTTGGGACCTGCCATGACATGGGAGACTCCCAGGTGCCACGTACAGTGTTTGCCGCTTTTCTGGAAAGACTTCTTGAGGACCGGAAATCTGGATCTGTTGTCTTAACTGCCACGTATTCTGCTGTTCATCAACCTTGGAAAGCAGCTGCTAAAATATCGTTTCCGCCTCGTGGGTTCCCATGCAAATCACTCCCAGAGCTGGGGAAAGTGCAGCGCTGTCAATAGTTCACAGCCTTCGCTCTTTCCTCTCCTTTCCAATTCAGGAACTGAGTCTAGTTCCTTTCTCCACAATGCGGGCAAGAGAGGAAGCAGTTTCTGCCCACCGCAGCCTGTGCAGGCAGAGACTTGGGTGGGCTGCTGGCTTCCTGCCTGCCCTTTGCCCCCTGACACCCCCTGCCCATCCTCCACTAATGAATGGGCTGCCTCCAGACACAAGTTCCTGCTGCTTCTGCCAGGCAGCCCACCTGGATTTCACCCACTCACCAGACAAGAACAGGCAAGGGTGGCCAGGGTTGGCAGAGGGATCTCCTTTGAAACAAAATGATGAGCTTCACTCGCCAGTGACACAACCATCTGTCCCTCTCCTCAAGGCAGCCACCAACCACGCTGGGGTCCCCAGAGCTCATAGGTAGGACATTTTTACATGGCCTTTCTATTGCACCACTAATGTCTGCTCAATGGAGAAACACCTAGCAGCACAGAGGAAATAAATCACCCACAATGATCTCAATAAAATAAGAACAATAACCAGTAACTGTGAAGGACTTACTGGACCAGGCACTGTGTGATAGACTCTCTCTTTGTGTCCATCCACTGGCTAGATTCTAGTCTAACTCCTTGCCTGGTCCAAAGCTTGAGTCAAGAAGCTGTCATCCGGAACTTCCCTGGAGGTCCAGTGGTTAAGACTCCACACTTCCAATGCAGGGGCACGGGTTCGATCCCTGGTCGGGGAACTAAGATCCCACATGCCAATGCAGCACGGCCAAAAAAAAAAAAAAAAAAAAAAGCTGTCATCCGGCTTGTATGCCTCCAGGAGTAGGGAGTTCATTCCCTCGGGAAAGTTCTTCCACGTGATGAGATGAAACTGGACTCCTGCCCCTTTCTCCATGGGACCTTTGGAGCCAACCCCACAAAGCAAGCCTGGTTACAGCCCGTGAGACACCTGAACATAGCTGGCCTTCCGCCTTCAGTTCCTTCGCCCTTTCTCTGGCTTCGTCCCCATCGCACCACCTCTCCCTGGACATTGAAGCCAACACTGACTGAAGGTGTCCTTTATGCCAGGAGCTGGGCCGTCCTCTGAGTCTTCACAACAGAATGGCCACGTGGGCACTGTTCTCATCCCTGTGTCACAGGTGAGGACACCTGAGTGTCACAGAAGTAAGCTATGCACCCCCCAAGGTGCACGGTCGGAGCCCAAAGACCCTCTCAACCCTTAGCCCTCAGGCCGGAAGTACTTTCCATAAACCCGGAAGTGTTTCCATGAACACGGAAGTGCGTGTCTGCAAAGCTGAGTGTATCTGTGAACCCAGAAGTACTTTTCAAAGCCTGGGTGTTTCCATGAACTCTGAAGACTTGGGGATCTTCCAGAGCACCTATTAAAGGGCTGTGAGCCTGAAAAGACGGAGGGAGTGTCTTAGGAACTGATGCGGAATGTTCTCCATGACATCCGTGTGTGTGTCTGTGTGTGTGTGTGTGTGTGTGTGTGTGCGCGTGTGTGTGTCTGCGCCTGTGCGTGTCTGCCTGGAGACTGTTACAACTCATCTCCTGGGAGGGCACGGGGACCAGGAGGCAAGAAGGGAGGGGAGAGCTCCTTTTCACCCTCTGTCCTTTTTCACTGTTTGAAATTAGTTTTACCCTATGTAATTATTGCCTCTTTGAAATGATTTTTGTTTTTTTGTTTTTTTGCGGTACGCGGGCCTCTCACTGCTGTGGCCTCTCCCGTTGCGGAGCACAGGCTCCGGACGCGCAGGCTCAGCGGCCATGGCTCACGGGCCCAGCCGCTCTGCGGCATGTGGGATCCTCCCGGACCGGGGCACGAACCCGTGTCCCCTGCATCGGCAGGTGGACCCTCAACCACTGTGCCGCCAGGGAAGCACTCTTTGAAATGTTTTTCAAAATGGAAAGATTCGAACTCCTGGAGGGGAGAGACCATGGAATAGTCCTCTGTCCCCCCACCGGAGAGGGAGGGGGGCCTAATATCTGTTTGAAAGGAGAAGGGTGGAGGGGAAGTGGGGAGGGGAAGAAGAATAGCCTTTTGGAAAATTTTAGCCAAATTTTATCACATGGCAGGCATCACGTGTTGTGTAGGGAGAGCACTGGAATGAGCTAGAAAAGGGCCAGAGACCTGTTTTTGTAGCTTCTTTCCTGGTGTGGCCAGCCCTGTAGCGATACAGTGGACATATGACTTACCAAAATCATTACCTTTCTTGCTGACCGTGGCAACCGTTTCTCAGACACCAGCAGGAAAAGATGAGGAAAGTTTCTAATTTGGGGTGTGCTCTGGCCCTTGGCCACCAGCTCCACCCCCAGCCCCAGGCCAGGTCCCTGGGCAGTGCCCCAGCTAACGCTGCTTCGGGAATGACCTGGACCAGAGGTGTTTGCTCCGGAGTGTGGCTCCAGGCCTGGCCTGCCTCCCAGCCCTTCCAGGCAAAGGGCCTCCCACCAGCAGGCCTCCCTGAGCGCCAGACGGAGAAAAAAATGCTCCTGGCAGCTCAAACATTTCTCCCGGCAGGTGCCAGGTCCCTCCCCCGCACACCTCCACTCACACGCCCCCTAGAAGAGCAGATTCTGCAGGTTTTCCTCAGTTCTTGTCTCTGATAGAACTAAGGTGGGAAGCCAACAGGAAAGAGGCTGGCTGGCTCCTGGAATTCGTCCTCAAGGGCATCTCACACACTGATGAAGGAAATCCAGATCCCTACAATGATGGGGTCCTGGGAGGCAGGGGTAGTACTCATCAACAGCCTTAACAATGTCCCTATCTTTAACCCAGCCGCTGGGAATTCAACCAGGGAAGCCATTTGACAAGCAAAGAGACATAACTCTGGGGATGTTTAGCCCAGCATGGTTTTGATAGCAAACAATGGGAAACAGCCTAAGTGTCCCACAGGCAGGGCCAGGTGATATAAGTGAGGATATAGTCATAGGAGGCAATTCTGCCACTCCTATTAAAAGTGCAGGTATAGGAATGCTTTTGTGGGTGTGGAAATATGTTTTCAAGATGTTGTTAAACGGAAAAAGGAAGTTACAAAATAGTAAATGTAACATGACTCTGATTTTGTAAAACACCACATATACATGACCTATGTACAAAGAAAATGTCTGCAGTGTCATTGGGGCTATAGGCCAAAATACTTGCACGATTATTTCCAAAGGGTAGGATTACAGGTGATGTGTTTTGTTTTTGTTTTTTAATTTCAGTTAATCTGTGCATTCTAATTGTTTGTGAAATGATAACTATTCTTGAACTTTTTAAAGGTAGAATTTGTGTACAATGAAAAGCACTCATTTTAAGTGTATGTTTCCACAAATTTCGAAAAATTCATGCCATCCATGTAAATACCACCACGAACAAGATATAGAACATCCCATCATCACCCAAAACAATTTCCCTTGAGCCCCTCTTCAGGCAATCCTTGCCCCCTCCCCCAATCCTGGCTCCAAACAACCATTGATCTGCTTTCGGTGGCTAAATTAGATTCGTCTTTTCTAGAGTTTCATATAAGGGGAATCATACCGTACGTTCTCTTCTGTGTACGCGCTCTCTCACTCAGCATAATGTTTTTGAGATTCGCCCACATGTATCCGTCGGGGTTTTTTCCCTTTTAAAGCTGAGTAGTATTCCACTGTATGGACTTGCCGTACTTTATTTATCCATTTACCTCTTCATGGGCGTGTAGATTGTTTCCAGTTTGGGGTTACAATTACAAAGTGATGGTGAGCATTGTTCAAGTATTTCTGTGGTCCTCTGTTTCCATTTCTCTTGGGGGGAAAATGCATAGGAGTGGAATTATTGGGTCACATGGTAAACGTAAACTTGGTTCTATAAGAAATTATGAAACTGTTTTCCACAGTTACTATATAATTGCACACGCCCATCAGCAACAGAAGTTCTAGTTGTTCCAATCTTTGCCGGTAGTTGGTATTATTAGCTATCTCAATGGGTGTGTATCTCATTGTGGTTTTAATTTGCATTTCCCTGATAACTAGTGAGGTTGAACATCTTTATTGCGTTTCTCGACCTTTCATATATCGTTCTGTGTGCCGATACCTTCACACACCTCTAATAATTCTTCCATTATTTCATGGTGCTGTTGGCTTATTATTCAGCGTAACAGGTTTTTGGTTTGGGTTCGTTTTTTTTTTTTAATATTACTGGATACAAGTCCTTCATTAAATATATACATTGTGAATATTTTCTCCCAGTCAGTGACTGACATAGGCTTTTTTGTTTTCTGAAGAACATAAGTTTAAAATTTTGATTAAGTTCACTTATCAGTGTTTTTCTTTTACGGTTTATGCTTTTTGTGCCTTATCTAAGAAATCTTTGACTGTCCCAAGGTTATAAAGATATTCTCTTGTGTTTTCTTCTTGAAGTTTTATAGTTTTGGCTTTTATACGTAGGTCGATGATCCATTTCAACTTAATTTTATAAATGGTATGAGACAATGTTCAGGGTACTATTTTTGTCCATAGTGTGCATTGTACAGAATGGTAGCCACTGACCACAGGTAGCTCTTGTGCCCTGAAGATGTGGCTAGTCTGGATTGAGATGTGTTGTAACCATAAAACATACACCAGATTTCGAAAACTTGGGACCAAAAAAAAATGTGAAGTGTCAATGTTGAAATGACGCGGTTTTGGATATATTGGGTTAAGTTATATATATATATGCATATATATATATATATATATGTATGTATATATATACACACACACATATATATATATGTGTGTATATATATATATTTAGTAGATCTTAATTGGAGTATAATTGCTTCACAATACTGTGTTAGTTTCTGTTACACAGCAAAGCAAATCAGCCATATGGATACACATGTCCCCATATCCCCTCCCTCTTGAGCCTCCTTCCCACCCTGCCTATCCCACCCCTCTAGGTCATCACAAAGCACCGAGCTGATCTCCCTGTGCTATGCTGCTGGTTCCCACCGGTCAACTATTTTACATGCGGTAGTGTATGTATGTTGATGCCACTGTCACTTCGCCCCTGCTTTGTCCTACCGCACCATGTCCTCAAGTCCATTCTCTATGTCTACCTCTTTATTCCTGCCCTGCAACTAGGTTCATCAGTACCTTTTTTTTTTTTTTTTAGATTCCATATATATGAGTTAGCATACAGTATTTGTTTTTCTCTTTCTGACTTACTTCATTCTGTATGACAGACTCTAGGTCCATCCACTTCACTACAAATAACTCAATTTCATTTCTTTTTATGGCTGAGTAATATTCCATTGTATGTATGTGCCACATCTTCTTTATCCATTCATCTGTCAATGGACGTTTAGGTTGGGTCCATGTCCTGGCTATTGTAAATAATGCTGCAATGAACCTTGTGGTACATGTCTCTTTTTGAATTATGGTTTTCTCAGGGTATATGCCCAATAGTGGGATTGCTGGGTCATATGGTAGTTCTATTTTTAGTTTTTTAAGGAACCTCCATACTGTTTTCCATAGTGGTTGTATCAATTTATATTCCCACCAACAGTGCAGGAGGGTTCCCTTTCACCACACCCTATCCAGCATTTATTGTTTCTAGATTTTTTGATAATGTCCATTCTGACCAGCATGAGGTGATATGTCACTGTAGTTTTGATTTGCATTTCTCTAATAATTAGTGATGTTGAGCATCTTTTCATGTGCTTCTTGGCCATCTGTATGTCTTCCTTGGTGAAATGTCTATTTAGGTCTTCTGCCCATTTTTTAACAGGTCTGTTTGGTTTTTTTGATATTGAACTCCATGAGCTGTTTGTATATTTTGGAGATTAATCCTTTGTCTGTTGTTTCATTTGCAAATATTTTCTCCTGCTCTGAGGGTTGTCTTTTTGTCTTGTTTATGGTTTCCTTTGCTGTATAAAAGCTTTTAATTAAGTCCCATTTGTTTATTTTTGTTTTTATTTCCATTACGCTAGGAGGTGGGTCAAAAAAGATCTTGCTGTGGTTTATGTCAAAGAGTGTTTTTCCTATGTTTTCCTCTAAGAGTTTTATAGTGTCTGGTCTTATATTTAAGCCTTTAATCCATGTTTATTTTTGTATATGGTGTTAGGGAGTGTTCCAATTTCATTCTTTTACATGTAGCTGTCCAATTTTCCCAGCACCACTTATTGAACAGGCTGTCTTTTCTCCATTGTATGTTCTTGCCTCCTTTGTCATAAATTAGGTGCCCATATGTGTGTGGGTTTATCTCTGGGCATTCTATCCTGTACCATTGATCTATATTTCTGTTTTTGTGCCAGTACCATACTGTCTTGATTACTGTAGCTTTGTGGTATAGTTTGAAGTCAGGGAGCCTGATTCCTCCAACTCTGTTTTGCTTTCTCAAGATTGCTTTGGTTATTCGGGGTCTTTTGTGTTTCCATACGAATTGTTAAAATTTTTTGTTCTAATTCTGTGAAGAATGCCATTGGTAGTTTGATAGAGACTGCACTGAATCTGTAGATTGCTTTGGGTAGTATAGTCATTTTCACAGTATTGATTCTTCCAATCCAAGAAGATGGCATATTTCTCCATCTGTTTATGTCATCTTTGATTTCTTTCATCAGTGTTTTATAGTTTTCTGAGTACCAGTCTTTCACCTCCTTAGACAGGTTTATTCCTAGGTATTTTATTCTTTTTGTTGCAGTGGTAAATGGGAGTGTTTCCTTAATTTCTCTGATTTTTCATTGTTGGTGTATAGGAATGCCAGAGATTTCTGTGCATTAATTTTGTATCCTGCAACCTTACCAAATTCATTGATTAGTTTTAGTAGTTTTCTGTGGCATCTTTAGGATTTTCTATGTATAGTATCATGTCATCAGCAAACAGTGACAGTTTTACTTCTTCTTTTCCAATTTGTATTCCTTTTATTTCTTTTTTCTTCTATGATTGCCATGGTTAAGACGTCCAAAACTAAGTTGAATAATAGTGGTGAGAGTAGACATCCTTGTCTTGTTCCTGATCTTAGAGGAAACGCTTTCAGTTTTTCACCATTGAGAATGACGTTTGCTGAGGGTTTGTCATATATGGGCTTTATTGTGTTGAGGTAGGTTCCCTCTATGCCCACTTTTTGGAGATTTTTTATCATAAATTTGTGTTGAATTTTGTCAAAAGCTTTTTCTGCATCTATTGAGATAACCATATTATTTTTATTCTTCAGTTTGTTAATATGGTGTATCACATTGATTGATTTGCATATATTGAAGAATTCTTGCATCCCTGGGATAAATCCCACTTGATCATGGTGTATGATCCTTTTAATGTGTTGTTGGATTCTGTTTGCTAGTATTTTGTTGAGGATTTTTGCGTCTCAGTATTCATCAGTGATATTGGTCGGTAGTTTTCTTTTTTTGTAGTACCTCTGTCTGGTTGTGGTATCAGGGTGTTGGTGGCCTCGTAGAATGAGTTTGGGAGTGTTCCCTCCTCTGCAATTTTTTGGAAGAGTTTGAGAAGGATGGGTGTTAGTTCTTCTCTAAATGTTTGATAGAATTCACCTGTGAAGCCATCTGGTCCTGGACTTTTGTTTGTTGGAAGAGTTTTCATCACAGTTTCAATTTCATGACTTGTGATTGGTCTGTTCATATTTTCTATTTCTTCCTGGTTCAGTCTTGGAAAGTTTTACCTGAATTCCAAGAATTGTCCATTTCTTCCAGGTTGTCCATTTTATTGGCATAGAGTTGCCTGTAGTAGTCTCTTAGGATGCTTTGTATTTCTATGGTGTCCATTGTAACTTCTCCTTTTTCATTTCTAATTTTATGGATTTGAGTCCTCTCCCTCTTTTTCTTGACACATCTGGCTAAAGGTTTATCAATTTTGTTTATCTTCTCAAAGAACCAGCTTTTAGTTTTATTGATCTTTGCTATTGTTTTCTTTGTTTCTATTTCATTTATTTCTGCTCTGATCTTTATGATTTCTTTCCTTCTACTAACTTTGAGTTTTGTTTGTTCTTCTTTCTCTAGTTCCTTTAGGTGTAAGGTTAGATTGTTTATTTGAGATTTTTCTTGTTTCTTGAGGTTGGCTTGTATAGCTATAAACTTCCCCCTTAGAGCTGCTTTTGCTGCATCCCATAGGTTTTGGATCGTCGTGTTTTCATTGTCGTTTGTCTCTAGGTATTTTCTGATTTCCTCTTTGATTTCTTCAGTGATCTCTTGGTTATTTAGTAACGTACTGTTTAGCCTCCATGTGTTTGTGTTTTTTACGTTATTTTCCCTGTAATTGATTTCTAATCTCATAGCATTGTGGTTGGAAAAGATGCTTGATATGATTTCAGTTTTCTTAAATTTACTGAGGCTTGATTTGATGTGATCTATCCTGGAGAATGTTCCATGAACACTTAAGAAGAAAGTGTAATCTGCTGTTTTCGGGTGGAATGTCCTATAAATATCAATTAAATCTATCTGGTCTATTGTGTCATTTAAAGCTTGTGTTTCCTTATTAATTTTCTGTCTGAATGATCTGTCCACTGGTGTAACTGAGGTGTTAAAGTCCCCTACTATTATTGTGTTACTGTCGATTTCCTCTTTTATAGCTGTTAGCAGTTACCTTATGTCTTGAGGTGCTCCTATGTTGGGTGCTTATACATTTATAATTGTTATATCTTCTTCTTTGATTGACCCCTTGATCATTATGTAGTGTCCTTCCTTGTCTCTTGTAACATTCTTTATTTTAAACTCTATTTTATCTGATATGAGTATTGCTACTCCAGCTTTCTTTTGATTTCCATTTGCATGGAAAATCTTTTTTCATCCCCTCACTTTCAGTCTGTGTTTATCCCTAGGTCTGAAGTGGGTCTCTTGTAGACAGCATATATATGGGTCTTGTTTTTGTATCCATTCAGCCAGTCTGTGTCTTTTGGTTGGGGCATTTAATCCATTTACATTCAAGGTTATTATTGATATGTATGTTCCTATTACCATTTTCTTAATTGTTTTGTGTTTGTTTTTGTCTTTTTCTTCTCTTGTGTTTCCCGCTTAGAGAAGATTCTTTAGCATTTGTTGTAAAGCTGGTTTGGTGGTGCTGAATTCTATTAGCTTTTGCTTGTCTGAAAAGCTTTTGACTTCTCCATTAAATCTGAATGAAATCCTTGCTGGGTAGAGTAATCTTGGTTGTAGGTTTTTCTCTTTCATCACTTTAAGTATATCCTGCCACTCCTTTCTGGCCTGCAGAGTTTCCACTGAAAGATCAGCTGATAACATTATGGGGATTCCTTTTTACATTATTTGTTGTTTTCCCTTGCTGCTTTTAATATTTTTTCTGTGAATTTAATTTTTGTTAGTTTGATTAATATGTGTCCTGGTGTATTTTTCCTAGGGTTTATCCTGTATGGGACTCCCTGTGCTTCCTGGACTTGGGTGACTATTTCCTTTCGCATATTAAGGACGTTTTCAACTATAATCTCTTCAAATATTTTCTCAGACCCTTTCTTTTTCTCTTCTTCTTCTGGGACCCCTATAATTCAAATGTTGATGTGTTTAGTGTTGTCCCCGAGGTCTCTGAGACTGTCTTCAATTCTTTTCATTCTTTTTTCTTTATTCTGCACCTTGGCAGTTATTTCCACTGTTTTGTCTTCCAGCTCACTTATTTGTTCTTCTGTCTCAGTTATTCTGTTATTGATTCCTTCTCGTGTATTTTTCATTTCAGTTATTGTGTTGTTCCTCTCTGTTTGTTTGTTCTTTAGTTCTTCTAGATCTTTGTTAAACATTTCTTGTATTTTCTCAATCTGTGCCTCCATTCTATTTCCGAGATTCTGGATCATCTTTACTATTGTTACTCTGAATTCTTTTTCAGGTAGGCTGCCTATTTCCTCTTTATTTATTTGGTCCTGTAGGTTTTTACCTTGCTCCTTCATCAGTGGCATATTTTTTTACCGTCTCATTTTTTTTTTTTTTTTTAATGAGTGGGATTGTGTTCCTGTCTTACTGGTTGTTTGGCCTGAGGCTTCCAACACTGGAGTTTGTAGGCTGTTGGGTAGGGATGGATCCTGGTGCCGAGATGAGGACCTCCGTGAGACCTCACTCCGATGAGTATTCCCTGGGGTCTGAGGTTCTCTGTTAGTCCAGTGGTTCCGACACAGAGCTCCCACTGCAGGAGCTCTGGCCCAACCCCGGGCTCATGAACCAGGATCCCACAAGCCGCGTGGGGCGGCAAAAAAAAAATAGAAGCACAATAACAAAGTAAAAAATAAAATTAGACTAGGAAACTAACAGATATGTTAGGAAGAATATAAAAATAAAAATACAGATGAATCAACAACCAGAAGGCACAACGGTACCACAATAGTAAGAAAGAGTAAGAGGGAAAAGAAAAAAAAAAAAAGTGGGGGGGGAAGGCCTTGGCTGTGGAGGATGGGGCCTAAGCAAGGGTGAGGTTTGGGTGGTGGGCGGGGCCAATGCTCAGGACCCACAGGAAAAGGCCCTAGGGGCTGTGGGAGGTGGGGCTCAGGCTCAAGGAACAGACGGGGCCCAGGCGTGCCCCCCAGCCCTGGTCTCAGAGGGTGGGGACCTCATCTGGGAGCCCAGCAGGCTCACCGGGCCAAGTGGGCGGGGCAAACGCCCTCCTCTCCCTCTTGCTCCTCTGGTCTGAGAGGGCCCCTCCCGCCTGCCTCTCCTGGTCTCCCCCGCCTCAGGGGTGGTGATCCTGTCTGGCCTCCACTTCTCCCCCCTCAGTTCCCCCACGTCCTACTGGTTCACTTTGGGGTTCCTCCCATCTCCTTGGGCGTCAGAGTCCCCCCCAGCGGTGGCAGGAGCCCTATTTGTGGGGAGATGCTAACTCCAAGTCTTCCCACACCGCCATCTTGACTCCGCCTCTAAAATATATTATTAATTTCCCTTATTTCCTTTTACTTTTTTAACATGACCACCAGGAACTTAAAATTACCTGTTTAGCTTGCATTATATTTCTGATGGGCAGCAGTGGTCCATATGGATATCCATTCCAGCACAGGTTCTTGAAAACACTATCCTTTCCTTGATTTTCATTGGCACCGTTGTCGAGAATCAACTGACCACACAGATGCAGATCAGTGAGTGGACTCTCTTCTGTTCCATTGATCTATAAGCGTCCTTGTGCCAATCCCACACTGTCCCAAGTACTGTAGCTTTTTTTTTAATATATATAAATTTATTTATTTGTTTATTTTTGGCTGCATTGGGTCTTTGTTGCTGCATGCGGGCTTTCTCTAGTTGCGGCGAGCAGGGGCTACTCTTCGTTGCGGTGCGCGGCTTCTCATTGAGGTGGCTTCTCTTGTTGCAGAGCACGGGCTCTAGGCGCTCAGGCTTCAGTAGTTGTGGCACACAGGCTCTAGGAGTGCGGGCTCAGTAGTTGTGGCGCATGGGCTTAGTTGCTCCACGGCATGTGGGATCTTCCCGGACCAGGGCTCAAACGCATGTCCCCTGCGTTGGCAGGTAGATTCTTAACCACTGCACCACCAGGGATGTCCCGCTGTAGCTTTATAGTAAGGTTTGAAATCAGGTCGTACACTCTCTCCGATTTTATCCTTGTTCTCCAAAATTGTTTTTCTTATCTTAAGCTCTTTCCATTTCTGTGTAAGTTTTAGAGTTGGCTTGTCAATTTCTTTCTTTATGTCTTTCTTTCTTTCTTTCTTTCTTTAGCCCGTTGGAATTTTATTAAGATTGCATTAAATCTATGATCCATTTGGGGAAAATTGTCTTCTAAATACAGTGACTCTTTTGATCCACAGACATGGCATATCACTCTATGTAGGTCTTCCTTAATTTCTCTTAGCAATGCTTTATGGTGTAATTTATTCTTAAATATGTTATGGGTTTGATATTATTTTAAATGGTACTTTAAAATTTTTATCTTCCAATTATCAATTGCTACTATGTAGAAACACAACTAAATTTATATTGGTAAATTGACCTAGTATATTGCTAGCTTACTGCATTCACTTAATACTTCAGGTAGTTTTTTTGTAGACTCCTTAGGATTCTGTGTGTACACAGTGATGCCATCTATGAAGACAGTCATTTTCCTTCCTTGTTTCCAATCAACGTTTCTTCTGTTGCCTTCTCATATTAGCCAGAACCCCCAGGACAAAGTGCAATATACATGGTCACAGTGGGTATCTTTTCCTCACTCCTGACCTCAGGGGGAATGTGTTCAGTCTTTACTATTAAGTATGATGTCAACTGTAGGTTTTTCATGTAGTCATGACCCTTTATCAGGCTGAGGAAGATTTCCTCTATCCCTGGTTTGCTGAGAGCTTTTATTATGAATTGGTTCTGAATTTTTGAAGTGTTTTTTTCTGGATATATCAAAATAGCCATATGGTTTTTCTCCCTTATTCTGTTAATGTGGTTATTTTCATATGTTTAACCAACCTTGCATTCCTGGAATAAACCACTTGATCATAGTATCATAGATCAGAGATGTGCTAGGCCCATCGCAGACACTGGACACTCTTCTATGGGCTGGTTAACGCTGGATCCCGGCCCTGGTCCTTTCACCTTAGAGCCCAGGAGGTCAGGCGTCCGTGAAGGGCAGGAGTCCGCGAGCCAGGTCAGAGCTGGGGTTGCTCTCCGCGCATCTCGCCGCAGAGTCCTTCTGCACTCTAGGCTGGCCACACTCCCAGTGCTATCAGACCCACATTGTGGGGAGAAAGACTGAGCGCCGACACTTTTGAGACCCTCAGTGGGGCAGCCCCGTCCAGACATCACTGGGATCAAAATGGTTCGGCTGTCCCCATGGATTCACCCTCAGTTTCTGCCATTAGTTCAAAGGGGGCTTCATGGGACACTCACACCCTCTGTACAAGTGGGTGGTCCAGTGCCGATTTGCCAAAACCCTCAGGCAGTAGGGTGTCTGGTCAATTGTGCTTCGAGGTAATTCAGAGGCAGAGAGGCACCTTGACGCTTCAAGCCACTTCCAAGGTCAACCTCCTGGCGTCCTACGCAGCCCTGCAGAGAAAGGCGCCTTTGTAGGGCCGAGACCGTGAGGTCGCACCAGTCCAGCCTGACCACAGGAGCTCCAGCCCTGTGCCTGTCATCAGGTTCACTTCATCCCCAGAAAACATCACAATCTGCAGCATCCTCGGCAGGACCGAGGACATAAAGCGTGATTTATTGCCGTGGAAGCACGTCCTTGTGTATTTCCAAACCGCCTTAGGGAGCAATTCCTCACCATGTCAGCAGCTGGCTCAGGAGAGGTGGGAAGGGGGAAGTGTGAGGAAGAGAGACGTGAGACAGCGCATGCGTGCCCGTGTCTGGGCGCCCTCCCCAGGACTGCTGCTGACCACCTCGGCTCAGGAAGACATCTGGCCTCAAAGTCCTTGGGAGGGGGCTCCGAGGTCCCTGGTGTGACCGGGCCCGTGGGCTCAGGGGAGCAGCCCTGGCTCTTCTGCACTTCCTGCCCTCCTGGCCCAGCTGCCCCGGTTTTATTAGAACCAGTTGCAGATGAGTTTCCTAGAAACAGAGGGGCTGATCTCATTGGCCTCCCCCTGTGCAGAGGAAATGGGAGCGCAAGAGCCTTGTCCGTGGGCTCAGAGCCTTTCCAACACCGCGTCCTGGGTCCTCACAGACACCCAGGAAGTCACCGGGGGATCGCCTTTGTCCCTGTACAGGAGGGAACACCGAGGCACAGAGAGGCTGGGTGCCCGGCCCAGGGTCCCAGAGCTGGATCTGAACTGGTGCCCTTCAGGCCCTCCGTGGCGTTGCCATTGGCATCAGCAAGCCCGGCCTTCCCCCGAGATCCGGAAGCTTGGCTTCCTGTCCCACGTTCTGCCCAAAGGGGATAAGAACCCCACAGATACTACAGACCCGTCCCCCGTGCCCCTCTGGCCCTGGGATTCCTCTACGAGGGGACAGTGACACGTAAGAGCCTTCACCTGACGCCGATTCCTCACCTTTCCAGGTGGGGCAGGTCCCCCTCGGGAACAGTCATTGAACATCAGCGTTTGCTCAGGACTCCCTCCCTGCCGGGCGCTGTGCTGCCAGCTTCCCGGGCTTTATCTCATTTGGTCCTAAGAGCTCTTATTATCAGATGGAGGACAGGGACCTCGAAGGTCGGGGGACCTGAGCTGCAGTAGGCACAGCCAGGACTGAGGCTGGTCGTCCTGGCTGGCGTGGAGGCCCTGGCCTCCCACGAGGAGTGTGGACGCCTCCCCCAGAATGGCACGTGGTACCAAAAAATGGTCAGTGACGTCTTGGTAAGGCCTCAGCGTAGCCAGATTCTCCCATGGTGCTGAAGGCTCCAGGGCAAGAGTCCCAAGAAAAACTGGCAAGAGCCACACGGCCTTTTCCAGCCCCGACCCCAAGTCACCCAGCGTCACTTCCGCTGCGCTCTTTTCTCCGAGGCAGCCAGTAGCCAGCCCAGGTTCAAGGGAAAGAGACAGATTCACCTCCACATGGGAGGAGGGTCAGAGAATGTGTGGGCATGTTTTAAATCCACTGCAGATGAACACTACTAACATCTCCATTCTACAGATGAGATAACTGAGGCACAGGGAGGTTAAGTGAGCAGCCCAGGGTCACACAGCTGGTCAGTGGAGAACTTAGGAATTGAACCCAAGAGAGTCTGTGCTCTTGACCACCTCACTGTGCTACAGTGTTAGGGGTTCATGTTTTCCTGACATTCCTGCCTGGGTCCACCAATATTTTCCAAGATCCCCTGTGCCCCAGGCCCCGTGTTAACCTGTGGTGACACTAATGAGGACACAGTCCCTGCCGTCAGGGAGCTCCTGGCCAGGCAGGGAGACGGACTCGTCCCCATCTAACTGCTGCCCACGCAGCTGGCTTCACAGGCTGGAGAGGGGTGGGACACTGATGCCTGGGGATCTGATGGGGCTTCTCTGAGGACACGTGGCATTGATGGGCTTAGAGCAGGCTTCCTGAGCCTCAGCCTGGTTGACACATTTGGGACTGTCCTGTGCATTATAGGATGTTGAGTGGCATCCCTAGCTTTGACCAGTGACACACACTGTCAATTTATGACAACCAGAAATAGCTCCAGATACTGCCAGATGTCCCCTGGGAACAAAATTACTCCTAGTTGAGTACCACTGGCTGTGGAGAAGGAGCGGGATTTTTTCCAGGTGGAGAATAAAGAAAGAGCATTCTGGGACTTCCCTGGTGGCACAGTGGTTAAGAATCCGCCTGCCAATGCAGGGGACACGGGTTCGATCCCAGGTCCGGGAAGATCCCACATGTCGTGGAGCAACTAAGCCTGTGCGCCACAACTACTGAGCCTGCGCTCTAGAGCCCGCATGCCACAACTACTGAGCCCACGTGCCACAACTACTGAGCCTGAGCTCTAGAACCGGCGAGCCACAACTACTGAAGCCCACGCGCCTAGAGCCCGTGCTCCGGAACGAGAGAAGCCACCGCAATGAGAAGCCCGCGCACCGCAACAAAGAGTAGCCCCTGCTCACCGCAACTAGAGAAAGCCCGTGTGCAGCAACGAAGACCCAACGCAGACAAAAATAAATAAATAAATTTTTTTTTAATTAGAAAAAAAAGGGCATTCCAGGTGGAAGAAACGAAATAAACTAAATACAGGCAGCTTCAAGGTGAGGCTGAAAGGAAGGGAGCATCACAAGTATGAAACCAGAAAGGCGAGATTAAGCTAGACTGGGAGAGCCTTGGATATCTTGTTAGGAAATTTGGACTCTTATCTTGTAGGCAATGGGGAGCCGTGGAAGGTTATTAAGCAGAGGAGTGGCATGATAGACCTTGCTGTTTAAAAAGATCATTCCGTTAGTGACGTGGAGGCTACTGTAACGGTCCCAGGCAGAGAAGACATGCACGTACGCAAATAGGAATGTCACCATATAGCAATGTCACCAAATGGGAATGTCACCAGGCAAGACCTGTGAACTTGGAGGAGGAAGGTGTAGAGATGGTTGAGGGAAGTTCCAGGCCATTGGATGCTTTGCCTTGAAGGGGTGGCCAGGAGGGAAGAGAAGTGTTCCTTGCTATTGAAGAGGCGCGTAACCCGTGGGGCAGAGCTCCGGGTCAGCCTGGCTGCAGTGGAGGGACTCTCCTCCCAGAAGCCAAGCTACAGGACCTGGGCTTGGTCTGGGGCCGCCTGCTGGGGAAGGACATTCTCACACAGGGGTTCGGAGGATGGTGTGTAAGACAGATCACGTATGCATGTACACATCCACTGCCATGGTGTCACTGGGGATAGAACCCCAGGATGAAGCCCCCCAGCCCCTATGTCCTTACAGCTGTCTAGCCCAAAGGACCTTGCAGTTGCCCAGAGAACAGGCCAAGGGCTGCCGTGCCCAAGTGTCACCCCATCAGCCAGAACAAAGCCAGCAATTTTCTCAGAGCAGGTGTAAATCCCAAACGGAGACACCTAATTTAACGTGACCAAAAATGAGAATTTGGGTGAATCCCGGTATTGCAAAAGCAGGGTCTGGGGGTGTCTTTGTGCAGACCCCTCCACCGTCCCGTCGTGTGCGTCCTCGTGTCTCACCTCACCGGCCCCGCGAGGTCTGGGAGGTCCCGTGGCACACGCCAGAGAACGGGGCGGGGGCCGCTTCACTGCTGCCTGCTCTCCACACCTAGCTCTGCGCCTGGCACGGAATTGATGCTCAGAGAATATGCATGAGTCCCAGCGCCCCTCTGCCCATTAGACGAGTTCCGGAACCACCCCATAAAGACGCCTTAAAAAGACCAGCGTCTTATGCAAAGCTATGCGAGCAGTCAGCACATTTTTATCCAAAGAGAGAAGCCTGGGCCTTTTTTAATCTGACCATCGGAGATCCAGCCAGGCCTGAGAGTTTGGAGAAACATGCCCCAACAGAAGGTAGATGTATGGAGGACATACAGATGAACTGGGCAGGGCGCTTCCAGCTGTGGACACCCCGGGTGCCAGCCCACGACTGACCGTCTCACGGACAAATACCCGCTGATCGCATTTTTGCTGCCATTTTCCCCCCGAGCCTAACCGCTCCGATGGGTAATGTTTAACGACATCTAGGAAGCGGTGGGTGACACTTACAGAGCTGTCCCTGCAGCCAGCCTCTTGGCTAAGGCCACGGGTCTCATTCGAGCCCCGCCGCCATCCCCTGAGGTCATTGCCTCATTTCACAGACAGGTGATGGAGGGCGTGAGATTCAGGCGCCGGCAAGGACTGGAGCCCACGTCCCGAATGCTGTGTTCTGCTGTCTCGGGAGCTCATGGCGGCGGGTGGCGGGGGGTGCGGAGAGGGGAGCGTGCTCGCAGCACGGAGCCTGGTGCGTGGGGAGGGGGGTGGAGTTCACAGCATCACTCCCGCATGACTGGGCTCCAGCCCCCTCTGCCTGCGCACTCGGGTGTAGTGGAGCATTGGATGCCCTCATTATCCCCATTTTACAGATGGGGGCACCAAGGCACAGAGAGGTTACACGTCGCGTCCAGGGTCACCCAGCTGATAAGCGGCAAAGCTGGGAACGGCTGCCCTGAACTAGGAAACCACACAGACTTTCACATCGTTTGTGTTCGGTAAACCTGTGCTGTGCGAACAGGAAGTACATGAACAGAGTGTAATGACCACACTCACTGCCCAGCTGTGATGACCACAGCCACCGTCATTATTCTAGCACAGGGCATCGTGGGGCCTGCAGCTCAGTCGGCCGCGGGGATGGGGGACAACAGTGCTGCCTGCCTGGCCAGGGTGGGCTGGGGTCGTTGCTGTGGGCCCGGTGGTCATTGCTATGGGCCCCGTGGTCATTGCTGTGAGCCCGGTGGTCATTGCTATGAGCCCGATGGTCATTGCGTGGGCCCGGTGGTCATTGCGTGGGCCCGGTGGTCATTGCTATGAGCCCCGTGGTCATTGCTGTGAGCCCGGTGGTCATTGCGTGGGCCCGGTGGTCATTGCTATGAGCCCGGTGGTCATTGCTGTGGGCCCGGTGGTCATTGCTGTGAGCCCGGTGGTCATTGCTGTGAGCCCGGTGGTCATTGTGTGGGCCCGGTGGTCATTGCTGTGAGCCCAGTAGTCATTGTATTGACCCAGTGGTCATTGCTGTGAGCCCCGTGGTCATTGCTGTGAGCCCGGTGGTCATTGCTGTGAGCCCGGTGGTCATTGTATTGGCCCAGTGGTCATTGCCATGGGCACAGTGGTCATTGCTATGAGCCCCGTGGTCATCGCTGTGAGCCCGCTGGTCATTGCTATGAGCCCGGTGGTCATTGCTGTGAGCCCGCTGGTCACTGTATTGGCCCAGTGGTCATTGCCATGGGCACAGTGGTCATTGCTGTGGGCCCGGTGGTCATTGCTGTGGGCCCGGTGGTCATTGCTATGAGCCCGGTGGTCATTGCTGTGGGCCCGGTGGTCATTGCTATGAGCCCCGTGGTCATTGCTGTGAGCCCGGTGGTCATTGCTGTGAGCCCGGTGGTCATTGTTGTGAGCCCGGTGGTCATTGTATTGGCCCGGTGGTCATTGCCGTGGGCACAGTGGTCATTGCTATGAGCCCGGTGGTCATTGCTGTGAGCCCGCTGGTCACTGTATTGGCCCAGTGGTCATTGCCATGGGCACAGTGGTCATTGCTGTGAGCCCAGTGGTCATTGCGTGGGCCCGGTGGTCATTGCTGTGAGCCCGCTGGTCATTGCCATGGGCCCAGTGGTCATTGCCATGGGCCCAGTGGTCAAGGTTTTGGAGGTTCACCTACACCGTGGCCTACATTGATCCTGGAATCTTTCCTGCTGCCTAGTAGTATTCCATTGTCTGAACATCTCGCAGTTGACGTACCCATCTACTACCAGTGGACCCTGGGCTTATTCCCGGTGTAGGGCTGTGATCCATGAAGCCACCGTGGACACCTTTGTAGGAGTCTTTTGGTGACCGACGTCCTCATTCTCTTGGGACTGTGTCTGGGGGGGAACTAGTGAACCGTTTCCCTATGTCCCTATGTCACTTTGGGCCCCGTGGGCAGGGCGTGAGTCCCGGCTGCTCTGCCCCTTCTCTAGCCCTTGATATTCTGTGGGTGGGCGCCGTGCCTCCTTATGACTTTGTGACATTTCTCCGTGAGCAGTGATGCCCGGGGGGTCGCATTTGCTCCCTGGCCATTCCGTATCCCCCTCGTGGAGATGCCGGTTCTAGGCTTTGGCCTGGACTTCACCCAGCTCTTTGTCTTTTTCTTATTGATTTGTGGGATTGTGGGAGTTCTTTGTATATTCTGTGAGTCCTTTGTGAGATACACGTTTTTGGAATATTTTCTCCCAGTCTGTGGCTTGTCTTTTCGGGTTCTTAATGGTGTCTTTTGATGAACAGAAGTTTCTTATTTTGATGAGGTCCGTCGTACCGACTTTGTCTCTTAGGGTTGCATTGTCTGGGTCGTGTTTGAGACCTTTGCCTGTCCCAAGGTCATCAGCGCCCCACAAGTGTGCATATCCTTCAGTCTCAGCCCTGAGAACTTCACACGGTCAGGGAGGCCTCTCTTGTCACTGCACCCCATCCCCGGCACAGCACCTGGCACACCGTGGGGCTCCCCAGATATGTGGCTGAAGGAGTTATTAGGTTCCCCTGCAAAGCCAGAGCTGCCCCCCACTGGCTCCCTCATTGCCCCTCAGATAAGGGAAGACACAGCCGTTTGATAGAGCTGCAGGTTCGGAAGGCGAGATGGCAGAGACGCCCCCAGCTCCCCATGATAACTGCCCCTACAGTGTCCCCAGGGAGCCCGCCTGGCCAAAGGCCAGGCCTCAAGTCACCTCACAGCCTGGCCTGCACCCCAGGCCCTCCACCGAGCTCAGATCTTCCCCGAAGGGAAGATCAAAGACCCAGCTCCACTTCAGAGGCAGGAATTTGGACTGCGGAGATAATTGGGTCCTGGGGTGAGTGAGCCAGAGATAACTGTGTGTGGGCGGAGGGTGGGGGGAGATAGCTGGGTCACTTGAAACCCTGACTCCTCGCACTTGAGGCAGACTCGCCAGACCCTTGCATCCCGGGATCCTGGCTGGATTAGAAGCCCCGGTTTAGAGGACGCAGTGGGAAAAAACTCACCCAGGCGTCCAAGAACCTAAAAACCCATCGCGAGAGATCCAGAAAACTCCTGCGTTGCAGGTGGGAGCTCACGTTTGTCCCCTGACTTTGGAAAATCGTCTTATAGCATTTGCTGCAGCCGAGCCCGAGCGTGGTTGCCCGTGTCGTGTCGTGTGTGCCCCACAGCCCCAAACTGGGACCCACCCAAATGCCTATCTGCAGTGGGATCGGTAAACAAATTGCGTGGAGACCAACATGCTGTCGCTACACGCAACAACACGTATGCGTCTCACACGGGGCTGAGAGAAAGAATCCGGGAAGAGCAGAGTGTTCCGTGAATCTGTTTGTATGATGAATTTCAAGAATGGATAAATTAATCTGCGCTGTTGGAAGTCGAGAGGGGCCAGGGCGTACACGGAGTGGGGGCTCCAGGGGGCTTCGGGGGCTGGTCTCGTTCTGAGTTTTGACCAGGGTGCTGGACTGTGTTCAGTTGGTGAAACTTCCCTGAGATGTCCCTTATCTCCTGTGCATTTTCCCACATGTACGTTACACTGCAGTTGGCAGGGGGGTTGGGGGAGGCTCTGTTTTTTTTAAATGGAAGTATATTCGGTTTACAATGTTGTGTTAGTTTCAGGTACACAGCAAAGTGATTCCGATACACATATATATATTCTTTTTCATATCCTTTTCCGTTGCTGTTTATTACAGGATACGGAATATAGTTCCCTGTGCTATACACATTACATCCTTGTTTTTATCTATTTTATATATAGTAGTGTGTGTATGTTAATCCCAAACTCCTAATTTATCCCTCCCTCCCCCCTGTCGCCTTTGGTAACCATAAGTTTGTTTTCTACATCTGTGAGTCTATTTTTATTTTGTAAATAAGTTCATTTGTATCATTTTAGATTCCACATATAAGTAACATCATATGGTATTTTCTTTCTCTTTCTGACTTACTTCACTTAGTATGATAATCTCTAGTTGCATCCATGTTGCTGCAAATGGCATTATTTCATTCTTGTTCATGGCTGAGTAGTATTCCATTTGTATATGTGTACCACATCTTCTTTATCCATTCATCTGTCGATGGACACCTAGGTTGCTTCCATGACTTGGCTATCGTAAATAGGGCTGCAATGAACATAGGGGTGCATGTATCTTTTTGAATTATAGTTTTGTCCAGATATACACCCAGGAGTGGGATTGCTGGATCATAGTTCTGTTTTTTTAAGGAACCTCCGTAACTGTTGTCCATAGTGGCTGTACCAATTTACATTCAGAAGGGGTGCTCTTTTTAAAAGGGGAGGGTCATCTTGGCATCAGAAAAACCTGGGCTCCCACCTGGAGTGCCCCCTTGGCAAGCAACTTTGCCCCCTGCCCCTCGGTTCCCCCCCTGTGAAATGGCCGGGCAGCAGCCCCGCTCCTTGCCTCGTGATCAAGATGCTGAGGAGTGAGACTGTCCCACGAGCATCAGGCTGACCCGTGGAAACTTCATCTGAACCGGAGGAAGCCAGTACCTGCCGAGAGGAATAAAAATGAAAGAAATGTTACATTGTTTGACAGGGTCCCCGAGTCTTACTCAAGGACTGAGAAATAAGGATTGAAACAAGGAGTAACAGAGCAAAGTCTTGCAGTGTGAGGAACAGATTTCCCTTTCAACCCGGAGACAGGCTATTTATTTGAACAAGAACTTGCACAGGTCTCTTTTTATCCCCTTTGGAGCATATTTCATGTCGCCAAGAATTTCACGGCTATTAAAAGCTGCAAAGAAAAAATCCTTTTAAAACTGCCTGTTTGTAGCACGGGGTGGTTTCCAAAGCCCTGAGGACGGGAGGCTTCAGAAGCGCTTTTAAAGTTGACGGTCCTCAGAATCCGCCAAGGCTGTGCCTGCTCCCCGACCCAGGACCCAGCAAGGCCATTTCTGGGTGTCCCCCGCACCAAAAGGGGACGTGTGCTCACCAAAAGACAGGCACTAGAATGTTCGCTGCTGCCCTACCCAAACATCCAGCGGTGGTAAAGTGGAGAAGTGACGGAGGACATAGTCTCGCCATGGAATAGTATACGGCAATGAACATAAAAAAATCAACAGCTACCAAAAAAAAAAATTCATTTGGGCTTCCCTGGTGGCACAGAGGTTGAGAGTCCGCCTGCCGATGCAGGGGACATGGGTTCGTGCCCCAGTCCGGGAAGATCCCACATGCTGCGGAGCGGCTGGGCCCGTGAGCCATGGCCGCTGAGCCTGCGCGTCCGGAGCCTGTGCTCCGCAATGGGAGACGCCACAGCAGTGAGAGGCCCGCGTACTACAAAAAAAAAAAAAAAAATCAACAGCCACATACCCACAAACAAAGCCAGACACAGATTTTGATTTGGTCACAAAGCCCAAAAGCAAACAAAGTGCTCTGAGGTGATGGAGGTCAGCATCCTGGGACGGGGTGGCTGTGGGAATGGGGCAAAGAGGGGCTTTGGGGCGGGGTCATGTTCTGTGTCTTCACCTGGGAGCTGGTATCACAGGTGTGCAGACGGTGATCATCGCTCAGGGCTGTTCTTACAACACCAAGGCATGGGTGTTCCACTCCAATAAAACATTAGTACAAGTTTAAAACACGTTTTTAAAATATGGCCTAGCTAAACCTGGGATGCAGAGTTGGAAAATCACCCCGGGTATCTTCCCGAAGGACCCCCTGGGCGGGAGAGCAGGTGCCTCGAGGCTCACACCCAACCAACCACACCCAGGGAAATGCGTGACCACGACTTCTACTCCCCACCCGTCCCCAGCCCGGGCCCTCGGAACACCGGCTCAGAGAAGGAGTGCATCTGACAGACCTCTGTGTCCAGCCTGCCTCTGGCCTGAGGCAGGAGGCTGCGTCTAGCGCCAGAAGCAAGTGCCCCAGACGGTCTCCTGCGAGACTGGAGGACAGGAGGGAGGCAGTGGCCTTTTCGTAGTGCATGCCCCTCCTCCCGGTTGCTCGTCCAATGCTAGTCTAGTTGCTGCTGGGGAGAGAGTTTGCAGAGGGGATGTAAGTCCCTAGGAGTTTGTTTTAAATTCATCTAAACAGAGCTCATCTTGGATGGGCCTGGCTTCATCAGGAGGAAGGTCTTTATAAAGGGATGTCAGTTTTCCGCGAAGGAGAGACCCAACAGTCACAGGGTCGTCAATGCCCTCCCTTATCCCTGAATCCTCCCTCCTGCAAGTCTGCCCCCTGGGACAGCTTCACCCGAGCCCACGGGTCCCAGCCTGCCCCTCACGTTCCCTTCCTAGGCCTCTGCCCTGTGGACACTGGACATGCTTAGCCCCCACTAGAGTGTAAGCCAGTGCCTTGTGCTCTGTCTGTCCATCCATCCCTCTGTGCATCTGTACCTATCCATCTGTATCCCTATATCCATCCACCTAGATCACTAGATCTATCCATGTATCTGTATCCATCTGTATATCCGTGTCTATACCTATATCTACATCTTTATCTCTCCACCTGCTTCTGCTTCTCTGGTTGAGCCCTGCTGCAGACGCCTCTGTTCCCCCATCTGACGGATGCTTGCTAGAGTGTAGGGGTTAACTACACAGGGTCCCCCCCTACCACTTATTAGGTAATGGTTCTAGGCAGGTTACTTCACCTCTGTGTCTCAGTCTTCTCCTCTGTAAAATGGGGATAAGAAGAAAGTCTCCTCCTCCCAGAGTTCTTGTGAGAATTAAACAAGGTAGTATATTTAAAGTACATAGACAAATGGCAGCACACAATAAGTACTTGATAAGCATTAGCTATTATTTCCTGCAGAACGGAACTGGAAAGACGATCCATTACGCCCTCCATGTCGCAGTGGGGCCCGGGTTAGATCTGTGTTCCCTAAATTTAGGTCATCGCTATTTTTATTGTATCTGCATGCCACTTGTATTTTTTGTTTACTTAATATATTTATGTTAATCAACTTTTTTTTTTGTAACTTACAACTTGTATTCAGAAGGGAAACTGTGTATCACCAAGATAAAAGGAAAATCAGTTTCACTTTCCATAAATGGAAGGTATGATTTCCCATAAAAATCAACACAGCCCCGCCACCCCTTTTCACAATCCCAAAACCCAAGACTCTGAAAAGCACACAATTGTTTGGGGGTTTTGTTTGCTTCTGGTTCATTTTGAAAATTTGATGCCAAACCTGACCTGATCTGACTTGAGTCTATTCAGTCTACTTATTCCACTTAGCGTGAAAATCACGTTTCACCGGAGAAACAGAAATAGAAAAGAACTAGAATCCACTAAAGGTATTAAATGAATCCCCGTATAAGCACCATATTGTCTTTTTTAAAAATCCAAGAGAGGGCTTCCCTGGTGGCGCAGTGGTTGGGAGTCCGCCTGCCGATGCGGGGGACGCGGGTTCGTGCCCCGGTCCGGGAGGATCCCACGTGTCGCGGAGCGGCTGGGCCCGTGAGCCGTGGCCGCTGAGCCTGCGCTGTGCTCCGCAACGGGAGAGGCCACAACGGTGAGGGGCCCGCGTACCGCCAAAAAAAAAAAAATGCAAGAGAAATACGGATTTCAAAGTACGTCTGGCTAAAAATTTTGACTAAGAGAAGACCCTGAAGAAACATTGGTTGTAGAAATGAAGTTACGCGTAAATAGATGATTCTGCGTATACTCCACACGCAAAGTGAACGGGGAAACGCCTCCTGCTCTGCTCACGCTCCAGATCCACATGTCAAGCGGCCGGGACACCCAGGCCGGCAGCTGTTGCTGACGGCCGTCTGGAGCTCGGCTGGGCCGCGGATGGGAGCCCCCAGTGTGGTCCCTCCAATATGGCGGCCTTGGGGAAGTTGGACGGCTTACGTGGTGGCCGGCAAGCACCATGATGGCACTGGGAAGAAGCTGCCTGCTCTTCTGACCCGGCCTAGACAGCCTCATTCCTGCCAGCTCTCTTGGTCAAGTGGCCAGAGAGCCTGCCCATACTCCAGAGGGGGAGGTAGAGCCCACCCGCCAGTAAGTGGAGGATCAAAGAAGGCGGGCCATATTCTACAGGCTTTAATGCTGTTTGAATTTGTACAAGCACGTACTTCTTTTCTGATTAAGGAAGAAGACATTTGCGCATCTATTTTCTCTGCAGTATGGGCTGTAGGGTCCAAAGATCCCAGTTCTGTCATCTACTGAGGATGTGAGGCCGGTGAGTCACTGGGCCTCACAGGGTGACCTTCCCAACCTCAAGTGATGTGGCCCCTTTCCTGTAACTTCGACAGTTCTCTCGTGTCTCCCTCAGTGACAGTTGTGCCTCCATTGGAGGCTGGAATGCTGGCAGGAGGGAGAGACCCCCCTGGAGCCCCCTACCATGCTACGCTGGCGTGGTGACCCTTCGGGGATCTCCCTCGGGCCCCACTCAGTCCTCTTCCTTCCCCACCCCGCCCCCAGTTCCCTCCAGGCCCCTGCACACTGGGAAGTCCAGAAGCCTCCCCATGCTCCATCCTTCCTTCTGGTGCCAAACAAGGGCCCAGAGGGAGAGAAGAGCCTCAAGCCCGAGGAAGGATGGCCATCCCGGCGTTCAGAGGCCAGCGGTCCCTCTGAGACTCCATGAGGACAGTACTCGGCAAAACAGCCTCGGAGTTCTAGGTGGTTTCCAGGGCTTGGAACTTATAACCTTACTTTCTGTTTTCCCATGTAGAGAAAATGCCTTGGCTACTGGCCAGCCTCTGACCAGCAGCTTCTAATTATGCATGTGTGGAGGAGAAGGGCAGGGTGGAGACTGAGAAGGGTGTGCTGGATGGTGGGGGAACAGGGGCAGGAAGCCCAGAAACTTCCCTCCTCCCCAGGCCACCAGGAAGCTCGGCAGGGGAGGTCGGGCCAGTATAGGGAGGCCTGCACATTTTCACTGAGGCCTCACCCACCGGTTCCTGTGACCCGGACATACAGCTCTTCAGGGCAAAAGACTGTAGTTAGTCAAGGCACCAGCTGCTGTAATAAATGGGTCCTGAAATTTCGGTGGCATCTCACAAGCAAAGTTCATTTTTCACTCTGGACGTAATCCAGGGGCAAGTTAGCACAGAGCACGGCTCCACACGCTTATTAGGGACCCAGGCCTCTTCCACCTGTGGTGATGGGTCCCCAGGTGTTTCCAGTTTCTTCTCTGGGATCCTCACCGTCCCGCCAGCAAACAGGGGAGGAGGAGAAGGTGGAGAAGGAACATTGCTCTCAGCCCTCCCTCCTTACCTGTGAACTTATTCCTCATCCTGCAGACCTTCCTCCCAGATGCTTAGATGGCCTCAGGAAACAATGGGTTCTAAGTCTATTAACGTCTAGATTACAGGAAATTGCTCTTAAATTTAAAAGCGCTGCGTACATATCTTGTATTCATGTTGAGAGACCTTGACATTCAACTTCACGCCAATCAGGAAAGGCCCTCTTGTGCAGTCAGCAACCTGCACAACTGTGCCCAGCAACTCTGTTGTAAATTCCATCAGCTTCCCAGCTTCAAAGTGGGAATGGTGTGAGCTAGCCCTCAGCCCAACCATAGAATCACAGTGGGAAGGAATCGAGGTCACCGAATCTGGTGGTTTTGAAAGCCCCACCCCCTCGGTTTCCCTCCAATAACCCAAATCCACTGGTCCAGCCCAACCTCCTCAATGTGGTACTGGGAACTTGAGGTTCAGATAGAGTTGGGGCTTTCCCAAGGTCACAGAGCCCTGTTATTGGTCAACATTACAACGGCAGATAAGTTCAGACTTCCAGTTTAGCCATCTAGACCAGCACTGCCCCGCTGCAAAATAGAACATAAACCACATGTGTCATTTTAAACCTTCTAGTTACCATATTTTAAAAAGTAAA
Source organism: Pseudorca crassidens (assembly GCF_039906515.1). Classification (NCBI taxonomy): domain Eukaryota; kingdom Metazoa; phylum Chordata; class Mammalia; order Artiodactyla; family Delphinidae; genus Pseudorca; species Pseudorca crassidens. The sequence goes on along the minus strand of NC_090315.1, from coordinate 59,657,108 downwards.
AAAAAAAGGGGTGGGGTGGGGGATGGATATTAGTTTTAATAATATATTTTCTTTAACCCAGTATACCCAAAACATCAACACGTAGTGAATATTAAAAATTGACATATTTTACATTCTTTATTTCACCCTAAGTCTTCAAAATCCTGTGTATTTACACTTACACTCGACGAAATCTGGTGCAATTTCACACTTCCACATCTTAATTTGGGTGGTCAATTTTCACTGAAAATACTTGCTCCGTCTTTACAGTTCATAAAACTTACAGTTATAAAGGTAAACTCACACTCCAAGTGGGTGCGCACACACTTCAGAGTTTTCTTAATCACTGGAGGATCTGTTTTCAAGTTAAAATTAATGGAAGTTAAATACAATTGAAAACGTAGCTCCTGGGCCGCAAGGGCAGCATCTGCGGCGCCGGGAGGCCACACCAGGCTCGTGGAGACCGTATCCAAAAGAGTAGCTCTGGAACTTGCCCCACATCCTCAGTGACCCTGGGACCCTTCATTACAGGGAAAATCTGTGAGGATTACTGCTTCCCCAAGCGTTGGAGAAAGAAACCATCGTACTGGGAAAATAACGGAGACTCTGAGACGGCTCCTTACTCTTAGTTTCCTGCGGTCACACCTCTGGTTTGCCAGGGCACTTGTCTGATAAATGGCAGCGTTGCACCCACCGCGGAGGGCGGCCTGAATCTCCGGCAGGAAAGGCCCACAGAGCCTGGGGACACGTGGACGAGCGCCGGACCTGGGTCCCTGTAGACGGGGAGGATTGTGGGTGAGGCACGTGGCTTTGGAGCAGAGCCGATGTCCTGAGACCTCCAACGCCCATGAGCCACGTGGCCAGGGAGAGTCTGGGTGCAGTGATGGGCCCTCAAAGGTTGGGTTTTCTAGGGCTACCGAGCGAGTGTTCTAGGGCTGCCGCCCAAGTACTGTAGCGTGGGGCAGAAGACGGAGATCAGGGTGTCTGCAGGGCTGGCTCCCTTCCAGCGGCTCTGCAGGAAGATCCTTCCTGCCTCTTCCAGCTTCTGGGGTCGCCAGGCATCCTTGGCTTGTGGACGCGTCTCTCTGACCTCTCTGTCATCACATGGCCATCTTCCCTGTGTACGCGTGTCTGTACCCAAACGTCCCTCTTCTCATGAGGACAATGGTCAGCCTGCATTTAGGGCCACCCTAATCCTTCTGAGCTCATCTCTTTTTTTTTTTTTTTTTTTTTTTTTTTGCTATACGCGGGCCTCTCACTGTCGTGGCCTCTCCCGTCGCGGAGCACAGGCTCCGGACGCGCAGGCTCAGCGGCCACGGCTCACGGGCCCAGCCGCTCCGTGGCATGTAGGATTCTCCCGGACCGGGGCACGAACCCGTGTCCCCTGCATCGGCAGGCGGACTCTCAACCACTGCGCCACCAGGGAAGCCCCCTGAGCTCATCTCTTAATCGCATCTGCAAAGACCTCATTTCCCAAAAAGGTCACATTCACGAGCACTGGGGGTTAGGCCTTGAACGTATCTTCTGGGGGGACCCGAGCCATAACAGTGCTTCACAATCAACTATGCGTTGACCCTCAATCCACCCTAAGAGGTTGGTGTCCCCGGGATCCCCATTTCACAGGCGGGAAATGGAGCCCTGGGGCTGTGGGAACCTTGCCCTGCTTGTCGCTGGCATCCTAGGACTCGAAGATGGTCCTTCCCCAGAGCCATGCTCTTAGGCACTTCCTGGGCCTCGGGCCCTTCTGGCTCAGAAACCAGGATAGTTGTTTTGCAGAACAACTTGTAAAACCCAGGTCAGTCTGCTCAGGCTCCAGCCTCCCCCATCCAGTGACCCAGGAGGACAATTCTGATTGGTTTCAAATGCTTGCCTAGGGAATGATCCAAGATTCTGGAAAAGATTCTCCGCTCCTTCCAGCTCAGCAAACTGGACCACAATACGGGAAACTGCAGACTCCACACGTGAGCGTGAAGTTTTCCTCTAACGAGCTGGCGAGCATGGCCAGGGATGGCTTGGTTTATTCCTGCCGAGGGGACGTCCCCGCCTCCTGGGACCCCTCCTCCAGTCTCAGCTCGTGGCCCCTTCCTGTCCCCCACACAGCTCAGCCCTCAGCCAGTGGCACAGAGGACAAGGCAGGTGCTGAGATTGCTCCAGGCAAGTCCTCCACACCAGGACGGGTACGCTGGAAACCACACGGGCACAGCACCCACGAGGGGAGACAGAGAAACAGGAGGCTTTGGAAACGTCCACAGGATCCCTCCTCAAACCTGGCCAGACGTGCTCAGGGGAGAGCGTCCGTGCCAACAGGGGCCATCAGGAGCGACCCTGCTGCCGGGTCCTGCCCTCCTGGCAGGGAGGCCGGGGCAGAGGGCAAGCTGCCCCAGAGAGGTTGGGGCCCCCTGCCCCGGACGATTCCCTGGGGAGCCGAAGCCTCTTGCCAGGTGGCAGTGGGAGGGAGGCTCTTCCAAACGCTCCCAGAGCCTGAGTTTGGGGAAGTTGAGGCTTTGATCCCAGGCCTGCGTCTGCCGGCTGGAGCCCGACCACTTTCCTGCCTCTCATTAGGGAGCCCTGTGCGGCCAGGCGATCAGACAAGCCTGGCATTCTCTGTTTGACCTAATAAAGCCTTGCTGAATTGCGCCGCTCTCATTCCTGGAGAAATGAGACCTGCTCCAATTACTCCCATAAGAAAAGGCCTCTTAGAAAACGCCGGAGCGCAGGCAAAGGAAGGCTCTTGCTGCCGGCCTGGGAGCGGGGCTCGGAAATCCCAGGCGCCTTCTCCAAACAGACCCAGAGAGGAGCCTGTGTGGAGCCGAGGGTGCTCTGGGAGAAGTGGGGACCTCGGGAGCCTCTCAAGGCCGTGCTTTCCTCCCACAGGATAGGGGGCCGTTGTCTCGCAACTTGGCAGGTGAAATTGAGCGTTAAGAAAAAATTGGCCTGGCCAGGTCAGGGTGGAGACAGAAAGCGCTTGGCTTTGGTAGGAAATAGAGTGGAGAGAGGGAGAGAGAGAGAGCGAGAGCGAGCGAGAGCGAGAGCGCGCGCGCGCCTTTCACAAGGTGTGGGTTTCCGTGAATTAGCGATGGACTGTGGCCCCTGCAGGACTTGGTCTGAGACTGTCCAGTCTGGGTTTGGAGCACAGGGTGGGACTGATTGAGCTACTGCTCGAAACCTTCACTTCCCCCTCTCCTCCCCTGCACCTTCCAGCAAGGGGGCTTTAGAAAGTGCAGGGTTGGGCTCCCCAGGAGGCTGCCCCCTGGTTTTCAGGAGGCTTGGCGGGGGAGCCCTTCTGGGAAGGGAAAAGAAAGGAAGGACGCAGGCCTGGGCACCCGGAGAAGCTGGGCTGGGATGCCATTTCAGGACCGGCCTCTACTGTCCCCACGGAGAGCACCACGGATCCAGTGACCCTCAGAGCTGTTCCCTGTTGGGCAGAGGGGTCTGGGCCTTTAACCCCCATGTCGATCAGCCATTGGATGTGAGCTGCCCCACGCTGTGCAGAATGTTATAAAATTATGCAAAGCAACTGTACACATTGGTCTAAGAATTAGCTTAGGTATGCAATTACGCATCAAATTTAATTAAATAGCATAGATTTTAAACGGGCTTATTTTCATAATTTGGGGGTTTGTGGTTTTAAGACCAAGGCTCATCTGACTGAACGTTCAGTTCATTTTAAGCAGATTCACTCTTTCAGTGCGTGGCTTACTTGCCACCGCTCCACACCCATGGCATGCGTTGCTAGTCATTCACAGAGCACGTCAGCCTCCCGCTAATTCACAAGCACCCGTCCTGAGCCTTCCCCCGACTGCGTCTCCATTTAAATTCTCCTCCAGAACTACTTTTCTGGCCGTGGCCACGCTGCGTCAGCGGTCCCTTCCCCATGCTTGCCCTGTCATGTGCATATCCCGCTGCACTGCATATGTCTGCTTTCTTATCTGTCTCTCTAACAGCCTATTGAGCCCCCACCCCCCACCGCCAGGGCCTGGCACAAAGACTGGCACGTGATAGGGGCTCAGGGTGAGCACGGCCGAAGTGTCCCTGAGGCCCCTTCCACCCTGCCTCTTTGTGATTTAGACGTAGGTGTTGAGGAGGGGCTGACTGTATGCCAAGGTTTAGGTGTGAATCCTGTCACAGAGATCAGCCCAGGTAAGTCAGACCTAAACCATCAGAGCACATTATTCCTCTGGCCAAAGGCGTTGGTCCAGGAATGGGCACACCATCCAGCTGGGGCCCACGAGACGTGACACGGAGCTTGCTAGAGGCTTCTGGGAAAGAAGAGGCCTCTCCTTAAAATAAGCTTTTTCTCCTTGTAAAGGGATGGTGTTGAGGTGTGATGCCTGGAACTCCTGCCGCCCTTTTGCAACCTAGAGGTCAGTCACCCTGAGAATGACCTGACACTGCAGAAAGAAAGAAATAGGGTCCTTGGTGATACCATCCAGTACTAAACCAAATCAACACCAATGCCCTCCCCATCTCCAGAACATTCCTTACGTGAACTGACAAGTAAAATCCTTTATCGCGTCAGCCAATACAAGTGGGCTTAGCCCCCACTGCCCACCTCTCTGACTTGGCCACTTGTTGGAGTCACTGTCTCATGGTCTGGGGTCCACAGGTTCCACCACCAGCTCCAGGGCTTCCTCACTGTGGACCTTCCTCACTGTGGACCTCACTGTGGCACATCACATCGCCAAGTTGAGCCTCCATTTCTTCAGACCAAAAATGTGGTTTAATAGGAAAAATTGCTCTGGATCGGGTGTCAAGCATTACTTCTCCTTTGACGCTGCCTCCCTGTGCCCTCACTCCACCTAGCCACAGCCGACAACCACGAAGAGAATGGACGTCCCTGCGGCATGCAAGCAAAGGGTTGCCCCAAGGCTCAGGGCCCCACGTTGCCGGCTCTTTCTGGAAGAGACGAGTATATTTTTTCAGCAAATACCAGTATAGTACTTACTCTGTGCTGGGCCCTGTTCTACATGCTTTCAAATATTAACTTGTATACCATCAACAACTCCATGAAGTGAGTACTGCGGCTATACCCATTTACAGGCGAGAAAACCAAGGCCCAGAGAGGTTAAGTGACTTGCCTGAGGTCACAGAGCCAGTGGGCGGTGGTGGAGCCTGAGTTTGAATCCCAGAGGCCTATGGCTGAAGAGCTGGAACACTTAGCCACCCTCTCGTGTCAGAATAATCATCATGTGTGTTTGCTGTGTCTGTCTCATTTGATTTTCCCAGCAGCCCCCCGGCGTGTGTGTCATTACTACCCCATTTTACAGATGGCAAACATATCTCTGAGAAACAGAGAAAAGACTACATCCGTGGGTGAGTGAATGAATGAACGAATGAGTGAGTGAATGCTGGGGAGCCGGACCTGCTGAATGACCTTGGCTTGAGCCCCACGTTCCCGGCCAAGAGTGGACTCAGGAAGTCCCAGTTACCCCGGGGTGTGCTCTTGGGACCCAGAGCCTCATCCTGTCTGGGATCCCTGAGAGCGGCCCTGGGCACTGAGTTCCCAGTAGCTTCAAAGGGAGCCGTAGCCGGCCAGGCTCCCAGGGGGCGAGGACAGCAGGAAAGCTGGCCTAGCCCCACTGCCAGACGTCAGAAGCGTGAGGCGGCTTTGGTCTCGGGCCCTGGCTGATGGAACCAGGGCAGTGCAGAGCCAGGCGCTTCTGGGAACCGCATGCTGGCATTTCCTTGTTTTGTCAACTCCACCGAAGGGCCCCGGAAACCACACGCGGAACAAAGTCTCCGGGGCGCTGTCTGGAAGGCGAGAGGATTACAGAGGGAGCGGGCAACGTGCCTCTGGGCCAGCCTCCCAGGGCCTGGGAACTTCTCCCGGCCTCCCCTGAGATGTCAGCTCCACCCACACGTCCCAGGGACCTCGCACTACACTCATCAGCGCCACTGGGCATCAGGAGCCACCCAGGTGCTGAGCGCGGGCTCGTCAGCCAGGTGTGCTGGCCAGGTGTATCTCAGCCATCCTCAGAGCCCCCAGGGTAAGGGCCAGCAGTGTCCCCGTTTTACGAACGGGATAAACAAGGCTGGGAACAGTGAGTAGCTGGCAGGTGATGCGGCTGGGTTTGGGAAAGCCCATCTCAGCCCCAGGGCCAGGCCTGGGGTGTTTGTTTGCTCTTCTCTTCGCTTGTTTTCGTGGATGACGTGGTTCAAAAATGAGAACGTGGAAGAGGTACTCATGAAGGGTCCCCGCATCCCTTAGCGATGAGGAAACGGGGGCCAAGGGCCCCGCTCTCACCGCCGCTACCACACGCGCCACGAGGGTTGGAAGGAGGATGACGCTCTGTGTCAGCAAAGCCCTCGGCAAAGCAGGTCCTGGAATCGCGGCGATTGTGAAGGGAGGCCTCACGCAGGACCGCCCGGGGTTGGCGTGCGCGCGGGCAGGGGTGACCAGAGTGGGTGAGGGGACACCCAAGCCCCAGCAGCCCCACGTGGAGGCGGGGGTCCCCCAGGGCTAGCGGGGAGAGCCCTCCACTTGGGATGCGGCCTCAGGCCCTGGGTATCCTGCCCGTCCAGCAATCTGCTCGAGGGTCCTGGGAGTGGGGGCACATCTCAGGATGAGAAACGGGGCTCCTTCAGGGAAGGGAACCAGATACACACGCAGGTGTACGCGGTCCCCAGACGGGCCCGCACACACGCTCACGTGCATGCTCTGCGTACCTGCAACCCAGGTTCCCACTGGCTGCTCCAGGCAGGGCCGGATGAGGGTCTTGGGAGGGTCACGTCCCAGACAAGGCGCCCCTCCCCTGCCCCTCCCGGTGCAGCTGGAGGCTGGCATCACTGTCTCTGTCCCCATGTCTCTGTCCTCTGCCTCACTGGTTCCCTCCATCTCCATTGTGTCTCTAACACTCTCTGTGTGTTGGTTTCTTTGCATCTCTGTGGGTGTAGCTCTCTCCTCTCCCCACCCCAGGGGTCTCCCCTGTGGGCGTTTCGGGGGCAATCCTCTAACGAGGCCCATGACTGATCCGCTGTTAGACCTGGACCCTCGTGGCCCTCGGAGCCCTGCGCAGGCCACACCCCTGGAACCGGGGGCGGCCAGGAGGCAGGAGTGGACCCCGGATGGGAGGCTTTTGGGGCTTTGCATGGGGGCAGAGCGCCTTTGCAGGACGCAGCTGGGCCGTCCTCCAGGCGTCCTCCACGTGGGGTGGGGCGGTGCTCCTGTCTGGAGGGATTTGCGTCTTATCACTGCCCCACCAGCCTCCCCCATGCCGGGGCTCCCGGGGGGGCATTTTTGCGCTCCCCTGGAACGTGCGGAGGGACCCGCTAGGCTCCCCTGGAGATAAACCACGCCTGCCCCAGAACCCGCTCCTTTTCTCCGTGCGTGGCCCTGGTCCGCTTCCAAATCCTGAACCTCCTGCGGGGAAGGGCTGAGCGGCCAAAGAAATCCAGGTCTCTGCTGTGTGCTGGGTGGGACATCTGACCAGTCCTGTCTGTCTGGAGGCGGGATCAGCAAAGACCCTGCCCGGCCTCGGGGACCACTGCAAGCGGTGCGAGAAGGACCAGGCTGGGGGCTGGGGGCCGAGGTGAGCAGACAGTGAGACAGTGAGAGATGGTCCGAGAAACCGACAGAGAGAGAGAACTCTGCGAGAGACCAGTGGAGAAACAGAAAAGACAGACATGGACGGAGGGAGCGGGGAGGTCCAGGGCAGCCCAGAAGAGCCTAGAAGAGGGAACGCAGCTGCACGGTGTTGTACAGTAACATAGTGGGGATGGAGGCCACTCCCACTGCGCTTGGCCACCTTGGGAACACGCGGGCGCTACAAGCCAGTTGTGTGCCTGCAGCCCGGCTTCAACTCCCTAATCAGCCACTTACTGGCTGTGTGACCTGCAGAAGGTGACTCAACCTCTCTGAGCCTTTGTTTCCTTATCGAGAAAATAGGGATAAGTGTCTGCATCATGAGACTGTCACGAGAACTGTACGAGTTCATACACTCAAAGCAGTGAGGAGCCCGGCTGGAGTACCACCTGCCAGGCTGCCCTGAGGACTGATGTGTTCCTGCCCGAGACCCACGGCCCAGGTCAGATCAAGAAGAAGCATCAGGAAAACCAAATTGAGGGACATTCTACACAATAAGTGGCCCGCTCTCTGCAAGCGTGTCAAGGGTCTGAGCGACACAGAAAGAAGGAGCGACAATCGCTCTGACCACATCCGCTCAATGCACTGTGGCAGACCAGGCGGGAGCCTTTGCTATAAAAACTTATCGCGACGATTGGTGAGACCTGAACGGGGCCTGAGGACCCGACGGCAGCGCCGGGTCAGTGTCAGCCTGTGAGTGCGGTTCTGCAGGGGATGTCCTGTGCGCAGGACACTCACACTGACCTATACAGGGGGACTGCACGTCAGGTGGGAGACAACTTACAAAGCCCGGTTCTCCACACTGGCAGCTCTTCTGTAAGTTTAAGATGACTTCTATTTTTTTTAATATATGAAAAAATTAAAAATAATAAACTTGGATCTGAAGCAAGCAACGATAACAATAAAACCTCAAGACAGACTAGCAGATGTTACACAGCGGTCAGGACCTGTTGACACCACCCTTAGGCTTTCCTCTTGACCATCAAAAGGCCTAGAAGCAGCCTTTCCCCCCAAGTTTGAGTCTGTATTTTAGGGCCCAGCCCCAGGACCCCCGCCCCTGCATTTGGGAAGCGTTGGCGTCCTAGGAAGACCCTGGGCTGTAGGTCAGATCTATGTGCCCCAGAACCCTCTGCTTTATAGCTGGGCAGCCTTAGACAACTGGCTCGCCTTCTCTGAGCCTCAGTTTTCTCATCTGAGGAGTGATGGCTGACACCTCCCCTCAAGTGACTAATGAAATGGGACAAGTGTTCAAAATGCAATGGAAAGGGGAGGATCTTTTCAAGGACTCCTTTCCCTTCAGTTCTCCAAGACCAGGGTCCCTGTCCCTCTTTTGCTTTGTCTCAGACATGAGCCTGCAGGCTAGCAGGCTCCCGGGCCAAATACAGGCCACCTCCTGGCTGGATAAGTTCCCTCTGGAGCCGCTGAGCTGATTCAAGTCCTGGGGGAAGTGGAGCCGTAAACCACCCAACCCGCTGCTCCTGTCACTGGAGATCAAACCGTTATCGGAATCAAAGCCGCCCCACTGATGGATGAGCTCTCTGGATCCGGGGCCCAGGCCTCCAGCCCCCTCCTGTTCTTGGAGTTCAGAGCACTCCAGCCACCTTGCCAGGAGCCCCTGCACAGTTTAATTGGGGCCAGAACACCTTCTGCCCCTTGTTGTCTCCTCGGGAAAGATGCTTATCTCTCTCTGCAGGGAGGGAGGGTACAGAGGTGTCAGCAGACGGGGCAGGATGAAGAGGCCTGATAGGGAAGGCCTGGCTGGCGGCCGGGCCCCTCTCCTCCGACAGCGTCTCAGCTGTAGGACAGATGCCTGGAGCCCCAAATGGCTTTCCAAGCCCAGGGAGCCCTGAGGTTAAAATGTGGCAACAGCCGACAGATCTAGCAACTGAGAACGTTTTATTTCAGGAGGCTCTGCAGGGGACAGACAAGGGGCGGTGTCACCCTGACACCCTCTGGACTCTTGGCCTCCCAGGAGAAAGGAAGACACAATACCCAGGGGTCGGAAGATTCCAGAAGGGCCTGGCCAGCCTGAGAGCTGGCTAAGGCCCCAGCCTCGGGAGATCCCTGAAGGGGTTCCCAGAGCTGAATAATTATTATTAATTATTATTAGGAACTGGTTGTTCCCAGAGCTGAATAATTATTATTAATTATTATTAGGAACTGGTTGTGATATAACATCAAATGAAAATTCAAGGACAGTACGTGGGGTGGTGAGTGGCGTCTGAAAGGAAATACCCCGAAATGCCAGTAGTGAATTTGAATGTGCAACGGAAGACTTCTCACTTTATCCATGCAATTTCCAAAGCCTTCTTAATAAACCTGTGCTCCCTTTTAACTGAAGAAGCTAAACCCAATAAGTCCTGTAAGAGACGCCCACGCAGCCAGGCCTGGGGCAGGGTGGCAGGTCCTCTAATTCTGCTTCTCGGAGAAACCCCGAGTTGCACCGGGTCACGCTGCTGCCCTCACCGGGTCCTCTAGCTATTGGGAGCCGGTATAATCGCCGGCCGCCGCGTGGAGGTACTTAGATGATTGTAACTTTCCTGCCTCTGTTTCTGCGCCACTTGCCTACACTGCCTGTGGTGTCTGGGCCACAAGACATGCTGTCCCTGTGCTCCAAGGCTGAGCTCCGCCTGGCAATGCCGCCAGCCCAGCCACTCTGCACGGCTGCTGCCTGCTCCGGGTCCGCATGGCCCCACGTGCAAAATATGCTTTCAGCTTCGCTACCCTGCAGCTTAGCAATGAGTGAATGAAAGAATGGAGATTAAGACATCACACTCTCCGGAGGAACATCGTTGGGTAGAATGGGAGGAGGGCAAGCTTGGGCACGTAGGGAAGACTGATTTTCTTCTCTGCTAGGACTGGAAAGCCAGAAATTAGAGGCAGAACAGGGAAGTGGAGGGACTCTGGAGGCAGGGGGGACCTGGGTTCAGCTCTGACCTCTGTCCCCCATCAATTGTGTGGCTCCGCCCCCCCCAACCAGGTGCCTAGTTCAGGGGTCTTCGGTTTTTCCTGTGCAAAACTGGTTAACAATGTATCCCATGTGGGTTGTTTGTAAGGGCCCAACAAGATGCTAAATGAACAGCGCCAGCACATAGTAAATGTTCACTAAACGTGGTTGTGGAGATAAGGGAAGGAACACCCTTGCTCCCCACGCCCCTGCCCCAGGCCAGTGGCTCTCAACACCGGTTCCCATTACAGTCACCTGGGGAGGTTTTAACATCATGGGTGCCAGGCCCCAAGCCCCTTGGAGAAACGTCTGATTCCAGGCTGGGCGGGGAAAGCCAGGATGAACCCAGAATCACTCCTTAGGAGAGGGTGTTCGGGGCTGAGGGCCTGGAGCAGAAGTGTTTATGGTTGCTTCCAGTATCCGTCTTACGAGGTTCTGAGAGTGAAACAACGTACCCAGAGTCCACACAAGAATTTTGCAGAACCAGGATTTGAATACAAAAATATCTAGCTCAAAAGCCCGGTTTTTCTCCTAAGCCATGGAGATTCCGTCCTTGTTTCCACCAGGGGTTTTTGCAGGAATCTTTAGCTGGAGCAACGCCATCCCTAAAATACCTTAGAATAAATCTGCCCCTCACACTTCCACATTACCCACAATGTGTGTGTATTGTGTGTGTGTGCGTGTGTGTTTTAGGAGTCTGGTCCTTCTGGCTGTGTGGCATCGCGGTGGCCGCGTCCCCTCTCTGGCCAGTCTAGAAGCACCTCTGGACCCAGTCACTCTGGCGCCCTGTGGCCCTTGGGAGAACAAAGGCTGAGCCTGGGAGTGTGGATTGCAAGAGCTCTGGCCCGGGGCCTCCGGTGGCGTGGGGGGGCGGTTACCATTGCAGCAGAGGGCCAGGGTCCCTCAGGCTGTGCGAACCCGGTGTTCAGCAGTGACACCATGTGGCCACCCCTGGAGCAGCAGCTGCACCCGGGCCGGGCGTCAAGCTTGTTCCCACCCTCTCTCCTGCCCGGTGCAGGCAGCCTGACCTCCGCCTGGCACCGAGAACACGTTCCAAAGCTCTAGGACAACGGGGAAGTAGGGTCTTTAAGAGGTGATACCAGACTTGGAGCAAATAAGGACAAGTTGAGCGTAAGTGGTTACATTGTAAAAATGTAATGTGGTCATGTTTGACCTCCGCGCTGGGGATCTGGGCAGATGACTTATATTTCATCATAGCCCCCACGACTGCTTTTTTGGGAAACACAGCTCTGAGATCATAGTAGCTCATATCTGTCAATGAGAAGAGGATGGCATGGGATTTGCAAACACGTGATTAACGCGAAAATTCCAGGGGCGGACAGGGAGGTGGGCCGGCCTCTGGGGCCGCTTGCCCAGCGTGGACTCTGACCGCTTCCTCTTGCTTTTCTGTGTGCGTGAGTCCCCCAGAGGGTCTTTCCTTGCCTGACCGTGTCGTGTTCTCACATTGTTCTGTTTCTCTGACAACAGCTGGTTGCCAAGGAAACCACTGTGGAGCCCCACATCAGACCCGTGTCTTCCCTGCAGGGAAATTCAGCCCTTAATCATCTCTCCGTCCACAGAAAGCTGTGTCAAACCCCAAGCAAGGAGTCCCCTCCCTCCCGCTGGGACCTTTCCCTGCGGGCTGAGCCCTTCTGAGAGAAGGAAGCAGGGGGGTGGGATGAGAGCACCAGGGACAGCAGAGCCGGAATGGCCCTCAGACCATGTCGTCGACCCTTCCTTGTTTCAGTGTAAACGTTTTACCCAAGTGTAACGTACCGTATAAAAAGCAGGAGGAACACCCTTTGCATCCCCTGGTGGCCACGCCCCCCCCCCATGCCCAGGAAGGTAACCACTCTCCTGACTTCTGAGAGCAGATGCACTTGACATAATAGAATCACACGGTGTGCGCTCTCTGCGGCCTGGACCGTGTTTTGAACACCACGTTGGTGGAAGCCACAGGTGCCATAGCCTGTGGCAGTCTCGCTCACTCTCACTGCCGTGGCCTAGCCCACCGTATGCACAGCCTAGAGCTCACTCCTTCATGTCCCATCGATGGGCACTGGGGCGCTTCCCAGCTTTGTCTGAAATGAGCGGCGTTGCTGTGACCTTGCCTGTCTGTGTCTGCGGGGGAACCTGTTTACATATCTCTCGCGTGTGTATCCAGGATCGGAGATGCCGGGTCATAGGGGATGGATCTAGTAGCCGTGGCTAAAAGTTTTCCAAAACACTTGTTGCAAATGTCACTCCCGCCAAACGGTATGAGATTCGGCCCTTCCACCTCCTCGCCAGCACTTGGTATTGTCTGCCTTTTTCTCTTAGCCATTTTTCCCTCCCTTTCATGTTGTGGTTGGAGATACTGAGGCCAAAGAGATGGCCACTCCCAGGATCCCAGAAGCAGAGGCGTTGGCACCAGCCTGGAGCCAGCTCTGCTGTCATTTCATCCTCTCTGTTGTGCAGAAGGCACCAGTTCAGTTTCCATGTTGAGTCTCATCCAATTAAACCGTACTCAGAAATCAAGGCGGGCATTCCGAGCGGCAGCAGTAAACACACTCATAACTAGCGTTTGTCAGACACTGACTGAGAGCCGGGACCACGGGAGAGCTTTGCCTGCATCGCCTCACTCGGTCCTCTCGCGGCCTCAGGAGGGAGGCCCTTCTCTCTGTCCCCGTCCTAGAGGTGGGAAACCGGAGGCCCAGAGAGGTGGAGCAGCTGTCCCGGGATCACACAGCCATGTCCTCTGTCTCCGGAGCCCACGTTGTTGGCCCATCCAGTGGGCCAGTGGGAGCTGAGATGCTCTCCCCGGTCTCTCCCAGGTTTCTTTCTCTTTCTGGACTCAGTCTTAACCGGCAGTGTTTGTCTTTTCAGAATTTGCTAATCTGAAAATTATATTTTTCAAAGATTAGGTAGCTAAGTAAACCGTTCCAAAGACGCATGCTTTTCAGGTCTCTTGATTGACACTTGAAAGCATTCTACAGTGAAGCTGCGCGTGTTCGCCGCATGTGCACGCGTGTGCGTGTGTATGTACCCTAGTCTAGCTTCATCCCGGGTGTCTTTACACCACGTCAAAGCGCACAGGTCCGGAATCATGTCCCGCCTGAAAGGGTTTGAGGCCACAGGCCTGTCTCGTTCCTTCATTGATCCCACATGTCGTGATTCAGCCCCACAAGCCTGGCCCGGGCACACGATGGGAACTTCTGACACGGCCAGTCCCTGTGCTTGCACAAGGCAAATCCAGCGCAGTGAGAAAAGCGCTATGATGAGGACATTCGGGGCACTAAAGGGGTACGGCCCCCATCCAGTTTTGGGAAGACAGAAGGCTTAGAGGAGGAAGCTGAGACCTCCAGGGTGAGTAGGACGAGCCAGGCCAGCGGGGAAGTGGGCTCCCAGCAGAGGGAGGGCGGGTGCATGGAGGAGACTAATCAGGCAGCAGTCTGCAGGAGCGTCCAGGGGGCGTTGTTCTTAACATGCTAATTTGATATGCTAATTCAACATGCTGATCTAATATGCTAATTCGGCGTGCTGAATTAATATGCTAATTTAGCATGCTAGTTCAGCGTGCTGGTTTAATATGCTAATTCGGTGTGCTGAATTAATATGCTAATTTAGCATGCGGATTTAATATGCTAATTCAGCATGCTAACTTAACACACCAGTCTACACTGTGAGCCTCCAAGAGCACTTCCCAAGCTCTTCAAGAAATACAGTTACCCAATGATAAACCCTTAAGATGTATGAGACACCTTTTCCCCGTGCTGTCTCCTTTGATCTCTTAAACCCTTGTGGCCTGTGCGCCAGCCGCACTGGCCTTCCCTGGGGGCCGGTTAGAAATGCAGAGTCTCAGGCCCCGGGACCGACCTACTCCATCAGAACCTGCATTGTATCAAGATCCTGCGTGCCTCATATGCCTGTGAGAGTCCAGAAGCACTGCTGCCCTAAGAGTCCAGGAAGAGCTTTTGTTGTACCCATTTTACAGTGAGGAGACGTAGGCCCAGAAGGGCAGAGTCCGCAGCTAGGAAGTAACTGGCCGCTCTTGCGCCTCCCTCTCCAGTCCAAACTGCTGCTCTGTGGATGGGGACACAGAGGCCCAGAGAGGGAGCATGCCTCGCCCAAAGCCACACAGCAAGACTATCATCCTGGTCTTCAGACGCCACAGGCACGCATGTGCTTTCCCTCCCCCTAAAATGCTGGGGAGCCGTGGTCACCCCGGATGCTAGTTAGAATGCACATTTCCAGGCCCTTCCCAGAGCTGCTGAATCCAAATCCCTGAGGACGAGGCCTTGAAATCTGCATTTTAGCAAGCTCTTCAGCTGTTTCTTAAGTCTCGCTTGGGAAATTGCTGAGGACCCCGAGGGAACATTGTGCAATTCTCAGGCTATCCACCAGAGGGAGCCCGCACCCCAGAGACGCAGCCTCGTGGTGCCCTGAGGCCCCAGATAGCAGGTTCCCGTGGCTTTCTCCCAGTGGCTCCAGCGTGGTTGCTGTTTAGGAAAGATCCTCAGGTCACACCAGTCAGAGGTGTTCGGGAAAGGGAGCACTTCTGTCAACATGGGAGACAGGAAGGCTGAGTTCTGATCTCATGCTGTCCACCTGGACCCTCACATCCAGGCCTCTTGCAGGCAGATTCACAGTGAGGCCTCAGCAGCGCCCTTCACCTCTGAGCATCGGCTTCCTCCTCTGCAGATCAGGCTGTCGTACCTAAACGTCCTGAGTCCCCCACCCCAGCCTCAATATTTTACAAGGCACACGTTAATGTCTGTAAAACGTTAGGAAACAGAAGGCATGTTGTCACAGAGATGTTCACAGGTTGTTTTTGGAAGGCTGTGCTGTGATGGCATGTGCTCTCCCGTGTATCTCCATGAATCAAATGCTCTCCAGCCAGGGTGAGCCAGGGAATGGGACAGGAGGTTGTTGTGCCCTGTGTGAGGGCTGGAACTGTGGCAGCCACCTTGGGCCCCTGAGGGGAGACGGATGGCTGCGCTTCTGAGACCATGGTTGATTGTGACCTGCAGCACAGATGCAGAACACTTTCATCATCACAGTGAGTTCTATTGGACAGCACTTTGAGTAATACATATACATACTTTTAATGGGGATAATTAACACTGGGTCTTGAAGTTCAGAAGTTTTTCATCTCTGTCTGTTCTCACAAGAACCCTGTCAAATTTGGATCAATATATTACTATTCTCGTTTTTAATGAGGAAACTGGGGCTCAAAGAGAGACTTGCCCAAGAATGCATGGTCAGAGGCAGCAAAGCCAGGGCTCGAACCCTGATCTCCTGGCTTTTCATTTTATGCTCATTTGCTGCCTCTCCTCCAGGTTGAACCCATCACAGTGACAGTTTCCTCATCAGCCCGATGAGGCATGTTTTTAATTAAACCCATGCTCCTCAGAACGAGGCTCAGAGTTTTGCAATCGTTGCCCTTCCCGTGGATGAAGTAGAAAGTGTTAGAATTCAGGAAATAGCTCTGCTTGGTTCTGAGAACAACACCCACCGAGTCCATGGCTCTGGAGCTATTTCTGAAGATGCCAGGACCAACGCTCCCTCAAAAGAGCAATTATCTTATTGCAAAACTATAATCAGCTTTCCCCTGGAATAACAGCTTTGCTCTCCCTGAGCAGAATGGAAGGGCAATCAGGACTACAGTCAGAGGCCCTGTGTTGCTACCTACTGATCTAATTCTAATCACGGCTAGGGATTGGAATCCAAAAGATTACCTCACCCCACCCTCTAAATATCGTAGCTCCTAAGAATTTGATTACTTTTCCCACTGCATCAACACTGCCCCCACTGTACACAGCTGATTTGGAAAGGCAGAAGGCAAGAAACACTGACCAGGGCTCTGTGATGGTGATGATGATAGTGATGGTGATAAAGATGGTGCTGATGGTGGTGACGGTGGTGGTGACGGTGGTGATGGTGGTGGTGATGGTGGTTTAGGTTAATGATATAAATCACACCCTGGCTGGTACTTGCAACGTACCAGCCCCTGAGCCATGTGCTTTGGCCATCTCGTTACTTTTCTCACCCTCCCCTAGCCTCTGAGGAGGGTGAACTCCTAAACTCTGTTTGCTTCTGTGAGCTGGGACTCACAGCATTCCCCACGGGGCGGGGGGGGGGGGGGGGGGGTGTGTGGTGGAGAAAGCACAGGTTCAAATCCTAGTCTGCTGTTTCCTAGGCATGTGACTTTGGGAACTGACTTCCTGTCTCCGTTTCCTCATCAGTAAGATGGGGGTGACACAGTCCGTATCTTAGGGGGTAACTGTAACAATTACATGAGGTGATGGATGCAAACAGCTGAGACAGGTGCACCTGACAGGTACCCTCATAATCTCTGTTTCCCTGGCCGTGCCGCACACACAATCCTGGGCAATCATACTTGTCATTGGGGTTGTGAGGACACCTACTGCAGAAACTGGAGCTCTACAGCAGTGGCTCCCATACTCTAATGACATAAGAATCGCCCATGGAGCTTTGAAAGCATCGAATGCCTGGCCCATGCCCCAGGAGAGTTAAATCAGATCCTCTAGGGATGGCTCAGTGGCTTATGGAGCTCCCAGGTGGTTCCAACATGTAGCCCGTGTTCTGGACCAGGCTGCCCAATGGAAATGTAATGTGAGCCCGTGTCATTTAAAAGTTTTCTCAGCCACATTGACAGGAGTAGAAAGAGACAAGAGAAGTTAATTTTAAGAAAACATTTTATTTAGCCCAAGTAAAACCAAAATGTTACCACTTTAACATGTAAACCCGGGACTTCCCTGGCAGTCCAGTGGTTAAGACTTCACACTTCCACTGCAAGGGGCACGGGTTCAACCCCCGGTTGGGGAGCTCAGATCCTGCATATCGCATTGTGCGGACACAAAATTTAAAAAAAAGAAATGTAAATAAACATGTAAATCCAACACTGAAAAACTACCAGTGAGATATTTCCTGAATTCTAACACTTTCTACTTCATCCACGGGAAGGGCAGCAACTGCAAACATGTTTTCTGCCCCAAGTCTTTGAACTCTGCTGAGTATTTCACACTCAGGGTACGTCTCACTTCAGATTCACAAGTTTCAAGAGGCTTGTGGCTTCCATCTTGCACACCCACCTGGCGAGAAGAGCTCTCCCCACTTTACAGATGAGGAAACTGAGAGTCAGAGGGGTGAAGGGACCAGCCCAGGCCCCACAGCTGCTTCGTGACAAAGGTGACTCAAACGCAGGTGTCCTGGCCGCAGCCGGGTGCCCCCTCTCTGCCCACACCCTGGTCCAGGTGGTTCCTGGCTCCCATGTGCTGCCCCAGACCATGGGAGGGGAGCAGCAGAGAGCAGGCCCTGGTGCCAACACCCCAGAAGCTGAGCCCCCAAGCTGGGCCTCCGGGATCCGTATACCTTGTTGGGTCTGATCCCTCTGGGGGAATGATTTCTCCATTGTCCACACTCGCCTCCCAGCTGCACTCCCAGGGCGGTGGCTGGGATTTGGGCCTCTTTGCAGTTTGCCCAGCACAGTGCCCAGGGCCCGCCAGGGGCACAGGTGAGACCCCAGAAACTAGGGCGTGTCTTCAGGAACCTCTGAAGGTAGCTGATCTGGAGGCAGACATTTCCAGGGGTCCCAGCGTCATAACCCCTGGGCAGCGGCCATCTGTTCCCACGGCTTGGGCAGCCCCTCCTGACGGCCGTCCTCCCCAGAACCCCTTTCTGGTCCTTGGAGACCCTAAGAGGTGCACCCAGGCACCCTGCCTGCTTTGCTTTTGCTCCCGCTGGGGGTGCGGCTTGTGCGTTTGCCGGGGTCTGTCTTCCCCTCCTGAGTGGAGGTTCTGGAAGGGAGGCTCTGTGTCTGTTTCAGCTCCTACCGCGTCCCCGCCCTGAGGGCCTGGTGCACCCCGGCTCTGTAGACACTTGTTAAAGGAACCCATTCCTCAGCTCCCAGTCCCAAGGCACCTGAAAAGGTTCGTGCAGCTTCGAAAGACTCCACACTTAGAACAGGGAACAGCGGGGCCCTGGAAGAATCCAATCCCACAGCTCCGAGGGGAGACGCCACCACGTCTCTTCTGCCACCAGATTAGCCGGTTTGTTTTCCATTTTCTCAGTAGAGCTGCCGCCATGGGCCACCTGCGCCAGCCCAGAGCACTGGGGGGACCTTTAGCGATGATGACGTTCGGTCAGGGACTTTGTACGGGAGCTAACATTCAGGAAAAGGGACCTAGCTTCCCACCAGGGCGGATCCGGCGTGGAGGGAAGCATGATGTAACAACTAGCATCTCAGCATGTGATAGACGCGTAGCCCGTGGGTAGGTGGGTTTCCCTTTCCGTCACCTCTGCAGCCCCCGCATGTCGGCTGGGAGCCAGGGTGCCACAGGCACCTTCCCAAGGAAGCCCTCTGAAGTCCTGGCATCCCATTTAAAATCTCAGAAGGATGTTCAGAAAGAGATGCTGGGTAGACATAGACTAAGAGCAGACTTGTGGTCGCCAAGGGGGGTGGTGGGGGGAGGGAGAGGGACGGACTGGGAGTTTGGGGTCGGTGGATGCGAACTATTACATAGAGGATGGACACACAACAAGGTCCTACTGTAGAGCACAGGGGACTATATTCAATTTCCCGTGATAAACCATAATGGAAAAGAATATGAAAAAAGAATGTGTATGTGTGTATGGCTCAGTCACTTTGCTGCGCAGCAGAGACGGGCACACCATTGTAAATCAACTATACTTCAATTTAAAAAAACTAAAATTAAAGAGAAATGATGCTGGAGGGTGTCTGTGTCAGGAGAGCGCTTGCCTCCCCCGCCCCGTGGCCCCGAGCACGAGGGGAGTGGCCCCAGGTGCTCTCCGGGAAAAGGACGTTTCACAACGGCTCACCCGATAGAGCCCACACCCCAAACCAGAGCACGTTTAAACCAACTTCTTATATAACTCAGTTCATTCTTGTTCATCCTTGTGGTTGGAGTTTTCTAGAACCCACCAGCAACCTTCTGGTTCATCTTCTGGTTTTGATGTGCTGCTCTCCACCTTTGAAGGAGGAAATGGTCGGGAGACCTCAGGTTTCGTTCTGTTTTGTTGTTTTAATCTTTAGTAATGAGGGTGGCGGCCGCGCTCCATCAAAATGCTCCCTGTGGAGGGAGCTGGGCCCAGCTGCTCCATGAAGGGAGCACAGACTCTGAGGAAGGGGAAGTAAGAACAGCAACTCGAGGATGCGAATCTAGACTTCCGTGGGGCGCAGGGAAGCCAGAAGAATTTCGCTGTATTTGTTGTGGTTACTTTTGTTGTTCATTGTGTTCAACGTGGTCCTCAACTCTGTGCTTCTGTGGATTCCTACAAACCGATTCTCAAAGCTGCCTACCGTATGAGGCCAACTGTTTGACATTCTAGAAAAGGCAAAACTACGAAGACAGGGCTTCCCTGGTGGTGCAGTGGTTGAGAGTCCGCCTGCCGATGCAGGGGACACGGGTTCGTGCCCCGGTCCGGGAGGATCCCACGTGCCGTGGAGCGGCTGGGCCCGTGAGCCGTGGCCGCTGAGCCTGCGCGTCCGGAGCCTGTGCTCCGCAACGGGAGAGGCCACAACAGTGAGAGGCCCGCGTACCGCAAAAAAACAAACAAACAAAAAAAAACTATGAAAACAGTAAAAAGATCAGTGGTTGCCAGGGGTCAGGCCCACCCGGATAACCCAGCATCATCTTGCTGACTTAAGGTCCATAACCCTAATCACATCTGCAAAAGTCCCTTTTGCTGCACGAGATAATACATTTACAGATTCTAGGGGAAAATGGTATGAACGTTTTGGGCTAGGGGTTCATTCTGCCTACCACAGCATCTGTTCATGTAAATACTTGTACACAAATGTTCCCAGAAGCTCTGTCATCTCCAGAAGCTGGAACCAGCGCCCACGTGGGAGTGGATAAAGAAATAGCGGTATATCTATACAATGTCACGCTGCTCCGCAGGCAACAGAATGAATTCTTGATACCTGCCGTGACGTAGACGGACCTTAAAATAATTATGCTGTAGGAGAGCAGCCAGCCTCCCCCTAAGAGCCGCACAAACTATGTAGTTCCATTGGTATAAAATTCTAGAAAATGCAGGTTCATCTCTAATGACAGGAAGTAGTTGCCACGGGCCAGGGGTGGGGTGCATTGGGAGGGACTGCAGAAGGGCCTGAGGAAACCTTGGGGTGATGGGTCTGTACGTTATCTTGGTTTTATGAGTGTAAACATAGGTCAACGCTTATCAAATTGTCCACTTTAAATATATATGACTCATTGTACATCAGGTATACCTCAGTACAGCTGGAATTAAAAGGCAATCCTCTGAGACGGTATACACATTCCATAGAGAGAGAGAAAACATAAATATACCAAATGTGAAATTGCTGAAACCAGGTGGTGGCTATACAGGTGATCATCGCACTGCCCTTTCAACTTCTCCAAATACTTGAAAGTTTTCATAATTAAAAAGTGGGGGTGTGGGGGGAGGGGGGTACTTCCCTGGCGGCCCAGCGGTTAAGACTTTGCGCTTCCACTGCAGCGGGCGAGCGTTCGATCCCTGGTTGGGGAACTAAGATCCTTCATGCCGCACAGTGCAGCCACATAAATAAATAAGTCATGTGGAGGGGGGCGGAAATCCAAGCTTTGGGGTCACACCTCCAGGGGGTCAAGTCTGATTCAAGTCATATCCTAGCTGTGTGAGCTTGGGCGAGAGATGATTTCTCGAGCCTCGTTTTTTTCATCTGTGAAATGGGCCTAATCACCACGCCGAGCTCATTGGGCTGTGAGCATGAAATTACATTAACGCACAGAGCAGGCTTAGCAGGGGCCTGGGTTTGTCGTGAAGCCTCCATGAAGGTAGTCTTAATCTGAGCTCCCTTCTCTGAGAGACATGGAAACTGAATTAGAAAACTTGGCAGCCTTCTCTGAGAGCACACGGTCACATGGTCCAAATCTGGCCATAGAGAACTACCCCTTTGGATGCCCACTGGCTACAACGCTTCTTAGAATTCTGATGTAAATAGTTTATGCAAATATGGCCAAGCCACCCCACCTGAGATGAGGCCCTCCCTCTGACCAAGAAAGGAAGCCAGGCCCAGCACCCAGATGTATTTTTAACGGAGTGGACATGTGCACTTTGCATATCTTGTCTGCTTGGCAGTTTGAGGTTCAAGGTCCCAACCAAAAGTAGATGTTTTTATTTGTTTGTTTAGACAGGTAAGATCTCATAGTCTCAGCCTCCACTATCAGAACACTGACTCTAAAGTGGAGATAGATCCATTCCTAAAACCACTCAGTTGGTTATTCAGTGTGTGCTGAAGCCTTTATCCTCCAGGGGTCGCGTGAGGGTTGGCCAGGAGTGTACTGCATATCCTCCGTGTACAGGCGGTCGAGACACGTGCGCCAACAGAGGCCCAGTTGAGTCTATGAGTGAGAGGGTTTTCTAGAAGCAAGGAAATATCTTGGGCAGTCCTACCCCTCTCAGCTTTGGGGGATATTGCTACTTGATTTGCTCAGTGGTTTTTGTTAAAGGGAGCGGGGGTGGGGGGAGCTGTAAAGGAAGGCTGAATGTAATGGTAGAGAGGAAGTTGAAGGGTGGTCACTGTGAAGAGGAAAACGTACTCTGGGGAACCATGTTCCTCTTTTATTTGTCTCTTTACACACCAGCCTACCCACTTACCTAGAACACACACAGCAACTTTCAAGTATTTTGGTGACTGTTATATGAAAGGGACTTGTGTTCAACTATTTATTGCCAAGAACTCGTTTTGGTGAGGCAACCACAATAGCTTGTAGGCATATCCCTCCAACCAGTGCGAGTCCAAATGAGGTACAGGTGCCAATCCACAAACCGTGTCTGGTGCAAAAGGGGAAAAGAAATTGAGAGGAACAGTTTGGAAACTTTTATTCAATTTGACAGCGCACTTTTCAGTCTCTTACTAATAAAGCTGGGGCTTATATTTTGTATATTTTTACTTTATTTTCTAGTAATTCACTTTTATAAAAAAATCCACATGCAATGGATTAGATTTTTTTTCATTTCGAAGATAATTTGCCTAGCTTTTCTCAAGGATCAGCTCCAAATATATTCAGTAGAGGTCAACCATCATTTTTTAAGCTTTATATAACCTGATGTCAAATAGACAGGGTATTAGATATGAGCTCCTGAATACATTACACTCCATGCCCAAGTTAGCACACAGAAAGAGGACACAATTTGCCCAAAGACACAGTCCAAGTTTGTGGCAAAGAGAGTTGGTAAGGCCAGTTATTCAAGTTTTTCTCAGACTGAAAAGGATGTCTGCTTCACTTTGGTTTTCCTAATAAAACATTTTAACCCACTTATTTACACACACAGAAACACAAACACAACTGTAAACTTAGAAATCCTTAGGAAATACACTACAAATGAGGGAATGAAAGGAGATGAGCCAACCTTAGAGAGCAAAAAGCAATTCTACCGCTTGGAATATCTTTCCTCAATAAGAAGTGACGCTGTACACAAGAAAGCAAGGCTCTGAAGATATCCAGGACCCTCTGTATGCTCAGGAAGTCCAGTGCTTTATAACCGAGCAAGTACACTACCCTCCCTTCACTGGGAGCATTGCTCAAGTCCATAAATAAAAAAGCAAACCCACATTGGTGTGTGTATAACTCCTCGGTACTGAATCACACATTTCTTGGGGATTTGGAGAAAATAAATGTAATTTTTTTTCAGAAATGAAAAACCTCAACCCTTGGATTCAGTTACTTGATTGTCTTCCTTGGTCCAATGCACTTAGGTCTCAGGCAAATCTTGGTCTCATCTGGGAATAATTTACAATTAAGTGCTGGCTCAGAAAGACAAAAAAAGAATTTTTTGAATCCACCAGTAATGGTTGAAAAATGTATTCTCTGATGCTCTTCTCATCGAGAGCGGACTCCCACTGTACTTCCGTTGAATACGCCTCCCTTCTAAGGAAGAGAAGTTAGCGCATTTCGGCGTGGCTTCTGAGGCTACGTCCATGAAAGGTACCTTGTTCTCTCACTTCTTGGGACACAGACCTCTGGAACCCTGAGCCACCGTGTAAGTCTGGCTATCTTATAACCACCGTGTCACTGCCACACGCTTCTACTCTTCTCTTGCCGATTAGATGCAGGGAGAGATGGGACATGCCAGGTGGATTTTATGATTTCCCTATTCCTCTACTGGTAAGATTCCGGACGAGGAGAAACAAGCAAGATGGATTTCATGAGATCATTTGGGGGTTACTTGCTATGCGAACAGGAAACAATGAAACACGAATTTTCTAACAACAGTGTGGTGCTCAGTCCAGACTCCCTGATAGTGTGTCTCCAGGGAGAGGTGGGGAGGTGGGGATAGTTCGGGGAACTCAACCAAAAAGGAGAACACACCAGTGAGTGAGCTCAGGCAGCATGTATTGGTGAATTGGGATGGTGAGAGTTGTGGAGTGTTTAGAGACCCCTCTGACCACCTTTGAACACAGTTACCTCTGCTGACTCCTAGTAAATAAACACTGCACTTTTCTTTAAAATATATATATATATATATATATATATATTACACACACACACACACACACACACACACAGAGACACGCACACCGGTTATATACACTACAAGTATTTCTCTATATCAGTCACCTTCATTTGGAAAGTGCCTCTTAAAAAAACAACAAACACTCACCTTCCAGGTAAATGATTACCATACGTGTGTAGTGCAGAAAAAATATTTATAAATATGAATTTTCATCTGAACAAGGCAAGATACATTTTCGTCACTCATATAAAAACAATAGCATGGGGGCTTCCCTGGTGGCACAGTGGTTGAGAATCCACCTGCCAATGCAGGGGACGCGGGTTTGAGCCCCGGTCCGGGAAGAGCCCACGTGCCACGGAGCAGCTAAGCCCGTGCACCACAACTACTGAGCCTGCGCTCTAGAGCCCGCGAGCCACACCTACTGAGCCTGCATGCTACAACTACTGAAGCCTGTGCACTCTAGAGCCCATGCTCTGCAACAAGAGAAGCCAGTGCAGTGAGAAGCCCGCGCACCGCAACGAAGAGAAGCCCCCGCTCGCCACAGCTAGAGAAAAGCCCGTGCGCAGCAACGAAGACCCAGTACAGCCAAAAATTAATTAATTAATTAATTTTTTTAAAAAAGAAGACGAAGCTCCCACCCCATGATGCAGACTCAGCCGGCCCACACCCGAGCTTGGGAACCTCTACTTTGCAATCACTGCCTCCCTCATTTTCTGGCTGAATTGTCCACACACATGTTCCTGTCTTCAACGTCAGGTGCACAGTATTCAGGCTGGTCCTTAAGGACTTGGGGTGGAACATGCAGGGAGAGTGACAGGCCTAGAGGAAAAGCACAGATGCAGGAAAGTGTAAAGAAGGTTGGGGTGGGCTGGAGAGAGAAGCCCACTCTGGTGAAAAATGGGTTGGCAACTATACGGCACACTGCACCATCCCTCACCCACAGCAGACATTGCTAATCGATTGCAGCACTCCTGCAGCAAGCCCAGAGGCAGCCTTATAATCCCTGCAATCATCGCGCAGCTCCACGGCAGAACGTTCCAGACCCACAACCACCAACTAAGCACAGTTGGCCCATGAAATACTATCTCAGGGCTGGAGAGTGGGGTAAGGGAGGAGGAGGAGAGGGGAAAGATCCTTTTAGGGCAAGATCGCGACAGACGCTGAATACGTTGCTAAGGAAGAGAACGTTATCCTGGTGGCTATGAGGGCTACGAGGGTTTTGAGCGGAGGACCCGATGTGTTCAAAGCTGTGCTTCTGAGGTCACAAGGAGCTATGCGAGCTGTTTTGGAGTTTGCAGAAGACAGAGCCAGGGAAGTGATAGGGTCCGGACACAGACTCTGGACGTGGAAGAAAGGGTGGAAAGCAAGAGAGAGCGAGCAGTGGGGAGCGAGGGAGAAGTTGGCAGTGACACTGAGGTTTGGAGCCTCGGTAACTGGGGGATGAGTTGGTGTCATTAAGAATAGAGAAGGGCTTCCCTGGTGGTGCAGTGGTTGAGAGTCCGCCTGCCGATGCAGGGGACACGGGTTCGTGCCCCGGTCGGGGAAGATCCCGCATGCGGCGGAGCGGCTGGGCCCGTGAGCCATGGCCGCTGAGCCTGCGCGTCCGGAGCCTGTGCTCCGCAACGGGAGAGGCCACAACAGTGAGAGGCCCGCGGAGCGCCAAAAAAAAAAAAAAAGAATAGAGAAAACCAGACTAGCCACGGGGCGGGCTGGGGGTGCTGACTTCACCCTGGGGATTTTTCATTCTTGCAACCAGAAGAACACGCAGGTGGAAATTTCCAGCAGGCAGCAGAAACTAAGCAGCGAAAGGAGAGGTCAAGCCAGGAGGGGCCAATGAGCCATAGAGGGAACGACTATAAATTTCAACGTTCCTGACACCCAGGGGTCAACCAGCAGCTCTGGGAAAGGGATCCCCGGCTTGTGGTGTCTTGCAGCCCCGGCGGGCAGCCCGCGCAGCGCGGCCACTTCCATGCTGCTCCGTGACGTCACGAACAGGGGCTGGGAGGTGATGCTCCCAGCGGTTCTCTCCCACCCAGCTGGCTCCCTCACAGCCCCTCCAGCTCCCGGAGGTGTAGCAAAGCCGGCCCCGCCCCCCGCGCCTCACAGCGCACCCCCAAGTATGACTTTCTGGTTTTCTTCTGCCCAAAAGGGAGGCAGGCTTGGTTTCTTTGAAGTCGAGCCAAGTGGGTTTCACAGAAGAAGGTGTCCGCGTCCCGGTTTCTACCTGCTGGCCACAGTGGGGTGAGATCTGAGCGCTGGTGGCTCCGCGGCTGCTGTGGCTTCGTGGGCGCGGGGGGGGGGGGCCTGCGGCGGCCTGTGACTTGAAATGAGATCAGTGGGGCTCAGCCAGTTCCCCCCGAGACGCATCTCCAAACCCAGACCTGCCCCGGGCCCAGCACCCCGGCTCTGAAAAGGTGGGCTGCAGGGGGCCGGAGGCTGCAGGGACCCCAAGGAGGCCAGCAGACACAGAGGAAGGCCCCGCCTGGCTGGCAGATCCAGGTGGGAGGAGGCCGGGGACCACATCCACTCCTGAAGGCCCCCCAGGCCCACCCTGGGTGCCGGGCGGGGGAGTCACGTGCCCACGTACATTAGAGGCAGAGCTGAGATTCCATACAAGGGGTGTAAAGGACTTTGAAATGAGGAAATTGAGGCCCAGAGAGAAGTGACGTGTTCTCTCAAGGACTGTGTGGCTGACCTGGGACTCGAGCTGATTCTCCCGAATTTCCTTCCTGCTTCCCTCTTCCATCTCTTTCTTTCCTCCCCTCCCTCCCTCCCTCCCTCCCGCTCTCCATCCTTCCCTCCTTCCCTCTGATGTGTATTAAACACTTTCTGCTGACATTCGTGACCGCGGTAAAGAGACGGGCACCTCCATCCTCTTGGGCAGAAGGCCCACTTTGGGGGGCACGATGCTCTCTATTTTACTGCATTTTAAAATAGAGACATAATTCACGTGCCGTAGGATTCACCCTTTCAAGTGTGCCATTCCATGGTTTCTAGCACATTTACCGTCTTGCTGTGTTTTAAGAGACAGCAGGTCTTTCGTTCCCAGGCCCGGCCACTCCTGGTGTCACAGCCGTGGCGAGTTACTCCAGGTGTCATTTGGAGACGGTGACCGCCCCACCCCAGAGTGCAGACCCTGGCCTCGGTGGGAAGCACACAGTAGGTGATCTCACGTGACAGCTGTTATCATGACTCACTAAGTGGTGGGCCCTGGGCCCCGTGTGGACCGTGGAAAATGAACAGCCCAGAAACCGCCTTCCAGAGGCTCACAGCCTTGGAGAGGAACTTGTTATTAATTGCAAGAGAGAGAAAAAGCAGAGAACAGCTTCCTAGGGGGTCGTTCTTATAGGACTGAGGGCCTTCAGACGTGACTGTCCCGACAGAGCAAATAATCTGTCTCCTGGCTCAAGCCACACGCTATGTTTATGGCTTTCACCCCACACTCTAGTTCTCCAACTTCTTTTCTTTTTTAAATTATTTATTTATTTATTTATTTATTTAGGCTGTGCCGGGTCTTCGTTGCGGCACGCGGGATCTTTGGTTGCAGCACGTGGGCTTCTTAGTTGCGGCACGTGGGATCTTTAGTTGCGGCACATGGGCTTCTTAGTTGCGGCATGCGGGATCTAGTTCCCCGACCAGGCATCGAACCCCGGGCCCCTGCATTGGGAGCGTGGAGTCTTACCCACTGGACCACCAGGGAAGTCCCCTATTTCTGCAACTTCTAAAGACAGGTGTTTACGTGACTGAATGGGGCAGGGGCAGGTATGCACCTCCTGCACGGGAAATTGAGAACAGGTGCTCGGTTTCCGTTTCCTGGGGAGATGGGATGATGTGGGGGCCACAGGGTCCGTTCTTCAGTCCAAACCCCGGCGCCTCCTCCTTTGGCCTCTGCAGAATGGACAGTGCTGGTGTCCGCGTTCCACCAGGACTCAGATATCATCTGCGGCAGCTGACCGCCCCCCCGGAGAAGCACTCGGCATCTTCCAGGCTCAGTGCCTGCAGAACGAAGCTCAAACTCCCATCACAGCTGGGTCCTGGGGGCGACGACCAGCCTGTCCCCAACTGCGGACGTTCCACTCCAGGCCCGCGGGCTGCCGAGCGTTCCCTGGGATGCATGTGGCTGGGCTGCAGGCTTCAGTTTGTCTCTTTCTTCGTCTTCATACTCCAGATACTTATCTAGCACATAGTAGGTCCCCTTAAATGTTTGTTGAGTGAGTAAGTAGACCAGAGGTCCACGGTTTCACTTGCCAAATCCCAGAGGAATAAAACCCCAAACCCAAATGTGTGTGTGTTTGTGTGTGTGTGTGTGTGTGTGTGTGTGTGTGTGTGTGTGTGTGTGTGTTTTCAATGAGCCACAAGTAGAAACAAAATGGTAAAAACAAGCCCCCATGGGAAACCGGAACGGACCCTCCAGGCTTCTTGAACCGAAGAACCCAGAACAGAACTGGCGCATCAGACTGTCCTCCAGCCTGGATCGATATTTCAGTTTGACTCTCTGCTGGATGAGAGTCACGGCTCCATTTCCACCCAAGATCAGAGGTACCTGATGCTCTGTCTAGAGTACACTTCCGACCTGGTCCAAGAGAGGCCTGGAGGAGAGGGGATCACTGTGTCCTGGGCCCCCAGGCAAGTCCAGCGGCAGCCCCCAGGGAGATGTGTGGGCGCAGGGGATGCCGGAGGCCGGAGGGCGGGTCCTGCCACACATGAGAAGCGAGAACCCTTTGTAGCTGGCCTTTGGTCCTGCTGTCCTCAAGCACACCTGGCCAGGTCTCCGCTGCCTCGCCTGCTGGGGTCAACAGAGCCTTACACTTCCCTGCTTGGGAGGAGGGTCCGTAAGCGTTCAGTGACTGTCGCGTGCAACCGAAGAGCCTCTGAGAGCACCTGCTAACTTAGGCTTCTGGTATTTATGGCTTTGACGGCAATGACGAGGGACATCTTGTGACCAGGGATGGTGTTTTCATTCCATGACATCCATTTCAAAGGTTAGGAACGTGCCTGGAATGTGCCCTGGACAGTTCATTATGGGTCGGTGGTCACGGTGCTGGGTGCTCCAGCCCTGCCACCTGCATCCTGTGGCATCGTGGGCATGTGACGTGGCCTCTCCAAGCCCAGTCCTAGGCCTGGCTTTGCCATGTATAACCCACAGGACCTCGGACAAGTGTGTCTGTCCAAGTTCACCGTCTCCCCATGCGATACAGAGACAGCGGCTGCGGGGATCACACGGGTGGTTCACGGGGCGCCCGGCCAGCCGGGCCTGGCTCCCAGGGAGCCGTCCGGCGGCAGGAGCGTGACCGGCTGTTTCACTGGGAGGCGCCTTGAGGCTGTGCGGAGCGGTCCTCAGTGTCGTGTTTCTCACTGTAGGGGAAGCGTACCTGGTGCTTCTCTCGAACCAAACCGCTATTTTCCTCCTCTGTAAAATGGGGACCCTAGGATTGGGGGAAATTGAAGGAGATAAGCAGGTAGTGTTTTAGCACGATGCCTGGAGCTGGACCAAGTCTTCTACCTTTCTGTGCTACCCATCCTAGAACTCACTGCCAACAGCTGCTCCCATACGTGTGTGCTGAAGCCTTAAGGGGGGGCCCCCGTCCCTCCTTCCCCCCCATCCTGAAATTACGTACGTTGATCCTGCAGAAGGGCCTGGAAGCCAACATCTCATGAAAGAGCAACTTACGTGATTAAATGGTTAAATCCCCGACCCCCCAAACAACCATCAAAGGCCAAGAGCCCTTCACAAAATGGTACATAACCCCGCCTTGAACGAAAAGGTGAAGGTCAAGGGACTCCCCTGGTGGTCCAGGGGTTAGGACTCCACACTTCCACTGCAAGGGGTGAGGGTTTGATCCCTGGTTGAGGAACTAGGACCCTACATGCCCTGTGGCGTGACTAGTAAAGGAAAGAAAAGAAAACAGGCGAAGGTCAAGAAAACTCGGGCTAATCGATGTTGCTCTGCGGAGCACACTTCTGTGTGGCACTCCATGCAGACCACGCATAAACACAGGGGGGCTCGCAGGTGTTCTTGAGCAGGGATGGCATCACGCCTGCCGTGATCTACAAGGGCTGCGGTGACAGCGACAAAGCTGCTTTTCTGGGAGGTTTCCCACACATAGGCCCCGGGGTTATGCAAGCCACAGACCTTTTGATACTTCCCTCGTTCAAGGAACATCTGGACACCCAGCTCACATGCTGTCTGCTCACTCACTCTCTCTCCTCCCAATTCCATCTGTCCTTCAAGGTGAATTCCAAACCTACAGGGAAGACCGTCTGCTTTTCCTTAGGCGAGTTTGTCATGCTCCCTTTTTTGCCGTGGCTGCCAGGAAGCTCCAAGCTGAGCTTTGTGTTCAGTGTCTTGCTTTCCTCCTCTCACTGACCTTCCTCTCCATGCTGCTTCCGGAACCCACGGGTCCCTTCTCTCTCTCCAGAATCCCT
This sequence comes from Pseudorca crassidens, assembly GCF_039906515.1. Lineage (NCBI taxonomy): Eukaryota > Metazoa > Chordata > Mammalia > Artiodactyla > Delphinidae > Pseudorca > Pseudorca crassidens. Next base: position 59,626,671 of record NC_090315.1, on the reverse strand, counting down.
GACTCAGGCGTCCTCAGACCTCAGATCACAGTTTCTTCTCCTCATGTGCAGGCTCGAATCCTTGCGTCATACCTGCTCCTTGGCCTCCCTGGGGCCTCCAGTCCACTGGGCAATTCATTCCTCTCCTGCCGCCCTTCCTGCTTTGCTCACTTCCATATCCAGCAGGGGTTCCATGATTTAGAACGACAATCACAGTGCCCTGAACTCCCAGCATCCCAAGGGCGCTGGAGAGGATTCTTGTCGTGCAGGGCCATCTGTGTGCTCTTGTTGATCCAGTGGTTCTTCCAGTTTAACCACTGTCTGTGGGCGGGGGGGGGGGGAGAGGGAAGCACATGAGCCACCCCCCTTCCTCTGGAAAAATAGGATCAAAAATAGCACTTTCTCTTTTAAGAATGGTGGGCAGCTTCTGAGCAGTGCAGCGTGAGGCAGCAAGAACAAAGGCCACAGAGAAGAGTTCCAGGGCGGGTTTATTTATGCCTTTTCACACTTACACTCGCGTATGCCACCCGGAGAACAAAGAATCCTACTGGTGTGAATAAATGTGATTGGTTGCTTTGCTTACAGAGGTTTTAAAAATCTTTTATGTCCTTTGGCTGTTCTGAGAGCTTTGGAAGCGTGTTGGATGATTATACAAGCCATAAGTTAATTATGGTGAAATGAACTCTTTTTAATAATTTTTTATAAATTTATTTATTTATTTTATTTATTTTTGGCTGCATTGGGTGTTCGTTGCTGCGCGCGGGCTTTCTCTAGTTGTGACGAGCGGGGCTACTCTTCGTGGCGGCGCGCGGGCTTCCCGTTGTGGCGGCTTCTCTTGTTGCGGAGCACGGACTCTAGGCGCACGGGCTTCAGTAGTTGTGGCACTCGGTCTCAGTAGTTGTGGCGCGCAGGCTAAGTAGTTGTGGCGCACGGGCTTAGTTGCTCCAGGGCATGTGGGATCTTCCCGGACCAGGGCTCGAACCCGTGTCCCCTGCATCGGCAGGCGGACTCTCAACCACTGCGCCACCAGGGAAGCCCATGAACTCTTTTTAGATGTGGCGTCATTTGTTGTAAAGGACCCAGTTTTGAGCTCCAAGCCTTCCTTCAGTGTCGTCAGTGCTCAAAGCCTTGGCAGCCTCCACGTGAGCTCGCGGTGTGAGGGGAGGCGAAATAGGAAGTAATTAGCATGCTTTTCCGTTTGTTTTACTTCTAATAACCAAGCACGGGATGACATTTTCTGCTCTTGGGATGTGATCGGTCCCCTGAAATAACAGGAAGGCAAAGTAAAGATGGGACACAGTGATGTACACTTTGGGTCCTTAGGCATCATTTGATGGACCCCCCCCTCCCCCTAGAAATGCGGAAACTGAGGTCCAGAAGACCCAGTGAATGACAGAGCCCAGAACACACCCAGTAGCTCTTAATCCCAGCCTGAGGGTATAAACTGAGATCCAGGAGACTCTGAGCTACCGTGTCCGACAGACCCAGCTTCCCCCGCTTTGCAGGCGGACAGAGGACCCCTCTCTCCAGCCCCCAGCATCACTCCCAGCTGTCGGATCCGACCCCCGAGCCATCCGTGTCGTCTCTCCCTGCAGTATCTCGCTCACAGTGTAAAATTAGCTGTCCTGAGTTTCAGGAACAAATACCTGCTGCTCCTTCGGTGGCAAGAAAAAGAAACCAGTGGGGACTTTCCTCCTTTCCTACTGCCAGGGCTGGGCCCCTGCAGTGCAGGGGTGCAGCGGGGAGCTTGGGGAGGGGCCGGGGGACTCTGCAGTCCGCGGGGGCCTTGCTTTTCCCCTGGGATGCCCAGGAGGCAGAGGAGAGAGGTCTGGGCGTTTTCCCATCTCGTTCCCTCCCCATCCTGGGCAATTCCTCACCACGCTGAGCGCAGACTGCTGTTCCTGGATTTTCTCGTAAACGCCCGTTCTCACTTTAGAGGCGTACACCCCGGAGCTTGTCTGGAAGGGTGACCCAGGCACAGAAAAGCACGCAAACCATAAGCTTCCTGGATTTGCACGCATCGGGCACCCGTGTAACAGCACCGCGTGAAGAACTGGTATGCTGTTAACACCACCAGTGCCCCCCAAGGGGAACCCTACCGTGGCCTCCAATAACATAGACCCATTTCGCCTGGTTTTGAGCTCTGTAAAACGGAACCACAGTGTGGACTGCTTCGTTTCTGTCCTATTTTACTGCATGTGCTGTTTGGACCATCACCCACGTTGTTACTCACGCATGTAGTATAGATCCTCCATTCTCGTCGCTCTGTTCTCTTTTCTGTAAATACACCTCAATTTTGTAAGGTCACACGACATGATATCCTCATTTTTGTAGGTTAAAAAAAAAAAAGCAGTGAAACCATTCACGATTTCTGTCGATTTCCCGTTAGTATTTATCCACACGTTCATTTCCCGTAAAGGCATGGTTTTGTAACTACTCTCATTCTGTTTTTTTGTTTGTTTGTTTGTTTTTTGTTGTAAATTCACCTGTGCTGCTGCCTCTCCGTCCAGTCTGCCTGCACGCACGCCCTCACGTGGGCTGCCCCTCCCTGACGGCCACCGGGAGACCTCTGCGCCTCCTGCGTGTGCCTTAAACATCCTCACCCGTGTCACCTGACGGGCCAGGGTGGAAATTTCTTGGGAACCTGGGAGTGGAATTGTAGGGTCGTTTGTGTGTCCTGAGAGGCCACATCTGTAAAAATCATCCACCCCACGGATGCCCTGTGGCATGTCCTGCAGCCCCAAAGGCGCGCAGTGTGTGGGCTGGAGGGGAGAAGACGTCCTCTAGTTTCAGGGCAGGGGAATGGGAGGGAAAGGGGTGCACCAGCCAGCAGGGGGTGCTGCTTCCCTGGGGATCCTGGAGGCCCTGGGGTCCCAGGAATCTGGAGAGGCCATTGCATGGCTGCCGTTCCAGCGGCCCCTGTGCCTTCCCAGCGACCCCAGGCACCATCTGGAGTTGGCCGGAGCTCCCGGGTCGTCTGTTGGCAGGGTTGGGGGGCGGGGATTACGAGAGCGCGCTGGGCACAAAGGGCTCCCCGCGTCTCACACACCAGGTGTCCTCTGCTGCCGTCACTTGGTTATCCGGAAAAGAAGACAGAGGGCAGTGAGAGACCCTCAGGACCCATCCCGGCGCCGCAGGGTCAAGACCCAAGCTCCAGACATTTTGCCGAGGCCTGTCCCTCTCTGTGGCCCTGCCCTGTTTGTCATCTGGATTTTGCCTTGCAAGGGAAGACCGAAAGTGAAAAGAAAAGAGAAAGTTGAGCAAATATTGCCAGCAGAGGCCAGTGGATAAGTGCCCGCAGGCCCGGGGGACAGCTGTCCCCTTATCCGACGTGATAAGCGTGGATAACGCTTCTTGTCTCTGCCCCTTCTCCCATGAAGGGATCCCGTTTACGCATCCATTTGTTCACGGTCTCGCTCGGCATCTTCCTGGCACCTACTGTGCGCCGGACAGGGTTCAGCTTCCGAGACGGAGCGGCCGCACTGCCAGAGCCTCACACAGCGGGGCGGCGGCCGGGGGCGCGGGGGGAGGCAGCGGGCCAGCGCCCCACTCACCAGGTACGTCCATCTCAGACTCATCGAGGCCTCATACCCACAGCCACAGCTTTTCAAGAAGACTTCCACCCCAGGAGGTTAAACTTCTGTCTGGTTTTGCAACCCTGTTTCGGCATTTCTTCACTGGTAAAATATAAGCCAACAGTGTCCACCAAACCGGGAGTGGCCCTGCCTCTTCCCACTTGTTCCTGGACGAGACCAGACACAGGCCCTCGAGGGAAGGGCTGCTTGAGTTTCCACGGGCTGCTCTCATGGACCTTCCCACGCTGTGTTCCTAAGGCAACTGCTTTTCATTACGTGAATGATCGGGCTGGATCTAAAGTCACAGTAGCCACCGCCGTGTGCAAAGCCCTCTGTCCTGAGCACGACACATTTATCGACTTAGAAGGATCCCCATCCCGCAGATGAGGGAGGCGAGTCACACAGAAGCCAGGAAACTCTTTCAAGGTCACCTTGAAAATCCACGCGGAAAGGGGGATAGCCCAGGCCGTCTGGGCCTAAAGCGCCTTGAACCCCGTGCTCTGTCCTGTGGACATGCATGTCCCAGAGGCCAGGCCAGGGCTGCACCAATCCACTTCATGGGTGACCGGGCGTCTGGTGTGCAGAAGAAGGTTCTAGAAAATGAGGATTTCCTCCAGCAGGCTCCAGGATGCTCTGGGGAGGGCAACACCCTGAGGTTTCATGGCTGTTCAACCTGGACCAGGACAGCATTCACCAGAGATGCGGAGGTTTTATGACAGGGTCCCCCATCTGGTAATAAACGTTTGCTTCACTTTCCTTTTCACTTTCTTTTTGTTTTGAGGGGTTTTTTTTAATTCTCCATCTTGCTTTTTTTTTTTTTCTTTTCCCTCTAACTTTCTGTTTTCCTTCCTTTCTAGGCTTCCTGCATTGAGCCCATATAACATTTGGAAATAAAAGAAAAGTTACTTTATGCCAGTCGAGAAACAAATGCTTACTGCCTCTAACCCACAGGTCAAGGGAAAAAGAAACTACGGGAGTGATTCAAGCAAACAGTCGATATCATTTAGTTGTGTCATTTTCTCAGTGTATTTCCTAGGCAGACATGGCCCCAAAGAAACTTCTTTGAAAACTTTCCTCCATCTCAGTGTGAAAACGTGATCCGGGCTGGCAGTGCTAGGGGACGGTAGGGGTGGTGGTGTTACATGCGAGGAAATGAGAACCAGAGTGGTTAAGTGCTGTTCCTGAGGCCACACAGCTGATTCCTAAGAAACAGACCCTAAAGCAAAGCTCCCTTCATTCAGAGGGATAAGGTTCTGTCTCAGCTCCGTCAATCCCGCAGTTGCTAAGACCAGATGGCCTCATAAAGATCCCTTCCTCTGTCTAGGTCTCAGTTTCCCTGTCTGCAAAATGAGAGGGTTGATCAAGAGAGTAACAGTAACTCACGTGTGTTAAAGGCTAGTTATCTGCCGTGTAGAAAATAGATAGTAATACCTGTACTGTTCTCACGAGAGCCCCGTGCAGACAGGTAAACGGAAGCAGAAGGTGGCTGTCTACACCGGAGACGATGTCTCAGCTACAAGCAAGACCAGGGTTTGAACCCAGGGCCTCCAGCGCCAGAGCCAGGGACCCAGTCTCCACACTATCTTCTCTGGCAGGTTTTAGCAGCCCTGCTGGTTTCCTTTCCTGCTCCAGGCTTCCCCTCAACAGAAAGAAGCCGGTCCCAGGACGTGTCCAATGTGAGCGGACACTCACGCAGCAACGTCTTACCCTCACCAGGGCAGGGTGTCATGGTGTTTGTGCCGAGACTCTGCGCTTGATTTTTCTGCAGGTGAAATATTCGGGGCAAACTGGCTTCCTTGACATTCAAAAGGGTAGAAAAAGAGGACAAAGTGGGCTCAGTACCTACGCCAGGAGCCTGATCCTTCCTCAGGTCTGAACACGTGAGCCTCGATTTCCCCCTCTGCAGAATGGGATGACGGGGCTGCTGAAAGCTATCGATTCCCGACTAAGGCACAGCTCCGAACACCTGCGCCCCTCCTTTGAGGTGCCAATCACAGCTACACACAGGGAGCGCTTAGGAGGTGCTGGCTCGGCACCAAATCTCATGAGGCAGAGGCTGTTACTTTGTCGCCACGTCCCTGACAAGGACACCACGGCACTGAGAACACTGGTAGGTCCCGCGACTAGAGAGTTGGGCGACTGGCAGGTGAGCCCCACACTGCAGACCTCCCAGGCCGGGCACCACTGTTCCCACCTGGCTCCCCGGGAGCTGGGGCCACTTGTGTCACTGTCCCCATCATGCCAGACGCCACCAGATGGCCCAGAAGGGGAGGCCGCGAGGGCTCAGGGGAGCGAGGACTCCGTCCTTCTTCCCGGGCGCGGAGGGGCAGGGACCCTGCTGGTGGTAGGGCCAGGCTCCCACGTGGCCAGCGCGGGTGCAGCCCCCCTCCTCATGGGAGGAAGCGCAGCAGGGCCGGGGACCGCACCCGGGCAGCTGCACAGCCAGACCCCAGGCAGGAAAGCCGCTCGCCCTGCTGCCCTCCCGGCGCGGCAGGAGGCCCTGACCAGCAGGGAGCCGCGCTGCAAGGGCGGGCGTCCCCTGTATCCCAGAGCTGGGGGCCTCGGCGAGACACCCTGGAGCGTAGCAGAAGGGACCAGACCCCGGAGACGGGCAGACGACTGCTTCAACCCCACTAGAGCGATTCCTAGCTGGGGGCCTCAGGGCCCAACCACTTCCCCACGTGGCTCCCATCCCTCAGGGCCTTCAGCGCAGCCACAGCCGTCTCAGGCCTCCCTGCAAGGTCGTCAGATGGTTTAGAAGCGTCAAGAGGGCCAAGGGGCGAGAGGAAGGGCCCCCCTGCTAGGCCACACCTGCCCAGGTGCCTCGGGCTGGTACTCTCGCGTGAGGCCATGGAATGGAGTATTCGGGCCTCGGTCGTGGATCCAGGCTTCCTCCCTCCTTGCCCCAATGCTGTGTGGCCTCAGGAAAATGACTTCACCTCTCTGGACTTCAGTTCTGCTCCATTCAGTGGGACTAAAAGTAGTTCTTATCTCACAGGCTCATGGGTTCCGTGGAATGGTGCAATGATATGCTTAAGACCAGGGCCCAGCACATAGTAAGAGCTCAATAAATTCCTATTCCATCACTACCGTCTGTCCCCTCGCGGACCTCAGCTGGGGCCCAGCCGAGGGCTCTTCTGACTGTCCTTCAGCCTGGGGCCCCGGGCCTCAAGGAGTGCTGTGGAGCCGCTGGCTGGCCTGCACCCCGGCACGCGAGGGCACACGGGCACGCCGGCAGCGGCCTCGCCTCGCCCCGCCTTTCGTGGGAGCGTGGCGGGGCAGCCAGTGGGTACGGGGCCAGGGCAGAGCCCTATTATTGCTCAATGCCAGGACCACGCTGGGTCTCAACCGTCAGGGACCTGGCTGTCGGGGCCCGAGGGGCCTCGCAATCAGACCTCTGTGGGCCACAGGCTTTTAATATTTTTAGAGAAGTTGGGTTTCTACCAAGTTCCTCTGCCTCAGATTCTTCCTAGAGCTGGCGTGTCCCCGGCCCACCACTGGCAGGAGCTCTGCAGAATCTCAGAGGCCACCGCGGCTGCCAGGTCACCCTGTGACCTCCACAAGGGGTCGTGCGGCCAGGCCACCCAGAGCCCCGTGTCCCTCAAGGTCAGGCCAGGGCCTCTGGAGGCACTGCATTTCCTCCCTGCCCTCCGGCTCCCCAGCTTCTGGTTTTCCTTTCTTTTCTTTTGTCCCCTCTGCATTTTTTTTTTTTTTTTTTAATGTGAAAGATCCGGTCTGAGCAGCTGTGAACCAAGAGGGACATTCATTTCGCCCTTTGTGAGGGAAGGTGCCTGCCTCTGGGCAGGAAGAGGCAGCGGGGCTTGGACCTCCCCTCCCCCCACACACACCCAGAGCCCTCGGGGGCCATTTTCCTCTGTTCTGTTCTGTTTGCTCAGACATGGGCAAAAGTCACTTTTCCCACATCCCACTAGGCCATAGTTCAAAAGTCAGCTCCCCACCTGGCTGAGCACAGGGCTGTCCTCAGTGCAGCATGTGGCTGGAACACGGTCTCACACAACCTTCTTGGGGGTCAGGGGGTACAGGGGACTGGGGGTCGGCCCCGTGGTGCAGACAGCAGGTGGCTGGCATCACGGGGAGTCTCCCTGCTCCAAGAGGGGCATCGGGTTACAAAGCAGGATATTCGGGTTGTAAAGTCATTCTTTTATCCGTTCAACTTCTGTTGCTGCCATAACGTGTGACCACAACTTTAGCAGACTGAAACAGCACCGATGTATTATCTCAGAATTCTGGGAGTCAGAAGTCTGACACGGGTCGCGCCGGGCTAAAATCAGGGTGTGGGCAGGGCTGTGCTCCTTCCGGGGCCTCCAGGGCGGAGTTTGTTTCCTTGTCCTTTACGGTTTCTAGAGGCGCCTGCTATCGTTGGCTCGTGGCCTCGTGGCCAGCGGCTGCCAGTCTGTGACTCTGCTTCTGTCCTCACATCTTCCTGTGACTCTGACCCTCCTGCCTCCCTCTCCCTTGTATAAGACCTTCGTGGTTATCCTGAGCCACGTGGGCCATCCAGAATAATCTCCTCACCTCAAATCCTTAACCACATGTGCAAGGTCCCTTGTGCCGCGGCAGGGCACATGCTCTGGGGATCACAGTGCAGACATCTTTGGGGGGGTGTTATTCTGCCAATCACACTAACTCTGGGCAACTTACTGGACGTGATTATGATGATGGGGGTGATGATGGTGGTGATGATGATGGTGATGATGATGGTGGTGATGGTGATGATGGTGATGGTGATGATGATGGTGGTGATGACGGTGATGGTGGTGATGATGGTGGTGGCGATGATGATGATGGGGGTGATGATGGTGGTGATGATGATGGTGATGATGATGGTGGTGATGGTGGTGATGATGGTGATGGTGATGGTGATGGTGGTGATGATGGTGATGATGATGATGGGGGTGATGATGGTGATGATGATGGTGATGATGATGGTGGTGATGGTGATGATGGTGATGGTGATGATGATGGTGATGATGGTGATGGTGATGATGATGGTGGTGATGATGATGATGGGGGTGATGATGGTGATGATGATGGTGATGGTGGTGATGGTGATGATGACAGTGATGACGGTGATGGTGGTCATGATGGTGGTGATGGTGATGATGACGGTGATGGTGGTGATGATGGTGATGATGGTGGTGGCGATGATGGTGATGGGGGTGATGATGGTGATGATGATGATGGTGATGGTGATGATGGTGGTGATGGTGATGATGACGTGATGGTGGTAATGATGGTGATGATGGTGGTGGCGATGATGGTGATGATGGTGATGATGATGATGGTGGTGATGATGATGACGGTGATGGTGGTGATGATGGTGATGATGGTGGTGATGATTATGGTGATGGTGATGGTGGTGATGATGGTGATGATGACGGTGATGGTGGTGGTGATGATGCTGGTACCTACCCATATGGGGTTGTTGGGAAGATTAAATCAATTCGTATTTACAGCTCATACAAAGATTAAGAATTTGCAGCTCAGTCTCCATCTTTCGAAGGGGGAGAGATCTGGGAGCAGAGCTGAGCAGGGTCTGGGCTGGCGAGGAGGGATTGAAGGTTGGCCCACACAGAAGAGGGCTGGGGGTTCAAATGTCTAGGACAAGCTTAAGACAGCTGAGAGATAAGCTCTAAATTCAGGGGAGTACACTCGAGCATGGCCCTTGGAGTGCTTGCTAAGTAACAAATCATGACTGTGTCTATTTATACCTCATCTTCAACATTCCCAGTGGTGAAAGAGCTGTGAAAATTGAGGAAGTGGTGGGTGGACCTTTTTTTTCTTCTTAATCAAAGTGCAAAACTTTCCTTTAAGATTCCAGCTTTTCAGAGCATGCGCTGGGGCCACAGGCGCAAGCGGAGGTGGCAGCCGCTCCAAGAGCGAATCCTCTGTCGGTCCTCCTAACATGAGGCTGGAAGGCCACAGCCGGGTCCCCGCAGGTCCAGCATGGGGCGGCCCTGGGAGCCGTGTGTTGTGACATCTCCAGGGTGGGTCGGGCATGCGCTTAGGCTCAGCGTTGGTTTGTAGATTGCCCTTGAAAACTCTCGCACAGGGTCCTTTCATAATGCGGCTCAGAACAGTCCCACAAACCGTTACAAAGTATTTTAGGCGACACATTTCTATAACTGTTAAGCTTTTTAAAACAATTTTTTTTCAGTTTTGCCCTTTTGCAAAATAACTGTTTTTATACTGATTCAGAAGCTCTTTTTTCTCAGCATTATTCTTGGCCAGAATTGCTCTAGCATGTGACACTAAAGGGAAGCTGAGACCAAGGGCGCTATCCCTCCACGTCTAACCCAGGGTCCTGCCGTGGAGATTTAGCCCAAAGTAGCAAGAGCCACCTCCTCTGCCACAGAATCTTCATGCCAAGTATTCGATGGAGGGAAACGCATGCACGCTTTCCTCTGTAAGAGAAGAAGGCGTCTCCATGTGAAAGCGACCAAGAAAATAAGCCCTCATTCTGATGTCTCGTCGTCACGAATCCCAGACACAGGGCTGGGCCAGCAGGTCACTTTTCAGGTACACATCGCTGTGAAGCAACATAAACATCGTCCACCCGCAGAATATGGACATCACGAGGTGCAGGCAGTGCATTCAGCGTAATCCTGTTATAAAAATCACACACGCGCGCACGCGCCTGAGAAGGATGCCCAGCAAACACAAGCGTCACTTACCTCTTGTTGGAAATTTGAGGATGACGGCGTTTCCATTTTTTACTTTTCTACTTTTCTCCATTGTGTAAATTTTTGGGCAAGATGCATCTCTTCCTTGCATGGGCCTCTTACATTTGTATGTGTTTTCCCTTAAAAAACAGTAATGGGAAGATACCATCGTTCACCAAGTACACTCAAGACGTTAAATTCGGTGTTGAATGTCATACAAAAATGAGAAGTGGCAATAAAAGTAGTCATTACCGTTTTATTTAACTGAGCATTTACTATGCGCCCAGCACTTTGATAACCACTTTGCATACGGGATCTCCTTTGATCCTGAAGCAGCTCTTTGAAGTGGGGGCTAGTATTCTTCCCACTTTGCAGGGAAGGAACAAGAATGTTGACTCAAAGTTAAGCCATTCGGCCAAAGTCACCAGTGTGGACCTCAGCCAGCAGGGCCGGGTTTGAACTCAGGAGCCTCTGGTCTGAACATGATGGCTCAGCACTGCGGAGCAGGGAAACAGGGCAGAGGGGCACGGATGGGGAGGGCGTGAGCTGAGATGCAGGGGAGGAAAGGCGTGAGGCAGGGGGGCCGTGCTGACCCATGCCGAGGGGTCTTGCAGATGGACGGAGGGAAGGAAGGAAAACAAGAGGAGAAGGAGCTTTCAAGCCCTGGGAAACGTTTGGATGAAGGGGGGCGGTGGTGATTTGGAATGTTTATCTGGAGGCACCTTCTGCAGCTCTGGTTTTGAGATTCTCCATTTTTTTACGATACGCTCCAATTTTTCTTGAAACCACTGTTGTTGTTCATCTGTTTACACTTCACCGGTCAATACACGGATGTCAAACAGACGAGGCTCAAGAAAGAGTTCCTTTCAGCCTCCAGGACTTCGCGATAAGGCCACACAGGAAAGCCAGACCCGGGGAAATGCAACACTGGACACAGCATCACCCGGAAATTAAATCTCAAGCCACTGAGCGTTGAGAAGAGCTTTTTCAAGTACAGTTTGCATAACATGAAACTCATGGAGGCAACGTGCCCAGAGCCGTTTAGAGACAGTGAATCGGGAGGAGGCGTGCTTACAGGAGCAGGTTCTTAACACACGTTTGGTTTGAGGGGATTTCATTCCGTGCCGTTGGTTTTCTCTGTGATTTTTTTTCTTTCCACCTGCAGTTTAGCAGCCTGGCTGTTTTTGAGGTGCATAACTGCATGGCCAGCCAGAGATTACACCGCTGAGTTTTCAAGGCCAGTAGATGGTGTGTTCAAGGCAGGGCTGCCACAGACAGTGGTGCGGTTTGTACACTGCACAAAGCAGCTGGCTTTCAAGTGGAGCTAAAAATACAAGCTGTGTGCTGCCCCGTCTGAAGCAAGGGGCTCCTTTTTCTTTGTACGAAAGGCACGGCAGTCAGCTTGCCAAGCCCTAGGCCTGCAGGTCTGCACTGGCCCAGAGGGGCGCCTTTCCCAGTCCATAGGACAGTACCATATAGGATGGCTAGCCTCGGCTCTGGACTGGGGAAGCTCCGGAAGGGAGGGGAGCCGGGAGCAAGGCTGGCCTGGAAGAGCCCCTCTCCATTGAGGTCAAAAGAATGAAGTGGAGCCCCAGGTGTGGGCTGATCGAGGAAAAGAAACAAGGCCCTTTTATGAGTTCAGTTCGCAGTGACTATAGAACTTTCAGGAACCCTTTGCCCTGAGGTTGGCCTTGGGCCCTTGGTTAAACATTGACCAACACACATGACAAAGGCAGCCCGACCTTCCCTTCAAGGCCACACCGCAGTCTTACTCTCGTCTAGGACGTTGGGGGTAGGGTAGGGACCATCCTGCACAGGCCAGGCTGGCGGTCTCCCCCGGCAGCGTTTTAATTAAACAGCCCTCGCGCCTGCTTACCTGAAATCCTTTCATCGGGAACTTCTTAGTCCTAAAATATGGGAAAGGAGCCCCCTGCAGTTACTCTAAAGATGATGCTGTGTTGATTGAAATCCCATGGAGGTGATACCAGACCCCTGAGGACAAGGTGTGACAAGGCAGTCCCAGCAGGAGACGTGGAAGGGAAGGGGGGCAGGGAGAGCAGAGAGAGAGAAAGAGAGGAAACCACATGGACCCGCCTCCCCGTGGGCGCCCAGCCCTGGGATCTCAGCTCCCAACATCTCCTTGGTTTATTGCGTCCACGTGCACGGAGCCAGGGCTGGAACCAGGGAAACAAAGGCAGTCTCCCTGTTCTCAAGGGCCTTCATCTCTGACATCAGGACGTTGTGTCAGGCGCTCCACCAAGCATTGTAGCTGCTTTATCTCATTAATCCTCACACTAATCCCCGGAGGCAGGTGCCGTTTTTACCCCCACTTCATGGAAGAAGAAACAGAAACTCAGAGTGGGGAAGCGACTTAGCTCACGCAGCCAGGACCGTCTGGCTCCAGTGCCGGTATTCTTCCTGACTCAGTTAGGGTGTGGGGAGTTTTACTGAAGCAGCCATGATGATGGTAACTATAGCAACTGTAGTAGCTGCAGTAGTCATGGTGATAGTGATAGCAGTTGTAGTAATCGTACTATAATCTTCTTAGAACTAGTAATCATAGCAGGGAGGTAGGGGCTGTGCTAAGTGTTTTCACATATTAATTCATTTAATCCTCATGACACATGTGATAGGCACCAGCATTGTCCCCATCGTACAGACAGAGAAACTGAGGCACCCGCACACTAAGTATCCCACCCAAGGCCACCCAAGCATCAGAAGTCGACTGTGAACCCAGGATGTAACGGGTCTTAACGGTGCCCACGCCTATGGGGGGAACACAAGACCTGCTTTCTCTAGACCTGTGGGTGGCAGTGCTGGCAGCCATGAGGGGGATCGTACCGTCCGTGTGGCCACCTGCCGCTGGCCAGGCGCCATCCAAGGGCCAGAGCGCCAGCCCTTGGAAGCCCGTGTCTATTTAGCGGTGGGGAGGTCAGATGACAGAGAGGAACCCTGCAGAGAGGGCAAGGCGCAGGGAAGGAGACGCACAGTCTGAGGGGCGTGGAGGCAGCTGAGGGGCGGATGTCTCGGGTGGGCGAGGGTCAGGGCAGGTCTCTTCAGGAGGGGACATCCGGGCAGAGATGTGTAGCCACCTAGGGGTCCAGGGAAAGAACATTCCAGGCCTGCAGAAGCCCCTCCCTTGCCATGGCCCTGGAGAGGAAACTTTTTCCATTAAAACTTTTTGAAAAATATTGCAAAAATTACACCAAAGATAAAAACCTCGCTCATAATCTCACCACTTTTGCAAGTGTCTCAAGCTGCGAAAATTCCCCCTTCTGTCCTGCGCCCCAGTCACATTGGGGGGATTAATTGGCAGGGGAAGCACGTCGATCCAAGCGTACAGAACCATTTGTGTTGACGTGAAAGGCCCCAGATTTCTCTGTTTTCATCACCCTCTTGAAGGCATGTGACTGTCCTTTCCTCAGCAGCTCCCAGCTGCCCAGGTCTAGCAGCACAACAAACTGTTGTGGCCTGAGCACCCTTACAGCAAGAAGGTTAGAATTGTACATAAACTAAGGTCCACAGGCTCTCAGCAAGCTTGGAGGTCTCTCACCTTGACCACAGGGCAAGGGCGGGAACACCTGGTCTTTGGGTCACATATGTGGACCTGAGGCTTTTTGTCCTCGTTTTGGTTTTCCCGGCTGCTTTCCGGGGGGCTGGAATTTTTTGACAGTTGAGTTCCGGATTCACAGCGTTGGGATGGTGACCAGTGAGCCCAGTAAGAGACAAACACGCAGCTGCTTGAGCCAGAGAGAGCCAGAGCCCCTCAGCGCCAACCTGTCAACCACACGGCGCAAAAGACCCCAAATGACACTCAGGAGGACTCAGGCTGCCAGGAGCCCCTCCAGCAAGGGCGCCACAGCCTAGATTCACAGCGAAGAGCCCTTGGCAACATCTTTCAGAACACGTGAAAATGGGGTGACACTACCGTGAAGAAAGTCAGTTCTGAGGGCTATTTTCAGCGTGCCACGGGGGACCAGATTCCAACCACAGAGGTAAATGAAAAACCAAAATTAATGAAACGATCTAACCAGAGAAAGCTGCCTTTGGGCAGCAGAAAGTTTCATGTTTTAGGTAATTTCTTAAAAGAGCAAAACTGATTATGGGCCGTCCCCTCTCCCAGATGTGTGAAGTGTGAGCTCTCTTCTCCTATTGTCTGTTTAGTCTCCATCCTGCACCCGCGTTCCCCCCTCCCACTCCGCGTCTCTCTCTCTCTCTCTCTCTCTCTCTCTCTCTCTCTCTCTCTCTCTCTCTCTCTCGTTATATCTCTCTCCCCCTCTCCCTCTCCCTCTCTCTCCCTTTCTCTCCCCCACCCCAAAAAACCATTACAATACACTTTAAACCAACCGCTTTCTGGAATCTTTTCCCTTTTGTAAAACTCCATTAAACCTCACTCATTCATTCTGCAAACAATGTCTTGATACTTTATTCTGATTTGATTTACATCTTTTTAGAAACATCAACTCCCAATAGACTGCTGTTGAATATGTAATTGGAACTCAGACATAATTTTTACAGACCTGTGCTGTTCTGACTCTGCTCTCAGTTCTGAGAGCTGACGTCAGCTGTGGTAGTGCAGCAAATGCTGCTGTGGGGCAGCGTGAGTGAGGGGTGGGATTAGGGCTCTGGTGACTCTCATGTCCTCATCAGGACCCCGGAGCCGCCTGCCTGTCCCCGCAGTGTTTTCTTTCCCTACTGAAGTTTTTGCTTTCGATCTTTCATGCATCGTGGGACCAGTCAACGTCAAGAATTGTCTTTTCTTTTTTTTAAGGCCCACTCAAAACTTCCCACATAATTCCCCAGCAAGTGTTAACGAAACTCTTCTTCACCCTTGCTGTTCAAGGTGTGGTCTGCAACCCGCACCCTGGGCGCGCCCGGGGGCTGGGGAGAAACACACAGCCTCAGGCCTCGCCTACCATCGTTTCGCGCCGCTGTTCACTCATCCATTTCCACAA
The DNA here is from genome assembly GCF_039906515.1 of Pseudorca crassidens. Classification (NCBI taxonomy): domain Eukaryota; kingdom Metazoa; phylum Chordata; class Mammalia; order Artiodactyla; family Delphinidae; genus Pseudorca; species Pseudorca crassidens. The sequence continues at coordinate 59,611,479 of NC_090315.1, read as the reverse complement.
CATGGTTTTTTTGAACCCTTGCAACTCTCAGAGCACCTGCCTGCTTCCTGGGGAGGACAGAAAGTGTAAGATCCGGTGCCCGCTCCAGGGGCCCACCGCCCAAGGGAGGACCGAGTGCCCAGGCTTGGAGCCAGTACTGGCCACCCTGCCGGCCCCGGCTGCACGCCCCACGTCGGAAGCAAAGGGACTGCATCCTCAGGTTTCTGGACCTCTGTGACCCAGAAGCACACCTATCTCTGGTTTTGGTACAAGAGAAAGCAGGCGCCCTGTGTGATGTGACATCACCTCTTCCAGGGAGCCTTTGTGTGTCCAGCCCCCCCACGCTGAGATCCGGCCCCGCAGTCCGAGATCCAGCCCCCCACTGCTGCACAGCGCTGTCATCTGAGTTGACTGTTTTAAATACGTAGGCCCAGGCCCCTCCCCTCATCAGTAGAATCAGGATTTCTGGGGTGGGGTCCCGGCAGCTCCCGGGGGGTCTGCTCTGCAGCCCGGGCCGAGGGCCCCCGCACACCCAGTACTCCCACGGTCCCCAGTTTGAACCTGCGCTGTCCCCTGCAGAGAAGCCTCATCCCACCCACCGCCGCCAGGTCGGATGCCCCACTGGTGTCCCGCCGTGCCCAGCTCTTGGTCCTGAGTGTGATATTCTATTTCTCGGCCTGCCCCACTAGACTGCCAGCGCCTGGAGGTCAGGAGCTGTGTCTTGTCTGCCGTATGTCCCAAGTGCCCTGCACACAATCAGGTCTCATTAAATGTGCGTGTCAATGAATAACCAGCCCGGTGGGATTGTGAACACCTGGCACCGACCCACGCTTCTTCACAGCCTCACGCAGGCCCGAACACGCCCAGCCTGGGCCTCGACCTCTTTGCTCCCGTCTGCCCACAGCTGATGCCATTGGACCCCTTCACAGGGCCGGCTCTGCCGGCCACATCCAGCCCTCTGGGGTCCCCGCACTAGTGCCTGGGCTGCTCATCAGGTTGACCTTGGGCACCTGGGTTTCCTTCTGGCTTTTTACCTTTAATCCCCTTTGCCGGGGCCCCGATTCCTTCTTCTTCACTCTTCCAAACGTACAGCTGTTCTCTGATGTCTGAGAACCCTACCTAATACCCTAATATCCCATTCTTAAATATCCCATAGTTAAGCTCAGCAAATGTGAGTCGATGGATGAGAAGACAGATGGGTTTTTTTTGTGTGTTTGTTTAATGAGTTTTTTTTGGCCACACCACATGGCGTGCGGGGTCTTAGTTCCCAGACCAGGGATCGAACCCCTTCCCCCTGCAGTAAAAGCGTGGAGTCTTAACCACTGGACCGCCAGGGAAGCCCCTAGAAGACAGATGATTGAATGGGGGCTGGGTGGATGGATAGATGGATGGTTAAAAGAATGGAGGAGGATGGAGGATGGATAGACAGACAAGTGAATGGACAGATGGATAGATGAATGGTTGGACAGACGGAGTGGTGGATGGATGGATAGAGAGGCAGAGAGATACAGTAAGTCAGCTGAACTACCTCAATCCTCAATGTCCAGCACCTGCAGCGGAGGTTACAGGATCAGCTCAGAGAGACATCTAGACAGTTTACCAACATGCCTAGACCAGAGTCTACAGAGAAGTATTTGTAATCCTTGGCCCCCGCCCTCATGGCCCTCAAAGTCTGGAGTACTTGGGCCCCAATCTTCAGTGGGAGCTGGATGGACAGGCCACAGGCAAACTGACCAAATCCCTGGTCATATCCAGCGCTTCCCTTACGGGTCAGGATCACGGCTAGGCTGGCCTCCTCGCCTGTAAACTGAGGTGACGTTCACGGTACCTACCTGCGGCACTTTCCTGGGAGCGCTTCCCTTACGGGTCAGGATCACGGCTAGGCTGGCCTCCTCGCCTGTAAACTGAGGTGACGTTCACGGTACCTACCTGCGGCACTTTCCTGGGAGCGCTTCCCTTACGGGTCAGGATCACGGCTAGGCTGGCCTCCTCGCCTGTAAACTGAGGTGACGTTCACGGTACCTACCTGCGGCACTTTCCTGGGGACGGCTATAGCGAATCGCCTCAAACTTCATGGCTTACACTAACAGAACTGTACTCTCTCATAGTTCTGGAAGCCCGAAGTCTGAAATCAGTTTCCAGGCCAAAGTTAAGGCGGCAGCAGGGCCGTGCTTCCTCTGGTAGCTCCAGGGCAAATCCATTTCCTCGCCCCTGCCGGGGTCTAGTGGCTGCTGCCTGTTCCTGGCTCGTGGCCCCATCACTCAATCTTTGCCTCCATGACCACATGGCTTGCACGCCTCTCCCTCCCTCTTCGAAGGATACTTGTGATTGTATGTGGGCCCGCCCAGGTCATCCAGCATAATCTCCCATCTCAAGATGCTTAGCTTGACCACGTCTGCAAAGTCCTGTTTGGGCCACATAAGGGACCATTCCTAGGTTCCAAGCATTAGGCCACGGCTATCTCTGGAGGCCATCATTCAGTCTCCCACACGACCCCATAGGAGCGGATTAAGTTGCACCAGATACATAGCCACGACTCTCTAAATAGTAGCTGTGTCAATAATACCAATTATCCAGCACTGCCCTGGAGGCGCCTGGGAGCATCTGAGGAGAAAAGAGGAATTGTCCTTCTCTCTGAGTCCAGAAAACAGAATCATCACTGTCGCACACGTTTGTTTGGAAAACACAAACAGCTGCTGTTTGGCTGGTGCTCCCACCACCACTTTTTTGTGGCCACAGACCCTGTGGTCACTTCCCTGAAAGGCTCAGTCAACACAGTTTACTGAGAAACCTAATTTGGAGGAACTGTTGCTTCAGCGTTGGAGGACGGGCAAACCAGGAGCCTACCAGCCATTGTGGTATCATTTAAAGTCAAGAGAACTGACCCAGCAAACTCTCAGAAGGAGGAACGGAACGCACTTCCGAGCGAGCTGCTGGAAGCCGGAGAGACACCATCTCGTGCCGAGACCCGGGAGCCTTCCCAGGACGAGGCACTTGAGCTGCAAATTAAAATGCCATCTGGTTTCTGCCCTATGACTGACCTGAAAAAAAAAAAAAATCACTTTGAAAGATGGAAGTGGGGGTAGAGAAAAGGGTGAGGAAGACTTTTGGGGAAATGGCATGTGTTTCTCCAGGTATTTTTGGTCACTTTGGGGCAACCTGATTAACCCCTCACAGGCTGGAAGAAATTCACTTCTTTTCAGATTCAAATGAATCCCAATGATGGATGCATCCGTGGGAAATTTTAACAGGGGCTAGATAGTAAAGATGATAATAGGTTTCTTTTTGTAAATTTTTATTGAAGTGTAGGTGATTTACCAAGTTGTGTTAGTTTCAGGTATACAGCAAAGCGATTCAGTTATACATATATATATAAATATATATATATTCTTTTTAAGATTCTTTTCCATTATAGAAGGTAACACGCTATTGAGTATAATTCCCTGTAATATACAGTAGGTCCTTGTTGATTATCTATTTTATATATAGTAGTGTGTATATTTTATTTTATTTATTTTTTTTTGTGGTACGCGGGCCTCTCACTGTTGCGGAGCACAGGCTCCGGACGCGCAGGCTCAGCGGCCATGGCTCACGGGCCCAGCCGCTCCGCGGCATGTGGGATCTTCCCGGACCGGGGCACGAACCCGTGTCCCCTGCATCGGCAGGCAGACTCTCAACCACTGCGCCACCAGGGAAGCCCAGTAGTGTGTATATTTTAATCCCAAACTCCTAATTTATCCCTCCCCACCCTTTCTCCTTTGGTAACCATAAGTTTATTTTCTATGTCTGTGAGTCTTTTTCTATTTTGTAAATAAGTTGATTTGTATCATTTTTTAGACTCCACATGTAAGTGATATCAGATGATATTTGTCTTTGTCTGCCTGACTTACTTCACTTAGTATGATGATCTCTAGATCCATCCATGTTGCCGCAAATGGCATTATTTCATTCTTGTTTATGGCTGAGTAATATTCCATTGTGTATAGGTACCACATCTTCTTTATCCACTCATCTGTCGCTGGACACTTAGGTTGCTTCCATGTCTTGCCTATTGTCAGTAGTGCTGCTGTGAACATTGGGGTGCATGTATCTTTTTGAATTAGAGTTTTCTTCACATCTATGCCCAGGAGTGGGATTGCTGGATCCTGCGGCAACTCTATTTTCAGTTTTTTGAGGAACCCCCATACTGTTCTCCCCAGCAGCTGCACCAGTTTACGTTCCTGCAGACAGCTTGGTGGGGCTCCTCTTTCTCCACACCCTCTCTGGCTTTTATTATTTGTAGACTTTTGGGTGATGGCCATTCTGGCCAGTGTGAGGTGGTACCTCCTTGTAGTTTTGATTTGCGTAAAGATGATATTAAGTTTCTTTGGTGTGACAATAGCATTCGGATTCTGAAGGGGGAATCTAACGGATTTGTGTGTGGTCTGTGAACGCACCTTCAAATTTACTTTCAAATGGATCAACAAATACATAAACACAGATCTCTGAAGCGAGTATGCCGCGGTGGTAACAGCTGTTGAACGTGGGGCGTGAGGAAACACAGGTGTCCATAACTCTCAGCTTCTCTGTATGTTTGAAAATCTTCATAACACAGAGTTGTGGGGTTGGGGAGAAAGGAAAGATGGTTAAATGAAGCAAAGAGTTCCCCTGATCACTTTTCCAAGACTCGACTGGATGGGCTGGGAGCACCATCTGAGGTTGAAGGGAAACCTTCAGAGAGCGGAGGCTTGTGGGAACAAAGATGCAAAACCTGGACTTTTAGGGCAAGGGACCAGAGAGGGAGATGGGGAGGGGAGAGAACACCATGGTGAGGTGCTTTCTTGGCGTAAGGACATCGGCAGAACCAAAACCAAAGCACCCGTGGAGTACCGGGGGACTGGGCGGTGTTGGCATATCGCTGGGTACAGCTCAGTAAATCATATGTCAGTCAAGGACGATGTTAAAGGTTAAAGGTCCGCAGCAGGAGCCGGGGTGAGCCTCTGAGCGTTTCAAATGCCACTCCTCTGAATCTGCTATGTTGGGGGCAGTCTGCTCTGTCCATTTTAACATAGAAGAACTGGGAGACCTGGATTTCCAGAGGAAAGAACCCCACAGGGCTCATGGAATCCTGGTCTTTTAGGCTGTGGGGGACATTGAGGCTGACATCTGCAGCCTCCCTCCCCCCAACCCCATCATTAGTCTAAACCAATCATCAATCCATCCCTCCAGAGTGATTGGCTCAGGACGGGGCATGTGACCCAGTTCTAGGCAATGAAATGTAAGACGGTGTCGGCCAGGAGCCTTCTGGGAAAAGTGACGTCACTTCCAGGAGAGTACCGTGGAAGAGACCGTCTCGTTTCTTCCTCTGGATTCCGTCACCTGAACGTGATGCCTGGAGCCACGGCTGCCATCTTGTGACCAGCCCGAGGACAAAGCCAACGTCAGGGTTGTCCGTGCAGGGAGATGGGAAGGACCTCGCTCCTTGAGGACACCTCTGGGGCATGGGGCCAGCCAAGCCTGAAGCCTCCCTGTACACTCCTGTGATGTGAAATCGTACATGTCCTGATTCTGGAATTTTGTTGGATTCCACGCCTATTCCTGATACGAGACCAGGAAGCTGAACCCGTGCTGGCCCATATGGTGCCTTTGCCTGAGTTGGGGAAGCGGCACCTTCCGCAGCCTGGGGAGTGGGACGCAGCCGGCTTTCAAGCCCACCTTGCCCTTGACTCCAGGGACCCGCCTGCGGGGGACATCCCGCACAGCGGGCGCAGAGGACCTCCGGCAAAGCCCCCAGGCCCCACCTGCCAGGCTGGTACCCCTGCTGAGACGGAGGACTCCCTCCCTCCGTTTCTGGATGATTCTGGCCCTTGAGAAGTTCAGGATGGTGCCAGGGGGTGAGTGTAGCCCCTACCGTCCAACTCAGTCGGCCCTTCGTGGATCCTTTGTTTTGAACACGTCACATTTCCTCCATTCTCATTCAAAGTGCTGTTTAAGTGCACCTTCAAGCCCCACCCCACTTCCTTTCCAGCCGGAGTGACCCCTGAGCTGCCCTTGATGGAAACCCTGGAGGCGAGGCTGCAGCGTGAGCACCTCCGACCGGGCTCCTCCTTCCGTCTGGCCCCACCCGGCCCAAAGGCGCTGGGGGGGAAATCAGGGCGACTGCCTGCTCTTCACTCAGCTGAGGACCCAAAGGTGGGTGGGTACAAGTTTCCCACGAAGTGTCTAAAGGAGCCAGATGTTTCCAGGGCAGATCCAAGCCCCTGCCCTGTGGGCCTCCTGCAGGACTCGGGACTCGACGACCTGGAGAGTGAGAGGGCGTTGGCGGGGCGGGCCCAGGGGACGTGAGGCCGGATGGAGCTCAAGGGCCGGGAGAGTATTTTGGTCTTGACCCCCGGGGCGCCACGCAAGAGGTGGCCAGGCCGTCGATTTGTTTCTCACCCGAAAAGGAGAGTGTCAGCCTCTTTTCCCGACATGGGGCGAATTCTGCTGGTGGAGCGCGCCGGACCTTGAGGGTCCCGCTCAGGCTTCTGAAGACCCAGATGTGGACGGGGCGGTGGTAGCAGCCAGGATGATCCAGCCGCCTCAGCGAGCACAGTCACCGGCCACCTTCTCCAGTCACAAACGTTTGCTGACCCTTCTCCCAGTTCCAGGAGCCAGGACACCCCAAAAATGCAGCTCGGTGCAGAGGTCAAAGATTACAGCTTGGAGTCAGTTGGATACAAGCTCTGCCTGTCCTCAGCTGTGTGACCTTGGGCAAGTGACTTCACCTCTCTGGTCCCGGTTTCCTTGTCTACCAAATGGGGGTAACAGTCGCTCCCTCCTGGGGCTTTCAGCAGGACTTGTTACACACAAAGCACTTAACACACTCCCTGGCACGTAGTAAGCATCGGTAAATGTGTCTAGTTACTGGTAAGAACGCACAGCACTTCACAGTTTGCGAAGCACTCTCAAGGCTGTTACCTCATCACCCTGAAGAACTGTTGCTCTGGCTCAAAAGGCAGAGTAACCCATCCTGAAGGGAGTCCAGCTGATTCCCAGCCCCGTCTTTCTGGCTCCCCCCTCCCACTTTCCTGCCGCCTCCAAAGCCATCGACTCCCCAGCACACCCCCCGCAAGGCTGAGCGTCAGCGCAGGTTGAGTTTCAGTGTTGATTCCCACTCACCAGATGACTGCGGGCCGGTCGCTCCTTCCCCTTTCTGTTCCCGGTTTCTTCATCTGAAAAGTTAAAAGCTGGATCAACCCCCGAGTCCCTTTTCCTTCAACATGCTGAGATTTCTGCTAGATTTAATGTCTATTGCCTTAATTCTGTTTTTAATACTTACTGTGTGCCCTCTCTGTGCCAGACACCAACTATTATGATAGCAATGTATGATTTCTAGTCCTCACAAAAAATCCTTGGGAGGCGAGCCACTTTATCCCCGTTGTACAGATGGGGAAACTGAGGCTCAGAGGGGAAGGGACTTCCCCAAGGCCACTCGGTGAGTTGGGGGGTAGAGCTGGGCTTTGAACCCATGTTGGTCAGATTCCAAACTCAACCTTTTCCCGTAATGTTGCCTTCAGCTCAATCCCTCCACGGCCCGGTTAGCTTCTCGGTGAATGACCAGACTTCCCCTCGGTCGACCACCTTGGAACTGGGCCGTATTGGTGACATCATGAAGACCAGAACCCCCCACGGGGCGGGGAGCCCTCTGGGCACACAGCCCCCGCTCGTTCCATGAACATGCCCTGTGCACCTGTGCCGTGCAGGTCCTGGGCCAGGTATGCAGTTACGAGAGGCACCCGAAGCCACCAGACAGCTGCCGGGCCGTGTGATCAGAGCCTGGGAAAGGCCAGATGGCTCCAGCCACGTCACACACACACACACACACACACACACACACGCATGGATGCCTCGCTCACTCGTGCAGTGCCTGGAATAACACGCGCAGGGAGTCCCTGTTCAGTAAATGTTGTCTTCATTAGCTCATGAATGAGTGAGTAAAGTGGATGAGGGAATTAGTGGTCTAACCCTTGAATACAGAGCTTGTCGTTTCCTGTATGTTCTGTGCGGCTGTAGAGCCCACGGTGTCATTTTCTTCACAACGAGCTTCTCGCACTGCTTAGAACTTGGGGCGCAGCGTATGGACAGAGAGCTCATTGCCTGCAGGTGGGGAGCTGGCTTCTCGCAGTGACTCTGTTACGAATTCCCTGACAGACGTACAACTAATGTTCCCACTTCTCCAGCCTCTCTAGACCTAAGCTTTTCATATTCTACGGAGAAGTCTGAGTTCTGTCCGCCAAGGTCTGTAGGGCCAGTGCTGTTCGGAGCCGGCTTAAATAGGCTCAGGTGGGAGATGTACGCCATGGAAGTTGGCAAAGGCCTTTTTTGCTTTCCTGAAGAGCCTGTTAAATTTCTGCCAGCTTGCCACTTTAAAAGGCCCAGATTTCTTTGAAGCATCCGGTCTTACCTTTAAAATTCCTGTGCGTTTTGCAGTTACTTCACAAAACATTATTTGTCATTTTAATGAATTTTTTAAATAAACTTATTTATTTATTTATATTTTTGGCTGCGTTGGGTCTTCGTTGCTGCGCGGACTTCCTCTAGCTGCGGCGAGCGGGGGCTACTCTTCGTTGCGGTTCACGGGCTTCTCATGGCGGTGGCTTCTCTTGTTGTGGAGCATGGGCTCTAGGTGCGTGGGCTTCAGTAGTTGTGGCACGTGGGCTCAGCAGTTGTGGTGCACAGGCTTAGTTGCTCTCGGCATGTGGGATCTTCCTGGCCAAGGGCTCGAGCCCGTGTCCCCTGCATTGGCAGGTGGATTCTTAACCACTGCGCCACCAGGGAGGTCCCCATTTTAATGAATTTTAAATGACCAATTATATTACTTTATTCCCTCCCCCAAATAGTTTATTAAATTGTAGGCTTCTGTGTCTGTCCTGGGCCTTGATACATCTGCCAGCAACTGGATTTTCCAGTTTAAAAAAGCAGGGTCGGGCTTCCCTGGTGGCATAGTGGTTAAGAATCTGCCTGCCAATGCAGGGGACAGGGGTTCCATCCCTGGTCCGGGAAGATCCCATGTGCCGTGGGGCAACTAAGCCCACGCACCACTGAGCCTGCACTCTAGAGCCCGCGAGCCACAACTACTGAGCCCGTGTGCCACAACTACTGAATCCCATGCACCTAGAGGCCACGCTCCATAACAAAGAGAAGCCACCGCAATGAGAAGCCCATGTGCAGCGACGAAGAGCAGCCCCCGCTCACCACAACTAGAGAAAGCCCGCGCTCAGCAACGAAGACCCAACGCAACCAAAAGTAAATAAACAAATTAATGAATTAATTAAATCTGTGACTGTTAAGAAAAAACGCAGGGTAGTGGGGAGGGAGGGATGAGTGGGTGGAACAGAGAGGGTTTTTAGGGCAGTGAAACTACTCTGTGTGATGCTCTGATGGTGGATACATGTCATCATATGTTTGACCAAAACCATAGAATGTACAGGATCAAGACTCAACCTGAATGTACACCATGGACTTTGGGTGCTGACAGTGTGTCAGTGTAGGTTCATCAAGTGTAAGGAATGTGCCGCTTGTGGGGCGTGGTGATGGTTGGAGGACCCCGGAGAGGCCGTAGGGGGGCAAGGGGTACATGGGAACGCCCTGTACTTCGTCTCAGTCTTGCTGCGAACCTGCTCTAAAAACAAACCCAATTTTCTAAAAAATCAGAACCCAAGAGGAAAAAACCCTGGAGCACTGCATGATTTCTAAGTGTCCTAAGAGTCCATAGGGTGTGGCCTCCCTTCTTTAATTAGCACCAGTGAAGGTAGGATTTCCTCATACTGCGCGTGCGGGAGGCGCCGCGGCTCACACAGGTGCCGGCCCATCACCATCAGTTGTCTTGCCGTGTGGTCAGAGTTTGTGGAAGGTGAGCGAGGGGAGGCTTGATTCTTCCAGGGCCCTGGTTTCTCCAAGTGTCTTTAGCCACCTGCTGAGTTTATTAAAATGCAGGTCCCCAGGCCCTGCCGAGACCTCTTTCTGGGATAAGCCTGGGAATAACAAGCTCTCTGCTTGCAGAAATGGCGTGAGCGACCGCCATGCTGCAAAACACTGGTGCGTTAAGCGTATACTTCCCTTCCCGGGGCAGGCGGGCCTCAGTAGGATGGAGTAGCATGTTTATCGCCTGTTAGTCCTTTCTTGGGAGCTAGAACTCGCTCTCCCTGCCCCCATCTCCTTGCAAAGAGGGGACGTATCAACTTGGATTTCCCCCAAGAAACTGAGGGTTCATCCAGCCCTTCTCTTCCCTCAGCTTGGGGTGGACCTTGGGGTGATACGAAAGGAAGCAGTTTTAGTATCAGAAAAAGCTTATTAGAAAATTCTCATCCTGAGCTGGTGTAGCACGTGATGTGGTATTGCCATTCATTAAAACCAAGTGGAGGGAAAAAAAAAAATCTCTGCTTGCAGGGCTTCCCTGGTGGCGCAGTGGTTGAGAGTCCGAGTGTGAGTTTTAGACTCAATATTCCCGTGAAGATCATCTTAGGAACTGTCTTCAAATACATAAAGGGTGAATGAATGCTGGACAAATTGAACCAACTTTTTGTAGATGGTTAAAGTATGCACAAGAGAGCCTGAGAACTCCTCTCTTAACGTACCGCAAAAAAAAAAAAAATCTCTGCTTGCAGTGGACCAGTGCACAGCCCGGCGGTACAGGTGGGCCGCTTGGGTCCATCCCAAGAGCGGCAGGACTGTTGGGCTCTGTCCATCTCAGCTAATGGAAAAGTGCCGACTCCTGACTCAGGCAGCCCTGGAAGCCAAAGGCCCCTCCGTTACCTACCGTGTGAGCTTCCCCCTCTTTGAGCCCCGGTGTCCTCAGCTGAAAACATGGGGCCGATGCTCCCTCCCCAGGGTCGTGGGGACAATCAAACTGGACACCCCGTGACTGGAAAGCACTGGTCACCTGCGAGCCCTCAGAATGCGGGTGTGCTCCTGGGAGCACCCGGACCTGGCCCGTGTGGGGTCACTGCCCGGCAGGATCCAGCCAGCCGGATTCCTGGGACACTCGGGCTTCTCTACTTCCTCATCTGGGTCACATCCCAGAGCTGAGACACCCGAGTCTGGGTTTGGGGCAAGTCTGGTTCAGGCCGCCCCAGGGGCAGGTCAGCATCACGTGGACCACAGTGTTCTGGCCTCTAGAGTGGGGTCACCCCTGCCGTGGGGAGTGAAGGGGCTCTGGCCATGGTTGCAGCCTGAAATCTCCAGGACGCCAGTGGTCAAACAGGGCCGAAAATGTTGCTTCTAAAGGCAGAGACCTATTCTTCCACCCGGGACCTACCCCAGCACCTACCAAACTAACACCCAGAATGTGTTCACGTCCACCTTTTTGGAGGCATGAATGTGCCACGGAAAATCCCCAACTGGAGTTGCCCCTGGATCCCGGGCACCTTCATAGGAGCCTTTGCCGAGGGCCGGGAAACAGCCACCCCTTCTGTAAACAATTTGGAAATCCATGTCAGGAGGCCTGAAAGGTTCGTACCAACTCCGTGTACTCGAATGTTTGTCCAGTGGGTGCCGTCGGGCACCTCCTGTGCGCCAGTCCCCTGTAGGAAGCTGGAGATGGGATGATGCAACAGACGTCGTCCTCAGAGTGCGTGCTGTCTAGCGGGGGCCACCAACCGCATTCATGTCACGTGGTGACAAGTGCCCCCGAGAAAGTAAAGCCAGACCATGGCAGAGAAAGCGAGGACAGCCCTCTCTGAAGAGGTGACATTCGAGCAGACCCCTGGATGAAGAAAAGGAAAAGCCACATGAACGACTGGGAAAAGAGCATTCTGGGAGCAGCAGTGCAAAGGCCCTGAGGCAGGACCACGAGGACAGCAGAGAGCCCCAATGTGGCCACAGAGGGGTGAGGGGTGCAAGGGGGGATGACTTGGAGAAGTGACCAGGGACTAGATCATACTGGCCACCCAGTAATGCCACTCCTGGACGTTATCCTAAGAGAACAATTAGAAAGAGGCAAAAACACACACCCACAGGCATTTGCAGCATCATCCCAGAGGACCGGAAGTTTCCAGCCCACCTAAATGGCCAGCAGCACGGGGGTAGTGTCATAGAGAATGGCACGCCAGCCCCTGCATGCTACCCAAGCTCCCCAGACAGTTGTGAAGATTTGGTAGCAAAGGGGACGGTATGCATGATATAATACGCCTTTTTAAAAACTCACAGTTCAAAAATACATTCTCGCACCAAAATGAGGACCAGAAGCTGTTGGGTTAGAGCGGGGGTGGGGGGCAGGATATGGGAGGACAGTTCTTTTTTTCCTTTTTCAAATTTTATATAATGCGGTTGCTGTATTATTTTTATAATGTAAAAAAAATGAAGGGGGAAAATGTGTTCAAACCAAACCAATGGTGGAGGCAACGAAAAGGCTGGTTTCCCTTCCTCATGATACCAACCCCCGCTCCGAGGTTTCAGGTCTTCTCACCACCACCTCCTGGAACCCAGCCAGCCCGGGGAGCGCTCCATTCAGCCCCAAAGGGCAGCATGGATCCTCAGGGATGTGCGAATCCTACCCCCCTGAGTAGCCGTCTTGCCCAAAGCGTAACTAGATGTCATGTCCAGAACAGGTGCGGGGCGCTGGGGGTGCGTTCTTACAGGACGGCCGGAAAAACCTCGTCCCCAAATACCCACCTGGCTTCTGCCTGACGTCCCACCATCTGAGACTCACGTGGTCACCAGGGCTTTTCCTCCCAAACCCTGATGGAGGCCGTGTTCAATCCAAGGTGAGGCCGGCCCCAGCTGCAGCCGAGCTCCAGGCTCGCTGCCTCTGGCCCAGGGGGTTAAACAGCCCCCCAGCCCTCTCCTGCCGTGGGTCCCCAGGCTTGCAGGCAAATCGGAGGCTGCCTTGCCCACAGGTGCCCACACCCTGTGGATCACCAGCCGCCCTCGCAAGGGGCACGAGGCCCTGATGGACTCAGAAAGCCTCGCCCCCACTCCTGCTTCCTCCGCTGTCCCCCTCCCAGGCTGCCCCCTCCCCGGGTGCCAGCCAACCCACTAAACCGCTGTTTCTTGGGCTTAAAGCATCCTGCCCGCCCAGCTCTGTGCTTGGCTAAGCCCTTGACACTCAGCGCAGACATCCCCTCCTCCAAGCAGCCCTCCCTGACCTCACCACATTCCAGTGTGGATCAGGACCCTGGCCTGGCCTCTCCTGCCCACCCCAGCCCCCATCGCGGCAAGCCTGAGGGGAGAAGCCTCTCTACGTGCCCCTTCCCCAGCCCACACTCTCGGGAGTACCAAGGGCCCCTGCTGAGAAAGCCATGGAGTCACAGGACAGAGCCCGGTCGCCAGCTCGGTGGGGAGAAGCCCTTTGGGCGAGAGGCAGCCCCTGCAGCCACCAGAGGGTAGAACCAGGCCGGCCCCGCCCAGCCCACCCAGCGCCCCACACGGGTAACATGTCCTGGGTGTGACACCCACCAGCAGGCAAGGGACCTTGCGTTTGCTGAGTGAGCCCCCCAGAATGACCATGTCTGAGCCTGCACGGACCAGGTCCCTGCGGGGCCTGAACGGGGGCCGTGTCCAGCAGCTGTAGACACACACAGGCGTCCACGTGATGGGAGTTGTGGCTTCTTTTTTCCCAAATGGAAATAGTATATAAATTGTGTCCTCCCCCTGTTGCTGTTGTTGTTTTAATGCTCATTGCAAAAACAAAAACAAAACGAAAAACATACAAAGACAAAACCCCAAATTGGACTCATCTCTACACCCACCCTCAGAAGGCTCTGGAAACTTTAAAGAGAACTTTAAACGGGGATTCTCAGATTCCTGGGTCCAGGGAGGCAGCGGGGGGGCACCGCTAAAGGGCCCCCAGGTGCACGTTCCCAGAAGGTCCCAAAGGCCCCCGAGAGGGTGCATCAGTGCCCAGGAACTCAGTTTCCACCTTCAAGTGTTTGCTTTCTTGCAAGTGTTTGAAGTCCTGCCAGCATCTTCCGAGGGGAGGCAGGGCTGCAGGAGAGAAGTCCAGGAGAGAGAGGAGAGGGAGGGGGAAGGGAGAGTCTTCTGAAACGGGTCACGAGCCTTGGCAGCCCCCGACGGGTGGCCCTGCCCTTGGGAGGCCGCAGAGGCCTGGGCTCGTGTCTCAAAGCCCTGCTCCCTCTCCGGGTGGCCTGGGCGAGCAGGGCCCTTGGGGACCCCGTGTCCTTACCAGCACACAGAGGTCTGTCTCTAAGGGGCCTCCAGGCCCTGAGATCCTGCCTCAAGTATAGTTTTCCTGATTCCTTCCATGTCAAGTGGCACAGATACACATCACCTTTGGTGCAAACACCACCTCACTGAAGATTTTGTTCTATGACGTCAGCTGCTCCCTCCAGCACTTACGCCTCACCCAAGATGCGGATGAGTATTGACTCTGTGGCTTTCACTCCCAAACCCGCCCCAAATGGCCCCCAGAAGGAGAACCAGTCATCAAAGAGGCGAGGGCTTCTGATTCATGATCTCCCAAACGAAAACGACAAGCTTTGGAAACCGTTCCTGGTGAGTTCCAGAGTCTGAACAGTTTCTTATTTTTACCCCCCTCCACGCTCCCAGCTGGTCTCGTCTCAACACGTAATGGGCCCGATTCGATGAACAGAAACTGGCTTGCAAGGGTGTGACGAGGTATTTGGTTGAAGCCCGTCAGTGAATCGAGGAGGCTGGGCATGGGGTGGGCAGCGAGGGGCCCTGCCCGGCTTCACGTGTGGCTTCTGCAGCTGCTCTGGCCGCAGGAGTGGGATGAACCTCCGTGACTTGGACACGAGGGTGCGGAACTCGGCAGCCCGAGTCAGGCCTGCAGAGGCTGAAGAGAGAGGACGGTGGGCCCCTGGCCTCCACACGAAGGGCCCAGGGATCGCGCTGGAGCCCTCACTTGCTGTGTGGCCACGTGGCCATTCTGAACCTCCGCGTCTTCATCTCCGTAACGGGGATGAGCTGAACTTAAACTGGTGGGCAGCGGTCCCCCCAGAGATGTCCCACCCTCGTTCCCAGTACCTGTGGGTGTGTCAGCTTACACGGCAAAGGGGAATTACTGTGGAAGACAAGTTTAGCTCGCTCATCAGCTGATTTAAAGACAGAAATGAGCCTGGGTTATCCAGGTGGGTCCAGTGTAATCCTAAGGGTCCTTAAAAGTGGAGAGAGAGGTAGAAAAGGGAGTCAAAGAAAATGATGGAGAAAGGACTCCACCTGCCAGGGCTGGCCTTGAGGACGACGGAAAGTACGTGAGGCGAGGCACACAGGCGCCTGTAGAGTCTGGGAAAGGCAAGAAGGGGGGCTCTCCCCTGGCACCTTCAGAAGGAACACGGCTCCACGGACACCTTACGTTGGCCCAGAGACACCACGTCAGGCGTCTGACCTCCAAAACTGTAAGATAATACGTTTGTGTTGTTCTAAGCCTCCAGGCGGGTGCTGATTGGTTACAGCGGCCATAGGAAACTCATTCACGTACTGTGCGGGGTTGTGGGGATTAGAGGAATGTCTGCACCTGCAGCCCTCAGCATGCTGGAAGCGCTCAACAAACGCTGGCCATTTTCATCACACGCGAGAGGGATTCGGGGTTTGGTGCCGACCGCGTCCCCGTAACACCCACCATTCCCAGGCTTCTGGCAGTCCTGGGCACAGCCAACGGGATGCCCCTCCTAAAGATAGCCCTGGGGGTGCAAAACTGGGCCCTGGCCGCCGTGAGCAGACCAGCAGAACCGTCCATTCTTACTTGCTCAGCAGAGCTGTGTGGATTTAAGGGGGAGGGAGGCCGTGTCCAGTTTTTCTCGGCACCCGACTTATTCCTAACCTCGGGGGTGGGAGGCGGGAGCGGGGGCGTCTGTGTTTGTTACAGCTCCCAGGTGGTTCCCGTGGACGGCCAGCCGAGGACTTAATCTAATCCAGAAAGAATGCTGACTGCAGGCCTAGCCAGCAGATCTTTACTATGTAGTTAAGGACAGTGACATCAACCATGGCGTCACTGTTTGTTGACGGGGCACTGGGCTACACGCCTCTTATATGCTGTCTACTAAGTTCTTCGACGAATGGCAGCTGTTGGTGCTAATATCAGCTCCCCCACTTTACAGATGGGAAAGCTGAGGTTCAGGAACGTGAAGAAACTCACCCAAGACCACTCAGTTACGGAGAGATGGAGCCCAGATTTGAAATCATAACCATCCGACACCACCGTCTTTCCCCCAAGAGCGCGAAAGTCCTCGCCCAGCTCCATGCAGCGTTGCGGGGCGTGGCCACCCGGCCCCGTTCCTCCAGCGCCCGATGGCAGATGTGGGCCGCAGTGGAAGCAGCTCACTGCGGTTTAGGGAGACCTGGGTTTAAGTTTGGACTTCAGGAGGGAGGAGTAAACTGTCTCCTTCTGTCAGTCACTGTATAGTATTTCTTGGTCTATGGCTTGCTTCGAAAACACAGTGCCCCTGAGTCAAGGCTTATCACGATGAATATCTTTGCAAAATAAATTCCACATATTTTCAAAAGGATGCTTCATGTATAATGCAGTGGAGATGTGTTCAGCTCAGAGGACTATGTGTTTTCGAGTGTCGAAGCCCCCCAGCCAGGACCACCAGGAGGCCAGCGATGGAACAATTGGGTTTTTCCCTCATTGCATCATCAGTGGACCCTCCCTATGGGGACCTGTTGAGCGAGGGGGTGTCAGAAAGAGCCTGCTGGGGGAGTGGGCTTTGGGCAGGCGGGTGGTTCGGGGAGGGTCTGAGGAAGGGGGTTCACCCTGGTGAACCCTGGTGCTGTCGGAAACGGGGGCAGTCCTCTGATAGGGAGGGTGGGGGGAGCCGTGACGGGTAAAGAAGCAACCCCTCATTTTGGCCGAGCGGAGACAAGGTTTGCTGTTGCGTGTGTGACCTCCGTCACTTTATCATGACCTCGTGTGAGGTCGGCGTGCTGTGAGGCGGCTGATACCCACATCAGGAGGACAGCATGGCCCAGCTGGGCGCCAGGCCAGTGCCCGGGTGTCAGGGGGGCCTTTGGCTCCCTCAAGAGTAACGAGAGTGAACCCTTCTTCAAATACTCGACGATTCCTGCTTTTCACACCGGCCTCCCCTCTGCGCAGGCTCCGGATGGGGCCCTTAGACAGTTCCCAGCTCCACACCTCAGCTGGCTCATCTGCAGAATTAAGCCCTGTTTCCCAAAGCATTTTCCACATAACACTAGTTTCACCAGAGTAACGGAGTAAAAGGGTTCCCTGGACTACTGACTTTGGGCATCACTGGCTTCTTTGCTGCAGGACTTCTCAGAGCCTTTAATACGCTTCAGTACATCGTGAAATGCCCAGAAAGAAATGGGGTGCTCTTGAAACTTGTTGGGCTAGAATAACTCTTGGGGTTTGGTTTTGTTTTCTTCAGCGTGCAGTGACCTATGGAACAGTGTTTATACAATGCTAAGACAAAGGGGGTTCTAAAACAATGGTGTCCAGCTGGGAGGACTTGGGTCCTGAAGCCGGGGGTACTTACAAGCGGTTCCTATCCCACTCCTTCTCGCACATGCGTACATGACTACTGGACAGATGGACCAGATGCTGCTGTGATTAATTAAGGACAAATCCGTTGGCCAAACCATGTAAGAGAACTCAGCCGTGTCAGAGAATTATGGAGGCTCCCAGTGTGTGGAGATTTAACGTGAAGCCCTCTGTGAGCCCTGGGTGGTCTGCTGTTGCCCCCCCACGCTCCGGCAGCCTCAGGTGACCCTGCAGCTGAAACTGGCCTTTTCCAGATCTGCTGTCGAGCGAGCTTCTTCCCTGGGAAGGCTTCTCACCTGCTGCTCCCTCCGTCGGGACGCTCCCAGGTCCACCCTCCCTCCCTCCCGGGTGAGGCCAGGTCCCTGCTGCGTTCTCCTTCTCCGGTGCCCCTTTCCTCGTTCTTTTCCAGAACCTTCCACGCTGTGACTTGCGTGGCTTCCTCTCAGCGTTTGATGGTGTCTGTTTTGTTCTCAGTTGCAGCCAGCAGGCTTGGCACACAGTAGGTGCTCCCTAACCACGTGTTGAGTGAATAAGTGAATGAGAGGCCTGTGCAGAGTACTTAACACTTCAAAGGGTCTCTACGACTCAAAAACGTTGGAAGCCACAGATCAAAGGATGCATAGAAGTATTAACAGTTAAAAAAAAAATATATATATATATATATGTGTGTATATTAACCATAGGTGAGGGGTGGCCGCCGAGGGGCGTGGGGTTGCCTGGAGGAGGGAGCAATGAACTTGTTCTAAAATGGACTGCGGTGACGGTTGCACAACCTGTGATACCAAAGGGCATGGATGGAATGGCACACTTTCAGTGAGTGAATTGTACACTAGTGAGTTAGGCCTCAGAGCTATTACCAAAAAGAGGTGAATCTGGGTGAAAAAGTAGGAGAGTGTTCTTTGCACTATACTTAAAGCTTTTCTGCACACTTAAAATTGTGTCCTCCCCCCCGAAAAAAGTTTTCTAAGTGGCTGTACCAGCTTCCTCTGTCTCGAGTGACCAGGACTTTCGCGACCCCCGCCCCCTCCCTCCTTCAGTGGGCACTGACTTTGCATTCGTTCTGAGCCTTACGTGTGTCTATGAGAAGGACTTTACGGCATTAATTTGCTCCATCCTCAGCGCCTCCCTGTGAGCTAAGTCTTATCAATTGATCCATCATGCAGATGGGAAAACTGAGGCCCATGAGGGGAATAGCTTGCTGAAATTACCCAGCACACAATGAGAGGGGGCGGGACCCCAACGCAGGACATCAAAGAGTCCAGAGTCTTGGCCACTGATCCCCTGAATTCAGGCGTGTGTATCCGTTATGGGATGTGGGTCCGGAGACCAGCCCTGTGAAAAATTAGGCGGGGTGCTGTGTTTTTCCAAGGGGGTCTAATTCGGTCTCTGGCATGTGTCTTGCCCACAGCACCTGGGCTGCCTCTGACCAAAGGGGCCACAGAAACCTCAGCAGCTCGTGTCGCAACAGCACGGCCCTGCCACACGGCCGAGCAGGCAGCTGCCCAGGAAGACACAGCCGCGGGTGGCCTGGCACAGGTGTCGCCAGGGGTCAGGCCGCCTCAGCGACGCCCGGCAGGGATGCCAGGGCCGCAGGCAACCAGACCTCCCCCCAGGACACCTTTCCTGACCCCCCCACCGGCCAGGAGGCGAGATCCTGAAACCAAGCTCCCCCGCCAGTTCTCCTTCCACGGGCAGCGAAACGTACAACTTCCACCCAGGACTCCTCTCGGGGAGTCGCTTGTTCCTTCGGGCAGGACGTGGAGCAGTGGATTCAGGAAGTTGCAGGGCGCCTGCAGTTTGCAACTTCACGTTTTCGCTTTTCTTATCAGAAAGGTGCATGACTAATCCTGGGAGCCGGGCACCTTGTCGCTGTGGAACTACCTTGGTGTTCAGGGTCCTCGAAACTTCGCTCGTTTCTCTTGTGTGCGCATCAAGGTAGGGGCCTGAGCTGAAACGAAATTCAGAATGAGAAGAGCCGAAATAGAAAGGAGAAGAGTGGGAGACCCAGCGGGAGCCGGTCACGCGCTCCGAGCCCAGGCTGCCCCTGCTGGGGTCTCTGCACCGGGCGGGGATCCCACTCCCAGCGGCCTCCCCAGGAATCAGCATTGGCCCAGCAACGGCCCAGCTTCTGAGCCACGGAGACCTGGCTCCACCAGTGGACCACTGCCCGACACACAGAATCACTCCTCTCTCCTAAGCCTCAGTTTCCACATCTGAAAAATGGGTGACAGTAACACCCACCCACCAGGTTGTAGAGGACCGAGTCAGCATGCCCAGAAATAGGTACTGTTAATTCTAACAGTGACTATAACTGCTGAGCACCGCTTTGTTCTATCAGGCGATACGATCCAACATTTAACTGTTCCACCCCATCGTGCTCCAGGTATCGTGCTGAGCGCTGCCCCCTTTCCTTATGTGATCATTATAGCAATCCAGTGAGGAGGTCTTCTTATTTCTAGTTTTAAAATGAGGGAACTGAGGTTATTAGGGCCGAGTGGCCTGCCCAGAGTGGATCTAAGCTTGTGGGCCTTAGACGACTTAAGTCCTCTTTGAGATAAAGAAAACAAAAATTATTAATGGAATTTAAAAAAAAAATTTTAAAAGAATACAAAATTCGGCACCCAGCCCAGTAAAGGACCCATGCAAGAAGGCAGCAGTAGACTGTCAGCTTCACACGCCCCGTGGTACCTCTGTCGCTGAGCCAGGATCCCCCCAAGGCTGGGTGAGCCCAGGCCTAGGCCTCGACCTCTTCCCCATGCAAGGAAAGTGCATGTCACCCTGGGACCCTGCAGGAGGAGTGAGGAAGAGGAGAGGATGAAGGGCAGGGAGGGGACTGAGAGTGGCACACGTGGGAGGGAGACAGGAGGAGGCCGGCAGGTGGCTGAGGGGCAGCCGGGAGCGTGGGCCGTGCAATGCACCGCCACTGACGGTTAAGCAGAGCGTGGGAGTTGGCCACTGGCCCCCTAAGAGCCAGCCAGGTTCTAGGTCATTCTCCTTAGCGCCTGTGTGGATATAGAGAAGAGCAACAGCCTGGAGACCAGGTGGGAGGCTGTCATGACTTGGTTATAAGTAATGTAAGTGTAGGTAGCCACGTGGGCCGGTGGCTGCCACGCTGGACAGCACAGCACTGAGCCGTCATGGGGCTCAGGCTGGGGACCTGTGATCAGATCTGTGTGGCTCGTGGCCAGATGTTTGCAGAAAAGTAGTGACTCCCCTCGGGTACCAGTCCAGGCAAGAGATGGTGGGGGCCCAGAGGGAGCCAGGTGGCAAGGGTGACACTCAGGTTTCTAGACTCCGCAGCCGTCCTTAACTGAGGAGCGAAGAGCAGAAGCCGGCTCTGGGGCTGAGGGCAGTGGTTGAAATAAGGAACTCAGGTTAAGACAGTTTGAGCTGGAGGTGCCGGTGGGCCGTCTCGGCACAGAAGTCAAGGGGGGATTCGTTAGACGGTTCGGGAACCTGTCACATTGGTGCTAAAGCTGTGGGTGTGGATGTCGTCAGCCACGGGTGGCTGTGTCAGGTGAGGAGACCCGAAGAGATGGCACAACCCTAGGAGGTGGCAGATGAAATCACAAATTCCTACCTGGCCACCTCGATCCTGACGCCAGCAGCGGGCGCACACTGCCTTGACAGACGACCGTCTGGATAGCAACAGCCATAGGTGTAGAGCTGTGTCACCGCCAGGCCTGAGCCAGGCTCTCTGCGTGCATTTCATCCTTGCTGCCCCACTGCAAGTTCAGGGCTGAGGGTGCCATTTCACTGGCAGAAGCTTCTCTCTTCACACGCTAGACTCAGGATTTAAAAATAAAGAAAAATAAAGCTTGGTTCAAAATTAGCACAAGACTCGCTACAAAGAACACAAGACACGGCTTCCTGTGTGTTTTTTTCTTCAGTTTTTTTTTAAGACTTCCAGAAAAGTCTCCTCTGCAAAGCTGAGACGAAAAGGGTAAAAAATGCAAATGTGATGGTCCAACCTTGAACCATCATCTGTATGTGCCCAGCCAGGGCAGCCACACAGAGACTGAAGAGAGAGGTATCCAAGTCCTAAGTTCCCAGAAGCTCCAGACAGGAGCTGCCTGGAATTATGGGGCGGGGGGGGGGGTCACCAAGACTGTGGGCTCCTTTAGGGCAGAGGCAGCTCCTTTAACGCTGTGTCCCAAACCTGGCCTCATGCTTGGCTCAGTGAATGGATGGATGGATGGACAGAATATCGGTGGATGGATAGAAGGTGGACGGGTGGGTGGGTGGGTGAATGAGTTCATGAACAAACTGTAGTTCTGGAAGCTCCATCCCTTGACGGCTAACACAACCAATGTAAGGGGAGATGCAGCCCAGTGCCTCCACTTGCAGGTTAGGGACTCACACGGACCCAGACGTGAGTCCCCACTCCACCCTCGCTGGTACTCAATGCTGTTTTGACCAATTATTCCGGTTATTTTGAGGCATCTAATCTTTCACGTGATTGGCCACAGATTCCAGTGTTCAAACACAAGGTACCAAAAGGAAAATGCCCAGAAGCCCTTTCCGACCCCTCCAGTCTCAGACGCTAGTCCCATCCACACAGCTGAACAGAGACATCTTGGCGGTAAACCGTAAGCTTCCCTCTCTTGCAGCCAGTCGACGTGGATGGGATACGGTTGGGCCACCCGCTTGCCAGGTTGAAGAGGATATTCACTCGTCCCTGACTTGGGCCACCCCAGCTTCAGAGACCTGCTGCCTCGGGAACCATCCATCCTGCAGAGGCGAGGAGAAAACGCTAGTCCTTGCGTCCCAGCCTCTCTTGCAGCTGGGGTACAGCCATGTGACCCAGGCTCACCAATCAGATGCTAGTCCTCACTTCCCAGCATCCTTGGGGGGGGGAGCAGCAAACATGCGACCCAGGCTCACCAATCAGATGCTAGTCCTCACTTCCCAGCCTCCCCTGCAGCAGAGCTGCAGCCCCCATGTGACCCAGGCTCACCAATCAGACGCTGCCTGACTAGGCTACCTGGCCTCGGGCCCTTTATTCCGCACACCTGGCGTCCTCCCGACAGGCTCCGTTTTGGCGAAACAACGGCAGTTGCTGTCTGCTGTTCTCAACGAACGCGTCTCCGTGATTCCGGCGTGCAATTGCTCACGCAAAGTGGCTCTGTCCTCAGAGAGAGCGTGGGGCCTGGACCACGCAGGGCTGCAACGCCGTCCTCGGAGGAGCTCTGAGGCCCCCCCGCCGGCCTGCCCCGGCCGCCCGCTCCCTAAGAGGACTGGGGAAGGCGAGGCGTTGCCGTAGCACTGACTGGAATCAGCCATCATGGGAACCACGCAGAGCCCTGAGGGAGAACCGGGAAAGGACGCCCATCCACAGAGGTGCGAGTCCCCGGCGCGCGAGCACGTGTGTCAGCGGCAGAGATGGCGCTGCAGGTAAGTGGAGTGACACTCCGCACGTTTTCTGCCGTGGTGACAGTTTTGAGGGTGCCTTGCTTTGTGCGTGATCCTTCGCTTACCCTTTGGCCGCGCTACTGAAGTGCGCGGCAACGCAGAAGAATCCCATTTTACTGCTGAGCAAACGGAGGCCAGGGAGGTGATTTCTGTAAATGACGGGGCGGGGTCGGGAGCAGGGCGCCGAAGAGTCCTCGTGCTTTTCTGGCTGGTAAAGGAGGGAGGCTGAGAGGAGACGGGGGAGAGGAGCCAGAGACGCCCCTTAGGACGCTTGGCAAGGAGCAGAAAACTCCAGGTGCAAGGGAATATCTGCCCTTGAAAACAAAATATACCAAACTGAGGCAGCCTGGGGCTGGCACTCCTCTGCCACGTCCCCTCCAGGTGTCAGCGTCACCCATAGGCTGGCAGCGGGATGGTGCTGGCAATTCCACCACCTCCCCACATGCCAAGGAAGGAGGCCCCTGCTCTCTCACAGGAGTGAGAAGACGCCCCAGAAGCCCCAGCAGGTGTTTTCCTCACAGCCCATCACATTATTCGGCCCCAGGCTCCTTCCTGAACCCTGACTGTCCAGGGCAATGGGTGACCCCATTGTCTTAGAGAGGGATCAAGAATCATAGCTGGGTCTGAGGATGCGGACCCCCCTCCCTGAATCAGGTAGAGCAGATGCGTGAACAAAAACCTGGGCTCAAGGTGTAAGAGCCCAGAGTGGGGAGATGGATGTCAGCCCTCAAACAGCCGTGTCCTGTCACTGGCCAACCTTGAGGCAAATTCTGGTCACCCAGACCTGGGCACTTTGCTTACTTGTATATCGCGGAGTCTGTGTTTTCATGTGGATAATGGGAAAAGTGGTCTGGTAAGGTTGTTGATGACATGATAGGCTCTCGACAGGTGTGAGTTCCTTTCACAATTAGGAAGATGCCTTGTTGTCGAAGAGGATAGGCTCTCGACAGCTGTGAGCTCCTTTCACAATTAGGAAGGTGCCTTGTTGTCGATCTGATACACACAGGGTTCCTACACACTAATCCCCGTCAGAGCCTGTGTGGTCGCTGGTGTACTTAGTGAGCCAAAGCCTGGCTCTCTGTTTCCTCCAGACTTGGGAAGCTTGGTCCCACCAGGCCCTCTGACTCAGGGAGTTTGAGCCACAGGGAAACACTCCTTAGTCCCCGTTAAGCAAGACTCGGGGTCATTGGTTCCACCTGATACACGGTTCAAAGCGAGGCAGAGCGTGAGGGTAAACTCTGGAATATCTCAGTTGCTTCAGAATTCATTGCTCCCCAACTCACACATTCGTTCATTTGGTTGTTCATTCAACAAACATCCCTTGTGCCAGGGAGTAAATTGGACACCTCGTTGGCCACTGTTAGGTTGAGTCTTTATGGCGAGCACAGGCTTTTTTTTTTTTTCTTTCTTTTTTTCTAACATCTTTGGCATTTTGGAAGCATTCCTGTCTGAAATGAAACAGATTGTAAGCCTCATTTAGAAAATAATTCCTTTCCTCCCACACATCCTAAGACGACGTGTCAGGTGATGCTGTTCAGATTTTCCAAGTACAAATCACCTTTAGGTCAAGCCCAGGAACCCAGTGGAAGCAAAGGAAAATTTCGTAGGGCTGTGCTAACGGTGGTTTTGAATGGAAATATCTTCTTGGCTATAACAGCATCATGGTTGAATTTCACACCAGAGAAAGGAAGCACCGACTTTAACCTCAAAACGAGGAAGATCATAATTGTCACAAAAAAGGGAAAAAAAAAAAAAAAACACCAGTCCTCTAAACCAGAAACCCCTGGTTGCAGGCCGGCCTGGACCCATGTCAGGAATTTTTCCAAGGAAGTACGCTTTGAGGTTGGTCCGCACCCTGACCCCAGAATGGCTGAGAGCTTGGCTTTCGGAGAACTTGAGCTGAAAAGGAATGGGAGTGCGGGGAAATGCCAGTGAAGACAGCTGGCAGAAGCGAGTCAGGAGGAAGTGGCTTTGTGAGTTGACAACCTCACAGCAGGCTGAGAAGCAGAAACCGAACCACACCGGGTACAGAGCTATTTTCAACCTTGGGGTTTTCACCCCCTGTCCCCAGTGTTCTGGGCAGTGTAACTCCCGTATGACACTGTCAGAGCCGTGGGCTCAGGACAGAAGAGAAGGCAGGTCTGAGAAGCAGAGGCAGGAGGGCGCCTGCAGCGGTGCGTCCCCGCCGTGGAAACTTGGCCGCGTGACGCCCTTTCTCCGGGCCTTGTTTTCCTCCCCTGCTCTATCACTAAGCCTCTGTATCACTGTCCTCTTGCTGCTGTAACAAATGACCCGAAAGTGAGTGGCTTGAAACAACACACGTCCATTCTCTCACAGGTCTGGAGGGCAGAAGTCTGACACGGGTCTCACTGGGCTACAATCACGGGGTCACAGGCCTGTGTCCTTCTGGAGGCCGCAGGGGGACGTTTGTTGCCTTTTCCACCTTCAGGAGGTACTGCTTTCCTTGGCTGCATTTTCCAAGCCAACAGGTAGCATCTTTCAGTCCCTGACTTTGATCGTCCTGCGTCCCCCTTTTAAGGACCCTTGTGATGACATAGGCTCTACCCAGGGAATCCAGGACCATCTCCCCACCTCAGGGTCTTTAACCTTTTCACATCTGCAAGATCCCTTCTGCCGTGAAGGTCGCTAGGATGTGGACATGTTGGGAGCATTATTTTTCCTACTACGAGCTCCTTCCCTCTTGAACTTTCTAAGAGCTGGGGTAAGAGCTGAGTCTTCTGTGAAACTTGCTGTCAGTTACAACAGTGGCTGACGTTCACGCAGGCCCTCCTCCCCACACCCCAGTTACCAAGGTGCCCCATGTAGTCCACCAGCATCCCCGGAGTTAAGGCCCATCTGCATCTCCTGTCCACAGACGAGGACAGTAAGGCTGGGGGTGGGGGTGGTCCTTGGCCTGTCCACACTCACGTGGAGGTGAGCTATAGAGCTGGGTAATTGAACCCCCCTCCTGCCAAAGCCTGAGCCGTCGACCACGTCCATAACTGTCGCCCGGGTGTTGCCTCATCGAATCAACTGGGATCAAAGGTTCACAAAGCAGACTCAGCCACAGGACCTCCCGCTCGTTGCTGGCAGGAATGCAGAATGCACAGCCACTTTGGAAAACAGCTGGGCGGTTGTTTCACAAAGCCAGACATAGGCTTAACCGTATGATCCGGTAGCTGTGCTCCTAGGTGTTCACCCAGAGGAGGTGAGAATGGACGTCCACACAAATACCCGTGCACAGGTGTCATAGCAGCTTCATTCATAATCGCCGGGCAGTCCGGGGGGCATGGAGGTTACGGAGGTGCCACTGCTGGGCATCGCAGTGCTGTGTGAGCTCCTGACTTTGGGCAGAGTCCAGGCAGAAAAGCCCACACCTGTCACCGTGGTGACCCAGCCGCCTCTCACCACCCTCACCGGTCCCCACACCCCACGATAATGTGCCTCGGCTGTGCCCTCTCCCCTCTCGCCCTCCTGACCCCTCTGTGTTTATCGCATCCCGGGGCAAAGCCCTCCGCCAGTCTCGCCTGTGCTCCACAAGTGGGTAAGGGGCCCTCCTGGCGCTGGGCAGCTCCATCCTTCACTAGTCCACGCCGCTGTCATAGTTTCCTTTTCCTAGATGTGAGCTGGGGAGGGGGGCCAAACAGCGATGTGCCCCCGCTGGCCCCGTGTCCTAGCGCCAAGCCTGGGCTCCCTGAGCCTTCAGTGGACCGCCGGACACCTCCTGGGTCCTCGCGTGGGTTCCGGCCCCGTCTGTCCTTCCTCTGATCCGGCAGCCCTACGCTGCCGAGGGGCCTCCTGGACACACACCCACGTGTCCCAGCACGCCCGGCCCCGACGTAGCGATAGGCAGCGTCCCTGAGCGCCCTGCTCTGAGAACCTTGGGTGTGTCCGTCGTCTCATCTCCACGGCAACCCTGGGAGAAGTGCGGAAGCTGAGGCTCCTGAAGGCCGGTGAGTCGCACCACCTCGGAGCCAGAAAGCCTCAGGGCCGGAGCCACACTCACTCGGTGCTTCCCGCGTCCTCGACCTCTGATGGTGCCCGTTGTCCGGGGAGCAATCTAACGCACCAGCGTGGCATCAGGGCCACCCCCACCGCGGCTCCGGCCACAGGCCTCGCCAGCACTCGCTCAGGACACCAGCACCGGCCCGCGTCACCCCGGCACGCGTACCCCCGTGCCCGCTCGTGCTGTTCTAGCATGCCCTTCCCCCTCTTCTCCTGATGAGCTCCTCTGCTTTCTTCTTCCTCAAGGCCCAGTTCATGTATCACGTGTTTCTGTGGACACTCACTGCCACGCCAGACACAGGGGCCTGTGATGTGGGCAACAGACAAAGCTGGGCTGAGATCGCGGCCAGCTGGGGGGACGGTGGGAGCCTGCGCTTGAAGCTGACTGGACGCCCGGTCCGGGGGGGCAGCAACGGGCAGACGTGGAGAGGAGCCCAGGGCTGGCGTCAGAGGTGCCAGGAGCCTCGAAGACCTGGAGGAGGAGCCAGCATAAACGCCAGAGCGAGCTCGTGCCCTGGCGAGTCCCCTCTGCGCCCTCGGCGGCACCTGCGTCGTCTCGCGGCTTCAGAGCTTCCGCTGGGTTCGCCCCCGGCTTGTACTTACCCAGAGAGCACACCTGGGCTGAGCGGGGGCCCCAACCACTCAGAGCCAATGGCAGCTCCGCAGAACGGGCGTGGGCTCCCACCCAGAGACCAGGAGGAAAGACAGCCCGATGACAAAGTGGGCAACAGCTCAAACTAACAGCCCTTCACTGTCTGCTAAACCGACGACAAGGAGCCCAATCCCGTTAGCCACCAGAGAGATGCCGGCGACAGCAGACAGAGGCATCACAGCACCACCCGAATGGCCGCAACACGAACGACTGAAAGCGCCACGTGTTGGTGGGGACACGGAGCATCGGGAACGCTCGCGCTTCAGCGGGAGGGCGGCCAAGCCAGCCACGCGCGCCCGCGACTCGGAAACCTGAGCGGGGCGCGGGTACCACACCTCGGTGCAGGGGCCCCAAACTGGAAACAAAGCCAGCGCCCCATCCACGGAAGGAGGGAACAGTCATGACTGTCACACGCGGACGCGACACCGCCTTGGAACAAACGCACAGCAGTGGGTGACACTCCCCGCCTGAAGGTGGGTGAGTGAAGCCAGACGTGGAGGTTTCAAACGTACAGTTGTCTTGTGGAACATCCCCAAATAGGAGCGTGTTGAGGGGCTACTGGGGGTAGAAGTGTAAAGAAGAGGAGGGCAGCGGTTACCCTGAAAGTCAGGACAACGCTGTTCTTCTGACACCCTGCCCCCAGCAGGGGAGAGGAGGGCACTGACGGGCACCGGGCGGGCCCAGCCGAGCCCAGGCAGTGAGGGCGCAGCTCCCCACTTACTCTGCAGCGTCCAAGGCCCTTCCACCAAACAACTCACTGTGGCTTCGCACCCATTTGCCAGACGAGGAAACTTAGGGTCAGAGAGGTCACACCATCAGGCGTGGCAGCGGTGGGGCACAGCACCCCCGGCTGTGGGCGGCGGCTCCAGGGGGCCGTCACTGATCACTTCCGGTGCCAGCAGTTCTTCACGTCTGAGAAGGAGGGAAGTGATCCCAGCTCACTTCACGATCAGGAAACGAAAGGCACAGTTGAGAGAATTACCTTGAGTTTCGGAACGGCCGCGTCCCACACCTTGTCCCGACACTTCCGGAAAGCAGGCTCGTCTTGAGTAAAGCCTCGCGGCTGGGCTGGGCCAGGCAGGTGCGGCCGTCTGGAGTCTCTTGTTCTCCCCCTTGCCACACAAAGGCCCTGGTTTGCCTCCAGACACCCTCCGTTGGGCCCCCATCTCTCATCCACTCTGAGTCCAGGCTCCAGGCCCCAGCCCGAGGTGCCTCCCCACGGGCCCCCCCATCTTGCTCCTCCGTCAGGGCTCCACCAGTCCCCCAGAGTCGCCCTCTGCTCCCATCCTCTGAGCCCACAGGGCCGTGTCCCGCTCCGCACGTGGGGCACGCAGTGCCTTAGATCTGGGAGGCACCTGCAGCCCCGTTCCTGTGGCGCCCTGAGCGTTTGCTCCTTCATCGGGAACTCTTGTTTTGAGCACATACTATATGCTGGAGACTTAGTAACAAGCAAGACAGACGCGGCCCCTTCTCCACCCACACTAATGCCACCTTCCTTCCTCTGATCTCCTGCTGGGGCTCCCACTGGCTGAGCTCGGCCGGAGGCCAGAGGGTAGGGAAGCCGTTAGTGGTCTGTGGCGGTCAGCCTTCCAGAGACCGAGCAGGGCGGACACTGGGGACCACGGAAGACATCCAGCATGACGAGCTTAGAATGCTGGGTGCCCACGTGGGTCCCCACTCAGAGTTGCACCACCTCCGTGGACAGGCCCTCTGGAAAATCTCTCAGCTCCTTCTGTTCGATTCCACACCCACTAAGCAGGGTCCCCAATTGCTGCCCATGTCACCCGCCATAAAAGACCTCAGTGAATCCTCACAGCAACCCCACGAAGTCAGGGCAGTGAATCCTCACAGCGTCCACATGAGGTAGGAATGATGGGTAATTTATAGCCGAGGACACTGAAACTGAGGGAAGGAAAGCCCTCCCCCCCAGTGTCTCACAGCTCATCAGCAGCCGACTCAGGCTTTGAACCCAGGTCTAGCTGACTTCACGGACCATAGATGTGCCCCTTGCATCGGCCCGTACTGGACCTGGGTAAGAATTCAGGCACTTTTCCCCCCTTTCTCTTCTCCCCTGCCAGCTTCTGCTCCACCCCCGCCCCCGTCGACGCCTGCCTTTGGACAACTGAGCCTGCCGCCCAGCGGTCAGCCCCCAGGGCTCCCCGCCTCTGTGCCGTGGCCCTGTCTGACCCAGTGATGCAAGAGCCGGCGCCAGCCTTGCAGTTGAAATGTTCTGCAATGTACAGTAGGCCAGGCCATCTGCTTCCTCCACACATCGCCCTCTGCCTCCGTCGGGACCCGGAGCAAACGTGCAGGGACACCAAAGCAACAGTCTCTTTATTTCTGGGCTCAGGATTTCTAACTGGCCTGATTGCTCAATGCATGTTTCAGACATAGGAGCCGGGAGGGGGTCAGAAGGGAGGGCCCTGCGGATGCTGCAGGGAGGGAGATGCTCAATGGAGAGATAACATCTCGGTCTGCTAAGTGCACTGTGATTTTTTTCCCCCCCAAAGCTCTTCAAGAAAACAGCCGGAGTCTCTCCCTCTTGTGTTTCTCTGAGAGATTTTTATTTTCAAGATTCTCTATGCTTTCTAACACCGTCTGGTCCTTACAGTTTGATACAAAGGTGCAGGAGGGAACAACTACATGTACTGGACGCTTGATGTACGTGGGTGTCCCTTAAACAGCCAGGAACCATAGGGCTCAGTCTGAGAAATGCCCCTCCTGACGTAACATAGCTCTGCAGCCACATGTAGTTGCACAGTAGCTCAAATGCCCTAGCGCCGTGGGTTGAGAACCGTGAGGTAGGTCCGTTGAGAGGTGTGTGAACCCGATCACACGAGAGAAGGGCTACGTTCAGAAGAAGGTACGCGACCCTGTCGTGCTCCCAAGTCGGAGTGAGGAAAGTCTACCTGCCTGGGATTCAAGGAATCAGGGCAGAAAGGAGCCAGGGCTTCCAGGGCAAGGGCAGATGATTTAGAAAAAAAAAAAGTGGGATGAGCAGCAAAGGAGAAGATGCTTTGGGCTCCAAATATGACTGCATGTTCCTTGACACTCCTGTCATCAGGAGGTGGGGCTCTGCCCATCCCCCTGAATTTGGACAGCCTTGTGACTGCTCTGACCAATAGAGGTGGCAGAAGTGATGCCAGATGGTGTCTGAGGCTGGGTCATAAAAAGCCATTCAGCTTCCCCGGTGTCCACTGGACAGCCTGGGGGCTGCCATGCTGGGAGGAAGCCCGACCTGCCCGGAGAGAGCACGTTCCAGGGGACAGTCGTGGCTGTACCCAGCCCTCCAGCCCTCTCCATGCCCACACAAGACGTAGATGCAAAGCCTGCAGCTGATGCCACCCCAGGCACTCAAGCCACCCTCAGCTGTTCGAGTCTTCCCAGCTAAGACCCCAGACGCTATGGACACCATCGTACCCTGTCTTAATCCTGACCCACGAAATCCGTGAGCAAAATAAAATGTCCTTGATACCAACAAGTCTGTGGGTCGCTTGTTACACAGAAAGAGACGCGTGGAGCCGCCGCCACGCGAGGCCGACTCCATCGAGTCTGAAGGCGGCAGCCCAACCAGAACAGGAAGGAAAACGCACACTTTCCTCTCCATGCCTGAGGTTTCTGACTTGGATGAGGCCCCACCTCCTAGACACACTGCGAGGCGTGATATCGGAGCACGTAAATTAAAGAAACACTGCATGAAACGACTTTCTTGCCTTGAGAGTGAACTTTTAAAATGCCAGTGAACAGTGCACGTGTCCGAGAGGAAGATACCGGCTGTGAGTGGGCTGAGACATTTGCTGCTGCTCTCCCACTTGTGGTAAACGCAGCCAGACTTTCCACTGAGACACCACCTCCCTGACTCTCAACCCACTGAGCTGTTAAAATTACAGTCATTAGTTATAGATCACTCTTTAGCAAGAACTTCTAAGTATTTCTGAGTAGTTGAGTTGCAAAACTTTCTATCACGGAGGGTCTGAATCACTCACACAAACAATTTCTTCCTGGTTCCCACAATTGCTTCTTTGTGGAGAGAAACCGTCCCGGTAGCACGCAGGGATGCCTGCCCAGTCTGTCCCTTTCAGGAGGATTCTCCAGGCTTCAGGAGGTTTCCCTGGGCCCAGCAGATCCTGTGGACGCTTATCCCGGGGTCCATCATCTCATTAATCCATCTGAACATTACAGAGGAAAACAAACATCTTGCATCCCGGGGTGGGGTGTGGGTGGGATGACCTGGGAGACCGGGATTGACACATAAACACTATTGATACTACGTATAAAATAGCTAGCTAATGAGAACCTACTGCAGAGCACAGGGAGCTCTACTCAGTGCTCTGTGGTGACCTAAATGGGAAGGAAATCCGAAAAAGGGGATATATGTATATGTATAGCTGGTTCATTTTGCTGTACGTCAGAAACTAACACAACATTGTAAAGCAACTATACTCCAATAAAAATTACTTAAAAATTTTTTTTGCATCACAGAGGGATTTTGCAAGTTAGTATGCCAAGTGGCAGTCACCCACAAGGTGAGTGTTAAAATATCTTAATTTTGTTGATGATTTTAAAGCACAAAGAGTGAAGGCTCCTTGTTTCCCCGAACGTCTCATCAGCCCATTCCCACGAGCTGCCTTTCAAGGTCCCAGAAGCCAACTGTCCAGAGGGGTCAACATCTCAAAACTTAGTTCACATCTAGGACCTCAGCAATGTTTTCTAGACGCCCCGGTTTATACTGAAGCATCTCGTCCTTGAATTCCCTCCTCCGCAAAGGAAAGCCCTTGCGGCTCCCCGCCTGTCTCTCCGAGGTTCCTGCAAGAACTCGAGTGGGAAGGGTTTGTCAACTCTCTGCCTCAGGGTCTCGAACTCTGGGGAGAAGCAGACTTTATCGAGTATCCACGTGTGGCCCTGAATCCACAGGACAGAAGAGGACTTGCTCGTAAACACGGCCCGGGCTGTGGCGTGCAGGAACGACGCGACCCGCTTCCGAGAGAGCCAGCCACTTGCCTGCCCACTGCCTCTCCCCGGCTGTCGGTCGGCCGGCCGGCCGGCCAGCTGAAGCAATGCAGCAAGAGCTGGGCCCCCAGGACACAAAGGGCCCAGCGGCAGCCACGCATGGCCCTGTGCCTAGGACTCCTCATCCGTGAGCTGAGAGTAAGAACTGTCCCATCCCGCCGGGCTCGCCCGAGCCAGAGGGAGAAGGCCCGTGGCCTTGCAGACAGCGTGTCGGGTAGCTTGTCTCTGCCCTGCCATCCATCAGTCTGTCCTGGGTGGTTCAGTGGGCACGTCCCATGAGGACATCTGCATGACGGCTGGACTAGGCCCCCCGTGTCCCCGCTGTATCCCCAGGACCAGCACAGTGGGCGTATGAGTGAGTGGAAGAAAGCACTCCCCCATCATGGGTGGCTCTCCAACAGGTCATTTCCAGCAGCTCCCAGGACGGTGCTCAGGGCCAGCCTCCTCCCTTCCCCACACCCCTGCCTACTCTCCAGTCAGCTCACGGAAAGTCAAGCATGAGAAAACCCTCAGAGTTCGTAAAAACATGGTGTGCCCACACCACACTTTCTCCAAGAAGTTCTGTACGGTCTGTAAGTCTCCAGACCTTTCTGCTACTGTTCTGAGGATTAGTAAAAAAAACAAGCAAAAAGTCCTGAAAAATCCCAGTGCAGGGACTTCCTGGTGCTCCAGTGGGTAAGACTCCACGCTCCCCAATGCAGGGGGCCTGGGTTTGATCCCTGGTCAGGGAACTAGATCCCGCGTGCTGCAGCTAAGACCCGGCACAGACAAATAAATAAGTCAATTTTTTTTTTTTTAAATCACAGTGCAATATCGTTTTGCAATCCCCCCTTTGAAGAATCTAGAATCTGATGAAAATGATAAAAGATTTGACAATGACTTAAAAAAAACCAACACAGCAGCTTTTTAAAAAGCACTTTATTTTAATAAAGATCAATAAACTTTTTAAATGGATGCAAAAGTAAATATTAATTCGGCATATTAAAGATGTCTGCTCTGACAGTCATCTGAGCAGAGACTAAAGCCTATTTTTATCTGACAGAACTTCAGAAAACAGGTCTATTATCCTTAAAAATGTAATGCCGGCTTTGTCGGCCCAAGAGGAGAAGCCACTCCTTCTGGAGTTTTCCTGTATTCTCATGTGAATTCCAGCACGTCTGAAGAACCTATGATGGAATCTCGCTCACACCACACCTCCATCACCTTCGTACAAATGGCAACAGGAATAAAACGGCATTCTTTGACTTTTCAGACTTTTTACTGGGGACTCTCACAAGGCCACCGGGTTGGCTGAGCTCGGGCAATCATGTCCTCAAACCCCAGCTTCTCTCACTTCTCAAAACAAGGGTTGACAGGTGAGGCCCCTCCTTGCCTTTTCATCGTGAGATTCTGAGTCCGGGATGGTGGTGACCCAGGCTGGGAGAAAGAAGAACGAATAGAAAATTCTCCTCCCCACCCTGGAGGGAGTGGATGGGAAGCAAATGGACCGTCACCAATGCCCCCACCCCAAACCTGCCCCGTGTCTACACTGACCGTGGGATCGACTCGGCCAGACCCACAGGCTCTGTGACACCTAGCAGTGGGGAGCCTGCAGGTCCTCAACCACGCCGTGCCTGTCCAATCCTGGCCTGCCCCTGGGTACACCCATCTAGCAAAATACGTTTGTTTTTTAGAAAAAATGTCCAAGTGCTTATTTATTTATTTTTTAAATAATTATTATTGGAGTATAGTTCATTTAAAATGTTGTGTTAGTTTCAGATGTACAGCACAGTGAATCAGTTGTACATATGCATATGTCCATTCTTTTCCAGATCCTTTTCTCATATAGGTTATCACAGAATATTGAGCAGAGTTCCCTGTGCTGTACAGTAGGTCCTTGTTGGTTATCTATTTTATATATAGTGGTGTGTGTATGTTGATCCCAAACGCCTAATGTATCACTTCCCCCCATGTTTCCCCTTTGATAACCAAAAACTTGACTGTGATACCCATGAGTCTGCTTCTGTTTTGTAAATAAGTTCATCTGTATCATTTGTTACTAGAGTTCCCATATAAGTGATAACATATGGTAAATAGCTGTCTTTCTCTAACTTCACTTAGTGTGGTAATCTCTAGGTCCAGCCATGTTGCTGCAAATGGCATTATTTCATTCTTTTTTATGGCTGTGTTCCATTGTATGTATGTACCACACCTTCTTTATCCGTTCCTCTGTCGCTGGACACTCAGGTTGCTTCCACGTCTTGGCTATTGTAAATAGTGCTGCAGTGAACATCGGGGGTGCATGTATCTTTTCGAATTATAGTTTTGTCTGGGTATATGCCCAGTAGTGGGATTGCTGGGTCATATGGTAATTCTATTTTGAGTTTTTTAATGAACCTCCATTCTGTTCTCCATAGTGGCTGCACCAATTTACATTCCCACCAACAGTGTAGGAGGTTTCCCTTTTCTCCACGCCCTCTCCAGCATTTATTGTTTGTGGACTTTTTAACGATGACCATTCTGACTGGTGTGAGGTGGTAACTCATTGTAGTTTTGATTTGCATTTCTCTAATAATTAGTGATGTTGAGCATCTTTTCATGTGCCTTTTGGCCGTCTGTATGTCTTCTTTGGGGAAATGTCTGTTTAGATCTGCTGCCCATTTTTTTATTGGGATTTTGTTGTTTTTCTGATACTGAGCTGCATGAGCTGTTTGTATATTTTGGAGATTAATCCCTTGTCGGTCACTTTGTTTGCAAATATTTTCTCCCATTCTCTGGGTTGTCTTTTCACTTTGTTTATGGTTTCTTTTGCTGTGCAAAAGCTTTTAAGTTTAATTAGGTCCCATTTGTTTATTTTTTGTTTTTATTTTCATTACTCTAGGAGGTGGATCAAAAAAGATATTCTGTGATTTATAACAGAGTTTTATGTCTGTGTTTTCCTCTAAGAGTTTTAGACTATCCAGTCTTACATTTTAGGTCTTTAGAGTTTATTTTTGTGTTTGGTGTTACAGTGTTCTAATTTCATTCTCTTACATGCAGTTGTCCAGTTTCCCCAGCATCCCCTTTTTTTCTTAGCGATTGATTGATTTTAACCACTTATTGAAGAGACTGCATTTTCTCCATATTATATTCTTGCTGCCTTTGTCATAGATTAGTTGATCATAGGTGCGTGGGTTTATCTATGGACTCCGTATCCTATTCCATTGATCTGTATTTGTTTTTGTGCCAGTACCATACTGACTTGATTACTGTTGCTTTGTAGTATAGTCTGAAGTCAGGAAGCCAGATTCCTCCAGCTCAGTTTTTCTTTCTTAAGATTGCTTTGGCTGTTTGGGGTCTTTTGTGTTTCCATACAGATTTTAAAATTCTTTGTTCTAGTTCTGTGAAAAATGCCATCGGTATCAAGTGCTTTGTAATTACGAAAGTGATTTTAAGTGGTTGTAGAGATACATTATCCTGCACGTTGGAAGGTTAGTGCGATATTGTGAACCAGAAAGCCAAGCAAGCCATTGTTTTCAGGCTCCTATCTGGCTTTTGGTTAGTATCATGATTGAGGGTAAATATGTGGATATATTTTTTGGGGAGTAGATGCATGTTATTTGCTAGTAAATAGGGTAAGTTCTTCCAGGGCTAAAACTGGGACTTCTCTGTTGGAATCCCACTATGTTGAAGGGTAGAATTTGGTGTGCAGTGGGGTCATTTTTTAAAAACTTTATGTGTATTTTACCGCAATTTTTAAAAATTTTATTGAAGTATAGTTGATTTACAATGTTGTTCTAATTTCCGCTGTACAGCACAGCAATTCAGTTATATATTTTTTCATGTTTTTCTCCATTATGGTTTATCACAGGATTTTGAATATAGTTCCCTGTGCTGTACAGTAGGATCTTTTGTGTATCCATTCTGTATATAATAGTTTCCACCCGCTAATCCCAAACTCCCAATCCGTCCCTCCCCCAGCCACCCCCTTGGCAACCGCAAGTTCTGTTCTGTGAATCTGTTTCTTTTTCAGGTAGGTTCGTTTGTGTTGTATCTTAGATGCCACATACACGTGATATCATACTGTATTTGTCTTTCTCTAACTTCATTTAGTGTGATAATCTCTAGGTCCAGCCATGTTGCTTCAAATGGCATCATTTCATTCTTTTTTTATGGCTGAGTAGTATTCCATTGTATATAGGTACCACACCTTCTTTATCTATTCCTCTGTTGATGGACATTTAGGTCACTTCCATGTGTTGGCTACTGTGAGTAGTGCTGCTATGAACATAGGGGTGCAGGTATCTGTTCGAATTATTGTTTTGACTGGATATATGCCCAGGAGTGCAGGATCATATGGTAAGTCTATTTTTAGCTTTTTAAGGAACCTCCATACTGTTCTCCATAGTGGCTGCACCAACTTACATTCCCCCCAGTTGGCAGTGTAGGAGGGTTCCCTTTTCTCCACGCTGAGTGAGTGGGGTCATCTTTCTTTGACTGCAAGGAGTACTGGGGCTAGGGGACCAGCGTAGTGGTGAGAAGCTGACATATCTCACCCCGTGTTCCCCAGTCGACTCCGGCTGCCCTCCCACGTTCCACATCGCAGGCCCACGAATGGATTGACTGAATCGAAGCCACGATCAAAAAGCTGGTGCCACATCCACAATTATTTTTTGAACTCGTGGTGTACATCCTGCCCACTTTATAAAAAAAAAAGATTCAAGGCAGTTTACAATAGGACAATTAACTCAAAAAGGGCCATTAAAAGTACAAATATTTTAAAAACAGGTCAAAACCATTTAGAATGAAGAAGAGAGAGGTATGTCAGATGATTTAATTACAGAAATGAAAAAATAAACTTAGCTCTAAGCTTCCTGGCAACAAAGGCCCCAAAGGAAAGTTTTCATTGTCTGAAGATGATGAAAACACACCAGTTCACCTGGCAATGGAAATGCTCTCCTGGCACCAAATTCTAGGAAGACGATGCGTTCTTCTAAAAACCCAAGCGTTGTGCTTTCACTTATTAAAGGAAGGCTGGTATCCAGGTGTCTTTAAATCTTATTAACATGCTTAAAAGAAGACACTTCACTGAATCAAGCATATGAAATGATAACTCTATAGCTCTAACCGAAGTTAAACTGATCTTCTCCTCCAGATTTCTGTTCTGGAAACAGCTATTTGCTAATAAAATTGAATGCCAGGTCTTTGGAAATATCAAGTATCCCCAAATACTGAAAGAATCATAGCAACTAATGGTAATTAATTAGGGAAAAATGCAGGAAATAAATGTTTTAATCACAAGTTATCGTTACAGCCTCCAGAGCATCTGGTGCGAGTTTCGATGCTTACACCTGAACGGCAGAAGTGGGGCACAGCTCTGTTTCCCTGTCAAGTCCTCAGAGGACGCCCTTACTAAATGAAGAGCAGGGGTAAAGCCTTCCACCCCAGGTCAGAGGGATCCACATCCTTAAATAATTACGACAGTAATTGTAATAATGAAATTCTAGATGTGGGCGGGGCGGGGTGCCCGAGAGAGAGACTTAAACTGTGATCTGTTGGTTTTCTCTGAAAAAAGGTCTCTGGTGTGAGGCGCAAATATCTGGAAACATGCGGAAGACCTGGTCTGGCAGGGGCTCCTCGGGAGCCTGCATCACGGAGCCGGCGCTGCAGCTCTTCCCAGCCTCTTCCACCAGCTGTCGGACGTAGAGCTGCTCGACCTGGAGGGACATGCACCACAAGGTCAGGGATGGAGGTGGGGAGTGAGGTGGGCCTCTCTGATTACCCCGGGCTGGAGCCATCCATCAGAACCTCCAGGCCGCCAGTGGATGAAGGAGCAAGCAGTCCTCTGTATACTCTCCCCGCAGTGCTCCAGTCTGGCGAGCCAGGGTCCAGAATTCCACCAGTTAGAGTTCATTGCTTTGACTAGAGTTAAACAAGGGCTGGCAAAGTGCTAATCTGTCAACTTAGACCTTAAGACAACTGAACAGGGGCGACTCCTCCTGAAAAGGAGGTTTTGAGTTTTAAACAACGACCTAAACAAAAGGAGGGGAAACAACGTGGACTCTGAGAGTCCTGGAACATGAGAAGATAGTTCAGGGGTGAAAAGAAAGCGTCTCCTTCCCCCACCCGAAGCGCTCGTCCAAGCCTGCACGCGGGTGGAGCCCCCCCACCCCCACCCCGGGCCCTGCTGCCTGGTCCCCAGCCAGACGCGCAGGCTGCAAGGTCTGGACGCGAGCCCTGAAGCCGCCGGTTCTCACCTGCACGAGAATGAGCTTGGAGCGCAACGGGGTCATATCTGGAAACTCCTCTCCGAAGCACAGCACCACCCTGCTGTCTGGAAGCCGGCTCTGGCTGTTGTAGAACTGCTGCAGCTCTGCAGGGACACCAGCGCAGGGCAAGGTGTTGGCGGATCCTGGCCTCGCGACCCCCTGGGCCAGGTGGACTCAGGGCTTCCGCACCTGAGCTCGTCCCCCTTCGCGGGGCCCCTTCTCCAGAAAGCCCCCGGGAGTTCTCTGGCCAGCAGCCTCAGGGGACCAGAGTGACTGATTTCACACGCCCCGACCTTCCAGGAGGAACTCGCGGGCGTGGGATCCTAGCCACACGCCTCCCAGGATGACGGCAGCCTCGGGCAGCACTCCCGTGCGGGCGTGCACAAGGTCACTGTCTCAGGAGGTGGACACGGCTGCCCGGGGACCTTGCCAAGCTGCAGATTCTGACCGCGCAGGCCCGAGCTGGGGCCTGAGACTCTGTGTCAGTAACCAGCTCCCAGGGCCCGGGGACAGCCCCCAACGACGTGGCAAGGCGCTAAGTTCCTTAATCCTCCGACAGCTGCACAGGGAAAGAACCGCACAGGCGCCCCCTCTGCGGGCACCCCCTCTAGACGCCGGGAGTCAGGCAGGGAGGGGCCTCTCCTCCGCGGGCCACCCCTGGACGCACAGGTGGGAGGGAGGCGGGTCGGGACTGACCTCGGAAGAACTGGCTGGTGTCGAAGACCTTGACCACCTCGTCGCGCTCCAGCTTGTTGGGGCCGCCCCTGCCCGCCGCGGCGTTGCCGCTGTAGAACACGCGGCCCTGGCACTGCCGCTTGACCAGCACGCCCTGCCGGCTGCTGTGCAGGAGGACGCCGCGCTCCAGGTGCCCGAACAGCTTCCGCGTCACCTGCCGCTGCCGCTCACTGGGGATGGCGTCGGCCGGCGGGAAGCGCACCAGCTCCAGGCCCTCGGGCCCACACAGCTTGCCGCCGGGCAGGCCGGGCTGGCCCAGGGACAGGCGGCAGCCCTCGGGGCACGTGGTGGTGGTCTGGCCCATCAGCTTGCCCCCGTAGTAGAAGCTGATGACCATCTGGGAGAAGGCTGTGGGGAGACGGGAACAGGTCAGGGGCCGCGGGAGCAGGGGCCCCAGTCCCTTCTGTGCCAGCGTGGCCGCAGCCTGCCTTTCTCCCAAGGGGGGGGGGGGGGGTGGCTTAACCCTGGGAGTCTTCGGCATTCTGGGGAAGTTCACGCACCCCTTCTAGAAATGATGTTTTTATAAGCATGAATAAATACACAGAATCGCTAAGGAAGCCAGTGATTCAAAAACTGCTGGAGGGTCCTCCCTCCCTCTGGGGATGGTCTCTAATTTACAAGTCACGGCTGAGGGTAAACGATGTTGTGACAACTTAAATTCTTCGGAAAATAACTCCATCTCACAGGCCCTGCTCTACCACTATCATGTACACAGCATACGATTTATACTAGATGCATAATACATATATACACGTGCACGTACATGAACGTACATATATACGTACACACGCAAACACACACACACAGTACTGCCTCCGTTCGTAAGGGAAGGAAATGCTAGATCTGATTTCCAGGTTAGTGAAAACAAAGATGTCACCTTTTTCCTGACAAATTCACAGTCGCCTTGGGGTTCCCTGAATTTCCAATTAAGAATCTCTCCAAAACCTTTCCTCCAAACCTGTTCTCAGGAAGAAGTCTGAAAAGTTCTCAAATTAAGGCAACGTTTCCCAAAATGTGCCACACGTAAGATGACTGGGGGGCGGGGGGAGACAGCATTACATAAATGAAGAGGTTATTCCATTTTCAATATTCTCTCAATCTCTGATCAAAGAAAGCCCTAGTTTGGTGCCGACGGACCCTTAACACGTAATTCTGACAACCTCCCTTTCAAACGAGGCAGAGAACCTGAGCCTCTGGGCCTTGGGTGGGGGCAATATAACGGCCAGGATTTCTGAACAGTGTGTCTGGTTGCCACTGGCTTTGCTTTGGCCGCCGAGTTCCTACTTACAGCAAGTGGCACTGGTTCCACCTGTACAGGCCATGACAGATGGTCCCCATTTAAATTAAACTTCATTTTTTAAAAGTGAAACTTAGAGAAAAGTCAGACATTAATAATAGTCCAGGCGGTACCCAGATGTGAAAACCAACTGTGAAGGCGGGGCTCACGTGACCACTGTTTGTTTGGGAACCTGTAAACTAAGGTGAGAGTGAAGACAACAGGCAGTCCAGGGACACCCCCAGAGGGAGCTGCATCTTACTACCTCAAGCTACAAGAAGTACACACACTACCAATGAGCCTGGTGAGTTCAGGGCACCTTCCGAGTGCCCCGGGCCCGCCGAGGGCTGCCCCTGGAGCCACACAGGCTGTGAGTGGCCCAACTCCGGGTGCCCCAGAGAGCTGTGCAGCACACCACCTGCCCCACTGTCAGGGGCGGCCCCGCGAGCAGCCCGCCTGGCCTGGGTTAACGCTGCCGTGCACTCCTGATTCCTCGGACCCGCCCGCTGGGCTCCGCTCAAACGGCACAACTCCCTGCTCCATACCCCAGGCTCCGTTTCCTCTCACGTCGGAGTTCAGCGGCGTTCCCAAATCATGCGGGGGTGTGGGTCAGGGCTTCAGGTGGTCCAGTCCAACGCGTTTACTTGACATTTGGGGAAACTGAGGCCCGGGGGGGCTCAGCAGCACCCGCATCCCAGCCCGCGTCTCGTCCCC
This sequence comes from Pseudorca crassidens, assembly GCF_039906515.1. Lineage (NCBI taxonomy): Eukaryota > Metazoa > Chordata > Mammalia > Artiodactyla > Delphinidae > Pseudorca > Pseudorca crassidens. The sequence continues at coordinate 59,570,032 of NC_090315.1, read as the reverse complement.
CGCTCACCACCCTCCCCACGTGCCGTGTCTGCACCACCTAATGCTCCGCGCTCCGCTCCCCACGCTCCAGAGCAATTCTGACCTTTGTCCCAAATGGATGAAATGCTCCAGATTGACTCTGTCACCGCTCTGCCCCTTTGCCCTGTCATCGCCCAGGCCTTATCTCATGCCAGCGCCTCTGGGCCGTGTGAACGGCTGCTGCACAGGTGCTCCAGACAGGCCCAGGAGGGCTGTGCAAATGGCCCCTGCGGAGGGGCGGCGCGGGCTGGCAAGGCCTGAGCGGGGACACGCGGCCGCTCCAGCCGAGCGGTGGAGGCCCCGGAGGAGAAGCGCCTCAGCCCGGCCACCGGGGAGCGCAGGCCAGCCTTCCTGCGGATCTAAGAGCCGCACGGCAACCCCGTCCTGCGCCCGGTTTAGCCACTCGCCCACCGAGGACAGCCCTGCTGGGGGACAGTCTGACCACGCTGGCGGCTCAGCACAGATGTCAGGGGCACGGACTCTGGAGCCTGGGCGCCTGGCGTGTGGCCCCAGCTGGGTGGCCCGGGCAGCGGCTCCACCACTCCGAGCCTCAGTCTCCCCGTCAGCAGAGTGGAGACGACGGCCCCACCCCGCCGGGCAGCTGTGAGGACAGCGTGGGCTCGCATTTGTGTCCAGCACGTGTAAGCACCGCGTAAGCGATGGTTAAATAAACTGGGACAACGGGACAAAAGACGAGCTGCGCAGATAAGACCCTTGAAGTTACGTCCCATCCCTGGTCTCACAGCCGTACCGTGCTGAGCCCAGTGGTGGGGACCCATTAGCGTACTGAGTCCTCAAAGCGACCCCTTGAGATGGAGACTGTTCATAACGACACCATTTTCCAGGTAAGCAAACCGGGGCATAGACAAGTGAAGGCGCTCGCCCCGACGACGCGACTGCTAATTTGGGGGCCTGGACCCAGCCCTCCCCAGCAGGCCAGCTCCTTGCCTGCCACCCTGACAGTTCCAGACGATGCCCTTGACCCTGGTCACTTCAACGACACAGTCGAGAGCACACGCTGGCGGCCCGAGGCGCGTGTGGGTCCGCCAGCACAGTGGGGTGCTGTCAACACGTGTCTGTAGCCAGCGTTTTACATGGGATGTTTCACATAAAAATCCAGACCTCTGGTTTCTCTACAGTAAACGGGGAAAGCAAGGCTGGCTGGGTCTGCGAGTCCACAGGGCAGCGCGGTGGGCATGGGGTTCCACTTTGCCACACTCCTTACCGCTCCCTGGCGCCTTTCACCTGTCCGCTTCACTCACTGCCTCTGCCCTTGCCAGCTTATTCACCTAGCGGTGGGTGTGTGAACGAAACAGAGGGACCGAAGTCCACAACTTCTACAAGAACGTTTTAGGACTTTCTCGGCATGAGGGAGTGGCTGTGAGTCTCCTCACACGTGGGGCGCTGAGAAGCTCTGGAACAACCCGGGAAACTTCCTCCCTAAACTGTCTTCGCTCACCCAGATGCCGCAGCCCTGTGCCCGGCTACTCTTCTGCCCCCAGAAAGCATCAGTCAGCAGACTCCCTGGGCCACGGCCCTGTGACCCAGGCATAAAGCCGTCTCAACAACAGGCTCGCACCAGATGCCTGGGTGTGAGCCCTGCACCCCCTCTTCCCAGCTGTGGGACCTCGGGCCAGCAATTTAACCTCTAAGCCTGTTTGTTTCCTCTTCTGTGAAGACGGAGTTCTAACAGCCCCCAGCTCGCAGGGCTGCCGTGCAATGCGTAAGAGCTCTGAGAACAGGAGGATTGTTTTCTTTATAATCTTCTAGCCTGGGTGAGACCTGGCTCCACCCTCCCCCCAAATACACCCGTCCCCTGAGGGCCTTGGTCGAGACACTGCTCCCTTAGCCCCGTTTCCTCCGCTACACCAGGAGGCCCCCCCGAAGCCCGCAGCCCTAATGTCCTGTGGTCCACCTTGATGAGTCAAGCCGCTCGCTTCTCACAGAACAGGGCAGCTACTGGGGAAGACACCGCCTTCCTCTGCCCTGAAGATGCCACCAATGAGCCTGAATGTAAATTCCAGAATCCCCAGCAACACTAGACAACCACGTGGCCCAGGCCACCTCTGCCCGCGAGGGACAGGGGCACAGACGGAACGGCCCAGCTCGGCGGCCCACGAGCTGCGTGACACAGGGTTTCTGAGCCTGTGCAGTGGGAACAGTAACAGCACCTACCTAGAGGTGCTGCCGTACTGAGATGAGGCCGTGAAAGTCTCAGCACGGATCCTGGCACCCAACTAGCACCAGCTTCACCACCACCACCACCTCCGTCATCATCAACACCGTCACCCTGTCGTCGCCATCATTGTCCTTAGTATCCCTATCGCTACAAGCCTGGGCGTGGGAGAGGGTATGTCAGTAAAGGAAACTGACCCCAGGAACGCTGACCAATTGTGTCCCTACCAGAAAGCTGTAATAACACTCGCTAAAACCTCAGAGCACTCTGGTGAGGGGGCTGCCACCGTTGTTCCTACTTTATAGGTGAGGCGCCGGAAGTTCCGAACGGTTCCGTTACTCCACCTGGGGTCACACAGAGCTGGGCCTCGAGCGTGTCTGCGCCCACGCTCTTCCTCCTGCACAATTACACCCAGAAAGAACTCTCTGGATCTGTTGGTCCGACCCAAGAAGAAGCCCAAGAAGACCACCACTTGCTCCCAAGCCAAACAGGGAGAAGGAATCGGACTCCCAACTGCCGACACTGGATCGCGCTCGTCCGCAACCCTCGTGGGCCCCCACGGGTCCGTAGAGCTTTGTTCAAAGAGCTCGCCTGGCCCGCCCCCGGCCCGCCCCGAGCCCCTCCGTACCTGCGTGGTGCGCGTCGTAGGTGCTGTACCCTGGCACCAGCGGCAGGCCTGCTGGAGAGAGACAAAAGCAGCGTGAGACCCAGCCAGACCCCCAGCCGTGTGCGGGGACCCAGTCTCCTTAGGAGCCGCACATGCGTGCTCCTGAGGCCCCGCCGCAGGCTTCCGCCGCATTCAGGGTGCTCCCTCCCGGCACAGCGACCCTCGTTTCATAAAGCCAGACCTCAACCCGACGGGTGGGCAGGGGGAGGAGCCTTCCCCCGTGCTGTGGGATCTCTGATCGTGTGTCGGCGTGACACCACGGGGCCACACTTCCTTCCCGCCCCAGGGTCTGCTCCTGAAATACCCCTGGACTGCGGCCCCTCACCCAGGCCTTGCCCCGGAGGGGAGCCCGGAGCCCAGCGAGTGTTCCCGGTCGCGCTGCCGCAGCACAGGGACCTGGGGCGACACTGTCCCCCAGCAGCCTGGACAACTCTGAGGACGCTAGGCCAGCTGTCACCTCCCGGTCTCCCACAGGGGACAGCGGGGCAAAGAGGCGAGGGAGGAGGCAAAGATGCTCGTGCCCACGGAGGGAGGGTCGTTTCAAGGAGCGGGGGCGGGGGGCATGAGAAGCTAAGAAAAGGGCGAAGGCCTCACTTAGTCCTCACGACCCCGGGGGGGGGGGCAGGTCCCGGTGTCTCCATTTTATAGTCAAGGAAACTGAGGCTCGAATAAGATATGCAACTTCCTGGCATGGGATTCGAATCCAGGGCTCCAAGCTCTCCCCATCTCAGACGCCCTCGGCTATCCTTGGCTCTCAGGGGTCCTCACATCACAAGACTGTCCTAACGGACCTACGAGCCCCGCTGCATCTTCCCTCTGGTCTCCCGCCCCTCCGTCCACCCTTCCCAGGGGCACAGCGGGGCGCACCACCGCCTACGGGAAGGACACTGTGCCTCCAGGGGACAGTGGCAAGTGGGGCGCGAAGGCGTGGCCGGGCTGTGCCCTCGGGCCCGGAAGCCACGCCAGCTCTCTGGGCTCAGTCACCTTCAGGAAAATAGGGATCACGGTAGCCTCCCCGCCCACCCACCCCAAGCAGAAAGGAGTGAAGGCCTGAAGGCCGGCAGCCATGGGAACACCTCTGGGGGGCGAGGCGCCCTCACCTGCGCTGGGCTGCTGCATCCACCAGTCCGGGAGGAGCTGACTCCTGCAGGCCTCGGGCGGGGAGGGGCTCCTTTTGACCATCCCCATGTAATCGTCCACGGGAGGCTGGGGCAGGGGCGAGAGAGGAGAGCGGTGCTGTCACTGGGTTTCCAGACTTAACTGAAACCACGCTGTCATCTCTATCGCACGAGATGAAGCAAAGTTTCACTTTGCATCTTGAAAGATCCAAGACAATAAATCCACCAGGCCGAGCGGTCAAACCACGAGACCGAAGCCCTGGCCTCTGCGGGGCCCCTCCTGTGTCCACTGGCCTTTTCCATGGAAGTGCCTATTGCAAAACCGAATGGCCAGGTCATGCAGCTGCCCTCACACCCTGGGGAAGCACGCGGTGACCTCAGACACAGTCTCCCGCGCTCCAGCCCATCTCACTCCACGCGCCACGTCTAGACTCTCCACCTCTGCCCCATTCCTTAAAGGAGGCTGGCAAATCCAATTAGAAAACGTTCTGAAACCTGCTCTCGCTGTGATCCTCACGTGCCAACGCAAGTATCGCCCTCTCTTAGCTGAGCTGGCTGGAAAGCCTTGTATGGAAAACGGGACATCACTGGAAAGGAGTGAAGCCAGGAATTCACTGGGTGTCTGCCAGAGCCCACCCAGAGACTCACCAGCTGCCATCTGCAGGAGAGCCGGGCAGCCCGGAGGAGGCTGCATTGTGTTATCTGCGTTCTCTCCCTCAAAGCACTCCCGATTCTATTATTGCCATGTGAGCGCTGAGAAGAATCTGGAGAGCACCCACACCCCCTTTTGCAAGGCCGTGCGGAATAATTTTGGCTAGGCAATGTCGGCCTTGCAACGTGCAAAAAAACACAGCTACGCAGCGAAAGGCAGCTAAAACTAGTATTCAGAAACCCACGTGTTTTGCCTAAGGAGACCCCATGAAGCCTTCACTTACAGCCTATGAACTATGCGCTTGTGTACGATTCTAATAAGCCTGGTTATACGGCTTTCCAACCCATCAAGGACTGAGAGGTGCGTGTTAGTAAACAGGCAGCCCCCAGCGCGAGAGCTGTACGACGATGCGTATCATGGCGACAACCCCAGCAGCAAAGAACGTTTACTTTTTCACGACGGCCTGCCTGAAGAGGCAGGGGCATGTATGGTGCCACTCAACACGTGTAAAACATGACAAGTTTAGAGGGAACTTCACTGATGCAGAGCCAGCAGCTCGGCCCCAGCCCTCGGGATGAAGGACAGGCTGTAAGCTGCAGGGGGCTGACCGGCGGGCCGAGGCTGGCCTCGCGAGGACGGCGGGTCCTCACGCCCCACCCCTGAGCGAGCGAGAGCCCGAGGCCCCGCATGCCTCGGCGGAGCATTCGGGATGGTGCCGCTCCCCGCCGCTCTCCACCGAACACGCGCAGCTTCTGTCGGGGCCAGACCTCCGGAAACGCTGCCCCCGCTCACCTCCTTGATCAGCTCGTCGATTTCGGAGCGACCGCACTCCATCTCTGTGGCTTCGCTAATGCAACCGGGGGCCACCACGCCTAACTTGCCTACGGAAAAACGGACAAACGCGTGACAGCCGGCACTGGGGCATCACAACCGTCATCAAGGCCACAGTCAGAGGCTTTTTCTTAAGGCTAGGCTGAGGGAAACGGAAGCCAATACGCGTCTTCAGTGGTTTGGGAAAGGCCGAGAAATCCTTCTCCCATGCTGCTTCAGTCATCTGGTCAGCGGGAAGCGGGCTGCTGCTGCGTCCACTCAGAGGACCAAGGCAGCATTGGTCTCTTCCTTCTATCTGCTGAGATCTAAGATGAACTCACGTCTGATCTACTCTGCACCTGACAGAGCTTAGAGTTACCAGCTAGGGCATCTGAAGACAGGCAAAGACTTCCCAGCAAAATGTGTTTGCAGGTTGGAGTCTTTTTTTTTTTTAAAGTTAACGGGCAGGAAACCTCATTTTGGCCTTTCCCAATAGACGTGTGTGCATCTGTGCACGCACGCGGCGCACCGTAAAGGCCCGCGGGTGCCCAGGCTGGAACCCGCCTGCGGCGGGAACCGTCTAAAGGCACACAGGCGTTCCCACGACAAGCACTCCGGACCCGGCTAGTTCCTTCCCCCCTCTCAGGCCTCTTCCCCAGCCAGAAACTCACCCCATTACATTTATCCACGTGAGAGGTATTATGACCAACAAACACTCGTTTGCTGGAATTCATCAGTCCCAATCATCTATAGAACTGACCCACTGTTTCATCCGGACTGAATATTGATTTGATTTTGATTTGAAAAAATCACTCAGAAGCTGCTGATGGGGGAAGCAGGGGGCAGGTGGGGCACCCCCAGAGTAGCCAGCAAAGCCCTGAGGTACCGAGGAGAGTGCGCCCACCTAGGCATTATGCAAATGCAAAGCTTCTCTGCCCCCTGAGAACCGCTGCTTCTGTAACATCCACGCCTGCAGGTGACGCTGGCTGCGCTCTGAGCTATAAACAAGCCAGGGTCGCCTGCCTGTTCAAGCTTGGCTGAGCTTGTGGGTGGGAGGATTAAGAGAAACTTCTCTATTCCTTCAAGTCACAATTTATTATACTTGGCGATGATGAAAAATTTATCCCAAACTGGAAGTAAGATGGCAATAGAGCATCCGAGAGTATTAGCTAAGAGGTGTCCCCCTAAGGGCCATCTGATTCTCCACGGGGAAGGTCAGTTTGTTTGACTTCCTACTGATTATCCATGAGGGTTCAGACTCAGTAGAGTTAGGTGTTAATTCACAGACAACTAAGCTACAAATGATCACTAGAGAAGAGCGCCCCCAGCTATGGTTGTGCTGCCCGGGCAGGACACTCACAGGTTCGGCTCAGCCTTCTGCCTTTCGCTGACCGTGCGCACCTGCGTGGCATGTTCTGTGAAGCAGTCTTGGGTGACAGCACACTGGTGCCCTCGTTAGTGAGTTCAACAACTCTCCACCCCAGGCTCACCATTTATTTCTGAGAGTCACGATTTTAACTTTAAAAATTATGTATCAACATTTTCAACCTCCCTGCGGTGGGAAGAGCCCTCTCAGAAACTCAGAATTCCTGCCCAGCCCTAGGCAGTTTTCAAGGGTTCTGTTTTCTTCCCAGCATTACTGGACAACTAACTAAGCAGCTACGAGGAAAGGATGCTGTGCTAAGATTCTAACGGCTACATCAGATGGCTAAGAAAGTCAACGTGTTGAAAGAACGTTTTAACTAGGGGTGGTAATTAGGTTTCATCTCCTGGGCCAGCTCTAATCTGTAGCAGCTGCAGAGCACAGCACTTTGAAAACGCCTGAGGCCCGATCTGAGCTCAACACATCCTGATCGATTAGTGATGTCTGACCAGAGCAGAGCGTGGACAGCAGGACGGGGGGATGTGAGGCAGGTTTTTGCTATTCTGCTTTAATCTCCTCACAATTGCTTTCCTGGGATTTTACAGCGGGAGGAGACTTCAGGAATTATCACAGCTGGGGGTTCCCAAACAACGGTCAGGATCTAATATCTAGAAGCATATCCCGTCTCCAGCAATGAAGCCAACAGTGTTCCACCTGCAAGTTCATTCAAGAACTCTGCCCTCAACCCCTATCAGCCATCCCTCCTTTGTCCACCTTATTTTCTCCTAGCCTGCTCCGCGAGCTGCTAGAAAACAAAAGGAATCCCTCATCGGCACTGTTCGGGGAGCCTTGCTCCCGTCCAAGCCCGTTGCTGAGCCCCAGGGAGGCCCCAGCACTCACTCCTGGTCCAACAGTCAGCGAGCAGCAATGCCAGCTGCCACCCCGTCTCCCGCCCCTTCCTCCCGTCCGCTGCCTCTCAACTGGAAGCTGCCACAGTCGGCAGATGGTGGGTGAGGTCAGCGGAAGGAGACCTCAACCTCTGCTGACATAAAGGAGAGAACTATTTGTTTAGCTGGACCCCGTGGGCGGCGACTCGAACGCCAGACCCAGGCGGCCTCCGTTGGGCCAAGTGCCCATAAAGAAAGGATACTTACATTTTTGCTCCTCCTCGGGGACGATTCGGTAAACTTTATACGGTTCAGAAATGTCCAGCTGGGACCGGTCTGTCACTTCCTCAAAATCCGGGCTCTTGTTCAAAGCACAGCGTAACCTCGTCTTCCATGTGGCCGGCTCGGCCTTGTCCCCTTCCTTAAACTTCCCTTTAAAAACGGCCCAGGCCTGAAGGAAGGAAAGAAAACACATGAAGTACCCAGCTGGCCCCGGGACCATGCACACCCAGGGCCACGGGCAGGCCCTGCTCTGCTCGCCCTCCTGAAGGTCCTCAGTCAAGGATTTCAGGGTTCAGGGACCCCAATCAGACCACTTCCTCTGACAGAAGTGAAAAGACCCAGGTCGGGGGTGGGGGCAGGGGGAGGGGGTTCCGGAACTCGAACCCAGGCCCAAGGACACACACACATGGATCTTGGATCTGTCCCCTGCAAATCCTCCCCGGGACCAGAGGGCCAGGAGGAGCCTGAGGTCAAGCAGCGCAAAGAGGAAGTTGCACATGGTTTCACTCGAATGTTCAAAACAAAGAACAATTTGTTGCTTTTTCAAATCAACCTCTAGCTACAACGCAGCACGAAAAGGGAACATTTGCAAAGAAGTCTGAATGTGGTCATCCACTGCCCTGCTACTTTTAACAGAAATTTTGTTTTGCATTTTGGCGTTCATTCTAACCTTCCCCACCCCCTTCTCCCCTACCGCTCCCCAGGGTACTGTTTAAAATGCAAACAAATGTTTTCCCTCTCTGTGGGTTTTTTTTTACAGCTCTGTTTTCTGACCTCTCCAAACCTTAGAATCTGAACTAGGACCAGAAATTCAAAGCTGGAAACTTTAAGTCAAAATGTAAAATGGGGCAGTATTTAAAAAAAAAAAAAAAAAAAAATTAAAAACACGTGGATGGGCACAGTTTTTAGATTTCAAATTTGGAATACCGACACACCAATCAGAGGGTCACTACTGTCAGGTGAAACTAACGTTTGGTGTCAGGCAAAATCAGACATGTCTTCCAGCCTAAAATAACAGGAGATCTGGAGGGAATTCTCAACCCTCACTGGGGAAAATGAAATTCTAAGAGCTGACTTTCCCCAAGGTGACCCAGTCTGGGATTAAAAACCAGCTGTTCTGACTTCCAACCCAAGGAATTTCTACTTCAGCAAGCAGCAGGCAGGTGTTCCCAAGCTTAATGCATATACCGATCCCCTGGGAAGCTCGTTAAGATGCGATTCCTGGGCCCTGCCCCTCAAGAGTCTCCTTGGGTACCTGTGGGTTAGGTCTGGGAACCCGTATCTTTAGCCTACATCCCAGTGATTCTGACTTAGGTGGCCAGGAACTCCATAACACCCTGAGTCAGATTCCCATTTAAAATAGTCCTGGTAGAGCTTCCCTGATGGGTACAGTGGTTAAGAATCCACCTGCCAATACAGGGGACACAGGTTTAAGCCCTGGTCCGGGAAGATCCCACATGTCGCGGAGCAACTAAGCCCGTGAGCCACAACTACTGCGCCTGCGCTCTAGAGCCGCGAGCCACAACTACTGAAGCCTGTGTGCCTAGAGCCCGTGCTCCACGACGAGAAGCCACTGCAATGAGAAGCCCACGCACCGCAATGAAGAGTAGCCCCCACTCGCCGCAACTAGAGAAAGCCCGCCTGCAGCAACAAAGACCCAACGCAGCCAAATAAATAAATAAGTAAAATTTATAAAATCGCCCTGGCTTTTCCCCCGATGTAAGACAAGTTCAGTGCCTGTGCTCTCTGCTCAGCTGCCGCCCTAAGCTCAGAGTCTGCAGTCTTACCCGCGGTAAAGGAACCGGAGAAGCTCCCTTACTCATACGAGTGAGCACGCGCAGTCACTTCCTCCTCACAGACGCCGGACTCCCCTTTAGAAACATGTTTAAAAGTAAATGGCTTTCAAGCCTTTTCCGTCCTTTTCTCTTCGTTTATTAACTGCGTCACAGACCAAGCACTGATTTATGTTTTTCATAGAAATTTAAGTGTAAACTGTGTACACTGAACAGTAATTTCAAATGTGCATTTACGTTAAATGCGGTTTCTCCACCTGGCACTAATGACATTTGGGGCTGGATCACTCTTCGGGGCGGGGGCCATCCTGGGCACGGTGGGAGGTCCAGCAGCATCCCTGGCGTCTACCCACTAGTGTCAGTAGCATCCCCTCTCCCCGCTGTGACACCCAGAACATCTCCAGACACCACCAACTGTCCCCTAAGGAAGTACTATCATGACTCACGCGCATCCTCATTTGAGAACCACTGAGCTGGTAATCCGCGTTACCAATGGGACTGGAAGACCGTGGATCTGGGGGCCATATTAGGCCGGCTGGGGTGTATCCAGAGCTGCACAGCCCACGGGGCACTGCCGTGGGCACTCGTCCATTCAAAGCTCACGCTCACCCCATCAGGAAAGCCAGATCCAGAGAGCAAAGCAGGGCCCCACAGTCAGGACGTGCACCGGGCTGCATCGGGTGCCCCACCGCCAGCCTGCCCTGAGCCCTCGCAGGGCTCTCTGGCCAGCTCGAAAATACCAGCTTACCTGGGTGACCTCTCAGGACTCTTCAAGAGCAAATGCTAGACAGAACAGAGGGATCTGAGGCCCGTCAACAGCCACGCAGCGGCTCAGAATACACCAGAGCCCACGTCTCCCCTGTCCGTGCGCTGCTCTGCACTCGTCAGCAGCCAGCGTTAAACCCGGGACCACCGGCTCTTCCCCATTTAACATTATTGTCTCATAGAGAACAGACTTGTGGTTGCCAAGGGGGAGGGATGATTGGGAGTTTGGGATTAGCAGATGCAAACTATTAAATACAGAATGGATAAGAAACAAGGCCCTACTGTAGAGCACTGGGAACTATATTCAATTTCCTGTGATAAACGAGAATGGAAAAGAATATAAAAAAGAATATATATATGTATAACTGAGTCACTTTGCTGTGCAGCAGAAATTAACACAACACTGTAAATCAACTGCACTTCAATAAAATTTAAAAACAACAGAAAACAAACATTACTGTCTCATTTTGTGCTTTAAAAGTCAAATGCGATTTTCTCCCTCGAAGGCCTGCTGAATTGGAAATATCTGCTACGAAGTACGTTCTAATTTATTCAGGCCTGTCAAAAGCCTGGTCAATGGCAGAACAATTAACGAGTCGTAACCCTCAGTTAACTAGATCTTCCCCCTCAACTTTATGAAAAGGAGGCAAAATACTTTTTTAAGAGTAAGTATGAGCTGATATCAGGGCCTCATCATACAGTCAGGGATAATACAAAATGAGCTAATGTCTTTTTCAATCTCCTGTCTCTGGCCCACACCTCGAAGCTGCCCTCACGATGACACCTGCAGACAATGAAGGATTCTCTGGTATAAGTGGCTTCTTACAATCCCTAAGTCAGGAAAGCAGGCTCATTTTTTTCCTCTTAACTCATACATTTTTGAAAGGTTTTCTTTGAATGTTTGCAACGAAATGTTCTCTACTTAAACAGAAAATCCCCAAGATGGCTCAAGGCCTGACTGCTGGCTTCTTCCAACAGCAGAACTCTGTTGGTGGACAGGGCAGAGACGTGCCCCTTGGTGGATGGAAGTAAGCACCACTTGGGGACAGGCCAGACAGGTCTTCCACCACGTGCATGTCCACCAGCCCAGGATGTCACCCTTCGGGTGGCCGCCCAGCTCTGGGTGGGCGCCTGGTCTCCCTCCCGCCCCCATTCCTGCCGAGATTGTAGACTCATTTCAGATTGCCACACTGAGGGACTGCGTAATCAACGGAAACATTGGGAATCTTGCACATTTTTCTCAACGCTGTTGAAACGGCCATGAAGAACATTGCATAAGATGTATAAATCTGGGGCTCTATTTCATTACCCCCCAGAGCAAAGCGGGAGCAGGGTGAAAGGAGAGGCCTGCATCTCTGCCGGCAAGCCACAAGCAGGGCTGTGCAGCCACTGGTCTCGCCCCCAGTCCCCTCCTGAAGCAGTTTTACTGACGGTCAGCTTCCAACTGTGCCCTTCGCACCCCCACGCCTCTGCTTCAATCTGTTCATCCTGGCCACAGTCCACTCCTAGCAGGCTTCTCAATGGGGACGGGGGCATCTGGCAATGTCAGAGGCATTTTTTGTCGTCACAGTGGGGCAGAGGGTGCTACTGGCATCTAGAAGGTCAAGGCCAGGATGCCGCCAACACCCTCTTAGGTGCACGAGATGGACCCACACAAGGAACAATCTGGCCCCGGGTGGCGGAGCCCTGGCTCACAGCCATCTATGATCGAGAATTCCCAATCGACTGGCTGGACCTTGGGCAATATTAAAATTTAGACGGAGCCGTTCCCAAGAGAAATTCCCTGAGATGCCAAAGGCAAAAATCTTCTCCGAGAGAGGAATCCACGAGGCCACCAAGGAGGAGAAAGGAGGCATGAGCAGTGCCCAGGCTCCCGACCAGGGCTCCCTGAAGGGAAGAAGCCTGCCGGATGGATGTCCAGGCCACGAGAGCCCCCTTGAAGGTAAGCGCAGAACGTCAGCACGCGCCCACTTTTCTTGGAGGGGCAGGCGACTGGCATCAGATTGTCAAAGAGCTATGACCCGCGCTACACAGTAACAGAAGTGCTAAGACGTGCAGCCCCCCTGCAACACCAGGCAGAGACGTGAAGGACTGAAGTGCCTCACAAGCCAGCTCTGACCTATCAGTGCTCTGCTCTGGGGCCAAGGTATAATCTCTGTCATTTTGGCTGTGTTGCGGACAGTCGTCCCAGCTAAGGGTCCAGTGCTGTGCTGGGGTCCTGCAGGCCTTTGCTCCCCTCACTCATGCACGCCTGGGTCTGGCTCTGCGCCCCCCACACCCTGCTCAGCCTCCTGGCTCCTTCCCACACTCACTCACTCTCCCCTCCTGGACTCTGGCCCCCAAATGCCCACACAACAAGCACATGTAGCAGCAGTTTGCAACCCAGATTCGGAGTCGGATCACCTCTGCTATGTCTGTTTGCAAACATGGAGGCCTGGCCTCACCCTGGACCTAGGGCTCCAAGTCTCCCAAGGGGCGGAGCCCGCACTTCTGTGACCCTGCTGACCGATGGGGGATTCTGATGACCCGGCTGGGCTGCAGAGCTGGGCTGCCCTGGCTCCTCTGCCTGGATCTAGGTGATGGGTACGGCTAGGGGTTGGGAGCCTGGGCTCACAGCTGGGATGCCTGGGTTCAAACACTGGCTCCATCATCCAAGAGCTAGGAGATCTTGGACAAGTCACATCTCCTCTTGGAGCCTCTACAGAACAAGGACAGGAACGGCACCTACTGCATAGGATTGTGTGAGAGGAAAACAAATCAAACACGTGCGGCTGGGCCTAGCACAGAGCAAACTCTCAGTCAGTGCTGCTGTCTCAGTGCACGTGGTGGAACTACACGGCAGCTCGCTCCATGCTTGGGGTACTGATGATTCTCAAGGGAAGTGGACCAGTTTTAGACACCAGCTGCAGGTTCAGGACACCCACATGACCTGGTCCCAGAAGTGATGACAGATGGTGTCTCTCTCATCTGAGCTGACCCTACAATGCCAAGCAGAAGTAGCACCTCTGAAAGAATGAAGAATTAAACCTTTCCTAGAATTCTAAATGGAATTTAGGGGGCAGCCCGGGGGAAAAGGTCTCAGTGTAAAAGAAGTATTTTCTCTCTGTGTTTGCCAGTCCTCATGCAAAAGACATGGTAGCGCAAGGGAAGAAAGTGCTCCGTCTTCCTCATCGGAAAATGCCAACAATATACAACATACCGGGAAAGTGGTGAAATCGTATGACAGGTGTACAATCACCTACTATATTTTTTGAGACACATTCGGCACTCATTTGTTTTAAAAAAAAAAAACTGGATTAACTTTCAAGCAAATAAGCAAGACATCAATCACTCAACAGCTGCACCAGGAGCTCACGATGTGGCCAAGCCACTACCTTGAAGATGGAGGCGTCCACTTCCTGGTTGTAATCCTGTTTGCCAGCGTGTTTCCAAGGGATCCGGAACATGCTCTTCTCGTCGTTCTCCCAGATCAGCCCTGGGTACATGGTACTGTCGATCTGCTCAATCAGCCACTGCCGCAGCCGCCGGCCACCGTTGCGGTCACACATCCTTGGAAAGAGAAAACATAGCCTGTGCAATTACATAGCCGTCTAATCACTCACAGCACCCCAGGTACTCAACAGCCAAGCACTGCTAACAGGAAAATCAGAGGATCACGACACAGGTGCCAGCTTGGGGGAAACCCACGGATCCAGGAACTCCAGGCCACCTGCTGTGAGAAGACAATGCCGGCTTCCAGGGCCTCCAACCCTGAATGGAAACTGAAAGCTCGCTGGGAAATCTGCAGCTGTGCCTCACAGATGTGGCCCCGACTAAGGCTCTGGCTGTGCTCTTTCCAGCTTTCACCCCCTGTTCTGTTTCACGCAAACACAGCCGCATCTGAGAGCATCACTCATCGTTCCATTTTTAGCAGGAGATGGGGGAAATCACTTTCACCTTTTCAGGTGCCCTCAATAAGCAGTCCATCGCTCTGAGAGCCAATTCCATGACTTAATGCCCCACTGGACCAGCATGCGTGAGCAAACATGACATTTGTGCTCTCCGAGAAACAAGAAATCCTCAAGGCTATCCCTTCTAGATTGCCCCTTCACAGCTGGTTTGGGAATGGGACCAAGCTGGGGTCCCATTCAAGTCTCACCATCTCTCAGCTGGGTGAGCCTGGATCGTCATTTAACCTCGGAGTGTCAGCTACGCTGGCTGACACACCAGGATAAGTGCAGATACCGGGCGTTGTCATGGTGAGGACTCAGACGACACATACAGAGCACCTCACACAGTGCCTGGACCTGAGAAGATTCTCTTTAAACAACACGTTACTACTGTCCCAACTTTCCTCCTCAGGAACTCTTATGACAAACTGGGAGATAGAGGACAAGAGTGAGGAAAAAAACTGCAGTGACAGAACAGAGCAAAGCTAGCCTCTCCCAGAATGCACGAGAATCTGGGGGCCTCAACACCCCGGGCGCCCAAAGACACCCTTGGGAAGAACATTCTAGCCAGAGCAGACAGCTTTCCCAACAGCACAGAGAAAGAGAGCGCGACCGTGCCGTATCGACTCACAGCCCACGTTTACAAGAACAGGGTGGAAATCCCCTAGGCGGTTGGACAGACGCCCACCCCAAAAAAATCAGCATTTCAGTTCTTCCGATTAAAATGTGACCGCTTCGGGCCAACAAATTTGAAACAATCACCAGTGACAAGACATAACATCCCTAAGAACATGGTCACATCCAGAGCCATCCTGGTCCGTAAAGCAAGAAGTGTGTGTGTGTTTTGGACACTCCAGCCACCCCACAGATGGCTATGCGGTCGGTGAAGGGGTCCAGGTCCCAGGTAGCAGGAGAGGAGGTGAGGGCCCATGAGCGCCACCTGTAACTTTTTCATCCAATTAACTCCAGCTGCCCGTTTGTGGATTCAAAAGGAGTGAAGCGTGTGAAATGGGAACTAGACTTCGATTTGGAAACTGTAGACCCCAGCGAAGGCTTTTCTCTAACTAGCCCTTGGGAAAGTCACCTGACCATCTCTCTGAGGCTCTCCTCATCGGCAAAGTGCATGGATCTCAGAAGTCCCAGAATTTGAAAACAGTCCCTCGTGTTTATAAACTGGAAGGGACAGATGTGGGAGGGACACCTGGTGAGAGAGATGAAACAACACCGCCACGCACCCCAGAAAATAACTTGGCAGGGCAGAGATTCCCACTGGGCTTTCCTGGAGGAAAGATGGAGCATCTCCCCTCACTTGAGGAAGGAGCTGTGTGGAGGAGGGCGAAAGGGGTCAGAACACAAAAGAAGGCTGGTGTCTGTGCATCTGTCGATTAAATGAAATGTCCCCACTCGTTAGCACTTTGCTCACCCCCTTAGTACAAAGTCCATAAACTGGAGTCCGTGCTCCAGGAGCCTCCTGAAATAAAAAGCAAAGTTTCGTTTGTACAGGCATTTTTCTAGAAAGCAGGTCAACACCTTCTCATCAGGATTTCTAACGGATTCATAACCCCCAAACTGTTAAGGACGAATCTCGTGGTGATTTATAAAAAGAAAAAAAAAAGGTAAGAGAATGGCATTGAGAGGAAGAGTGAGTCAGAGAACATGAAAATACTCTAGAAATCATCTAATCCAGCCCCCGCTTCATTCAAAAGACAAAACTCTGAGGCCCAGAGAGACATCCCAACCCCCAAGGCCCCCAGCAGGATCTCGTTTTACTCACCCTGCAGAGAAAAGCCACGGTTAAGTGAGAGGATCTCAGCACATGGACAGCTCACCTGAATTGTCACCGAACCCCCCCTCCAAGATTCTAAGTGGCGTTAAAAGCCTAAGATTCTCTTACAGTGTGATCCATAACGATTTACTGAACACTAACAAAATCCCACCAAATACAGAGCCAGGAAACGTTTATAAGCCCAGTCACATGTTTAAAACTTCCTCTTCCTTGATTTTTAGGTAATAATTCTCTTTATGGCCAAGTCCTATCTGGAGCTAATCTGCATTAGCTGTAAATCGGCTGGCGATCAGGCTTCCCAGGCAGGAGGTGATAAGAGGCTGCCCTGGGCCCACCCAACCCGGATTCCAGGAAGGGCCTGAGAGGTGGTGCAGGTGCAGGACTCACCTTCCCCACGTCTCTCAGGGCGCCTGGTCATTTGCCCCGGACACCCATAAGACCCAAAGCACAAAAGCCATTTCTCCTTCTGGTCCCAATCTTGCTGAAATACCTAAACCTCTCCCAATTCTCTCGAGAGGAAACTGCATAATCTAAAAGGACTGTCATTCAAGGGCTGCCTCCTAACTTGGCTTTCAGAAAAGGTGGGTCACATCCCTCGTACGCTGGGGGGTAGTTTAAACTCTGGAAAATCCAGTCTCTAGTTTCCATTCACAAAGCACTTCACCGCTCTGGGTAAGGAGCACACCTCACCTTAGAAAAGTCTGCCCTTTGCCCTGGGGCTCATGTTACACCAAAATGCTCTTTTAGCTGTGAGCCCTAAGGAGACTTTCTTGCCAGGAACGACCGGGCTATTACGGAAGCAAAGGACCTCCACCCGCACTCAGAAATCTTACTTGTCATCGATGAGAATTTAAAAATCCAGCCCGCCCCGCTTCACAATCTAACCCCACCAGCGCGGCTGGACAAGAGGCAGTTTCACAGTTATGACTCCAGCCCGGTTCCAAGAGCAGGATTTGAGCGGGAAAGGAGCAGGTCTTATAACAAGGGGGTCAATATTTCCCCGCTTTGTACGAGCCATTCTAAAATTTTCCGTGCAAACCAGATTTTAAGAAAAACGAGATTATTTAAACCATCAGCCAATCTCTGGGAGCAGCCGCACCTGGATGCTCGGTTCGGATTCAGGAGAAAACGAGGAGAGAGAAAACAGACCAAGACTGCACGGCCGCTGCCTCCGCGCCAGCCGACGTCCGCGCCCCCGGCCCGAGCTCCCAGCCCACCGCCTACCTGCGCCGCCTCCCGCCGTCCGCGCCCCAGGCCCCGGGCCCACCTGCGCCGCCCGCCGCCGCCCGCGCCCCAGGCCCACCTGCGCCGCCGCCCGCCGTCTGCGCCCCCGGCCCAGGACCCCCAGCCCGCCGTCCGCGGCCCTGGTGCTCCAGCCCGCCGCCCACCTGCGCCGCCGCCAACCGTCTGCCGCCGCCCGCGTTCCCACGCCCGCCGCCGAGCTCCGGAGATGCGCCGCGGCCCCGGGCGCCCGCGCTAATTTAAGGCCGGGGGCGGGCCCGGCGCGCAGAGCGACGGCCGTGCCGGCCAATAGGCGCGGAAGGGCGGGAGGGGCCGCCCAATGGGAGCGGCGCGCCTGGCCCGCCTTCTTCGAAGCGTTCGGCTTTCCGAGAAATCACTTTGCTCGGAGGCGTCGGCGGCCGAACGGTCCGCGAGTCTTCCGGGGTTCGTTCCGGGGGTCCCGGGAGTGTCCGCAGGAATTCCCGAGGGCCGCGGGGGCCGTCCGTCGGCCCAGGTCAAGGTTAGGGCGGATGGTGGGTACCAGATGGCGTAAGGCAGGCCAGTTGGGGCTGAGGCAGGGGGTCAGATGGCGGAGGTCAGGGCTGTGCGGTGGATGGTGGGTGTCAGCTGGCCGAGGTCGGGGCCGAGGTGGAGGTCTGACAGCGCAGGTCAAGGCTGGGATGGTAGGGGCCCTGAGGTCGGTGCTGCACACGGCCAGCGGTCCCCGCAGTGTGGCTCCCGCGCCACCACCATCTCTGCTAGTGTGGCCGAAGTTCCTGGAGCTGCTGTGGGCCAGCTGAAGACGTGTCTGAAACCACTGCCCTCTGAACATGGGAAATAAAAGCGGCAGTGTCTAGCTGTTAAGGCTAGAATGTCCAACTAGGGAAATTTTCATCATAAATTCTTTTCCCCAGAAAACATGGGTTGTGTTGAGAAGGGTCCCCTGTGTATCTGTGTCAGCGTCCAGCCTCTCCTGCATGTCAGCGGGCACTTACTGCAAACATGGGAGTGGAGTGGGGGAACAGAAATGAGAAACAAAGTCCTGGAAATGAAAAGAAGACTTGTTTTCCCATGTTCTGTTCTGGGGTAGCCTTAGAATAGAGAAAAGCGAGATTCTTCATTGACTTTTATGCCTAGTTGGTGAATCATACACAAGCAGCAGTGTTCATCGGGCCATTTTTTTCATTAGGCTTTTCAAGGACCTATGAAAAGGTGTGGGACTGAAAAAGAAATTTTATTAGGCCCCAAATGCAAAAAAATACACTGCAAATCTGAAGTGAATAAATATTCAAAGAAAGATCCCTTAAATATAACATGTCAACTTCATAACTGTAATTTATTGATAAACATGTCATTATATTTGAAAACCATGTGTGAGTTAGAAATCACTTGGTAAGAATTTCCTAATACCACGATTCCCAGGCAGTCAAGGCAATCATAAATTAAATGAGTACCCCATTGCCAAATAATTTCTAGTGAAAACTATTTTTTTAAAGCTTAAATTCTTTAAGAGTATTTAGACAATGTGTGAGTATTTTGATATGTTTGTTATGATGGGGGATAAGCATCCTAAACTCACGCCTGGGACCTCAGAAGTTCTTACAACAGCCTGTATGTACGTTTATCCGCATCTCTTTCCACCTATGTGCCCCTTAAGCCTACCCAGATTTACTAACCTATAAACGCTGTCCACTGCACAATGATGTGTGATCAAATTTCCGCTCAACGCGCCACTTAAGTAAAAAGATAAGAGCAACAAGTATAGAGAAGTTGGTGGAAGGGTCCCAGCATTTATTATTGGCAGTAGGTGTCACTATATACATGACAGGAACTGTTCACAGCACCCTGGCTTGCATTAGAGCTGCTCCTGAAACCCTGTATTTTCAACGGGGTAATTCCTCGCTGCTAGGAACAACTGCTGACCTTATCCGCTTAGCTCTGCCCTTATGCAATGAGCACTTATCGAGCCACTACTGTGCGCTAGAGGCGGTGCCAAGGACAGGAAACGCAAACAACAAATTATCCCTGATCACGCCTTCCTCTTCAGTTACCTCCAGCATCTCCCACTCGTGGGAGAGTTCATCGTGATTTCCGCAGCAGCCGACTCACTCCCCTTCCTGCCTCCACCTCACGTCCCTGTTTATCCTACTCTTCGCCCCCCCAGCCTGAGCCTCTCCGTCGTACACTGGTTTCCCCGTGGCTGCCACGGCAGGTCCAGGTGCTCGTCCTGGCGTCTGAAAACCGTGCTCTCCCAGCCTTCTCTCTCCCCATCGTCCAGCAGGAGCCCCTTCTGGAGACAGCAGCCCATCACCACACTTAGAACAGCACGTTCTGGAGTCAGGCCCCTGTTCAAGTCTACGTGCCCTGACTCACTAAATGTGTGACCTTGAGCAAATGACTTAACCTTCCTAAGCCTCAGTTTCCTCATCCATCTAATGGCGTTGATGATAATATTATGTTAAACGGTATGAAATCGCCAATATTCAACTGTTTTTCCATCTACAGAAAGGACAGTTCCCTACGGGTCAACCTAATCGTTCCTGCCTCTTAGGATTAGTGGGGACTGAGTGAGCTCTGTGGGTTGGGGCAGGTTGGCGACTAGGGAAGGGAACTGGTGAAAAGCTTTCCTAGGAGACAGTGTTTCCATTTTTGAGTCCCCACCTCTCCCTTCACACTTTCCAAGCCCAAGCACAGCAAGGGGGGTTCAGGAGAGCTCTGCAGCGTGTCTGCTGAGAGGACAGGTGTCAGCTCTCCTGAGAAAACCAAAGTCACCGACAGCAGGGCTCCGACTCCTGCCCTGGAAATCTACAGGACAACGGAGGCGCTTGGTGGTGGTACCAAGAACCCGTGTGCCCGTGTGCCCTCCTCCACATTCAAGCACCCTGAGATCACCTTAGGCACATATACTGTACACATCCCACCCGGACAAGCCAGGACACGCTCCCCACCTTAAGGTCGGCTGACCTTAACTCCATCGGCAACCTTAACTCCATCGGCAACCTTAACTCCATCAGCAACCGTGTTCCCCTTTGCCCCTGTAAGGTAACATATTCCCGGGGCCCGCAGGTTAGGCTGTGGGTGTCTTTAGGGGCCACTGTCCTGCCTGCCACACCCTTAACATCCACCTCAAGTCATCTTTCCTACTCCCGCCTTCACTGACCCTCATTTTCAAAACACCAGACTCCAGCCACACTGAAATCTTTCCAACATAATTTGGGACTTAATGTAGCCTTTGTGAACTATTTCACTGAACGCTTCTTTAGATGAAGGGTAAAATCTTATTCTGGTTCAGTACCCCTACTTAGCACAGCACTGAATTAGGGGTGCCTTACATAACAAGGGTAACTTCACTGCAAGATCTCAGGCGGAGCAACAGAAGAGGGGCTGGAAGCACAGCTGTTCATCTCTGTGCTCCAATATATGAGTTGGGGGTCTGAGGTGGGGTCTCCAAGAACACGTCCAAGTTCAGTGGGTCGCTAGGAGGACTCGGGGACGCAGCACAGCGCTGTCATCACAGCTGATCTATTACAGTGAGAGCATGCAGAGCACGATCAGCTCAGAGGCTGGGTAGGGGTTGGGGGGTGAAGTCCGGGGGAACCAGGCTCCAGCATCCTCTCTAGTGGGGTCGCACAGGACGCGCTAAATTCCCCCAGCCACGAGCTGTGACAGCACGTGTGCAGCGTCGTCCATCAGGGATGCGTTAGAGCTTCAGCGCGCGGGGTCTTTATTCGGGGGGCCATTCACACGAGCACCCTCTTCCTGACGCGCACCCAAACCCCAGACTCGCAGGAGGACAGCAGGAGTCCGGCACCAACACCCCCGTCTGTACACACGGCCTAGGCACAGGGAGCCGCTCATCAGTCCTGGGAGGGGGGGACCCTCCCCAAATCCACCTTCCCAGACACTGGCTGAGGGCCGACCCTGGAAGGCGGCCCTTCTGGGGACCCCAGTCTCGAGCCTGCTGTGTTAACTCCTCTGCACGTGTTCCTAATTCTGAGGGGGCTTTTGACATGCAAAACCTGCGACACTCGTTGCAAAGGAGACCGTGGCTGTATTCATCAGGTGCATTTACCTGCCATTAACTAGGGTGGGCTGAGTTTTCTTGCGCTTCGCTAGGCTGGGGGCTCATAATTAAGGACAAAGGAGCCGCTGCAGGCCAGCTTTTGGAGGACAGTGGGAGTAAATCCGGATCAGGTGGGGTGCCGAGTCTTCCAGGGAGGGGTCTCTCTCCCCCTGGGAACTCCTTGTCCTCCCAGCCCCAGCACGCAGGCTCACTTCGTCAGATACCAAACATGCAGGAGTGGAAGCTCTTTTTCCTCTTTTGGGCTTTAACGTTCCCAATTTCATCTGCTCTCTGGATTGGCCACCGTGCTCCGCAGTGCCTGCTGGCTCCCGCCTCTGTCAGCCACGTGGATCTCAAGAGGCCTCTGGTTTTCCCCTCTCCCCCAGTCTGACCCAGTGTCCTCCAAGTACAACTCGTAGGAAACGCAAATTGTGGAAATTCCTGCAGATTGCATACTTCCACAGGAGGCTAATAAAGGACGACCCTAATGGAATCGAGCCCCTTCGACATGTCGTGTTGACTCTAAATTGAAGTTTCCGCTTAAGACGGCGCCGGCGCGGCGAGACGAGACCACTGAGGCGGTCATTAACTGCAAGACGTGGCACTGACGCTGCAGCTGTGACCAGGCACAACTCAGAGAACCAGAGAGAGAGGCCCGAGAAACAGGGAGTAATGAGAGGTCTATCTGTCAGCAGATCACCGATCTGCACAGGTAAGAGAGGCTTTGAAGAGTATCACTGCAATGGGGTCAGCGCAGCCGGTAAGTCAGAAATTCAGAGCAGATGAAACAGGACATCTGCGAAGAAATAAGCTCACAGTCAAGAAGGTAACAGGGTTGGGGATGGCAGTGAGGTAGGCAACTGTTTCTTAAACAGGACAGAGAAATTACTAACCAGAAAAGCTAGATAGACTGGACTTCATTAAATTCAGAGCTTGTGTTCATTAAAAGACAGCATGCAGAGTGCAGAGGCAAGCGAAAACCGGGAGGAGATAATGCCAACACACGTTTCCAAGGAAAAAACTTACACCCAGACATAAAAAGAAATCCTATGACTCAATAAGAAAAAAGATTCCATCCTAAATTCTCAGGCAGAGGTAGTTTATTGCATGGGTCTTTGCAGATATTTTAAGTTAGCGCAACAGGAACTGTGGCTACTACAGGAATGCACTTTGCTCATATTCGAGTCGTGGCGATGTTTAATTATCCGCTTGGCTGTTATGGGAAAATTCTCAGCTGTAACTGGGGGTTGTTGCTGTAATAGTGTATTGCCCGTACACTTCTGTCTCCAGTGGGTTTTTATGTGCCAAGTTTTCATAGCCTTGAGCCTGGGCAACTGCTTTAGGCTGTTTAAAAGAAACGTAATCGAACTGCACAAAGCTGACCAGTTTTTTGTGTTTTTAATTTATTTTATTTATTTATTTTTGGCTGTGTTGGGTCTTCGTTGCTGTGTGCGGGCTTCCTCTAGTTGTGGTGAGCGGGTGCTGCTCTTCGTTGCGGTGCACGGGCTTCTCACTGAGGTGGCTTCTCTTGCTGCGGAGCACGGGCTCTAGGCGCACAGGCTTCAGTAGTTGTGGTACATGGGCTCAGTAGTTGTGGCTTGCAGGCTCTAGAGCTCAGGCTCAGTAGTTGTGGCACACGGGCTTAGTTGCTCCGCGGCATGTGGGATCCTCCCGGACCAGGACTCGAACCCGTGTCCCCAGCATTGGCAGGCGGATTCTTAACCACTGCACCACCAGGGAAGCCCCTAGAGCCGATCAGTTTTGAGAGATCATTAATGTCCTTGAAGTCATTTTTGTGGGTGCAAAACAAATGGTAAATTTGAATTGGTCCCTCTTATAAGAGTTTGCAATCAAGTCTGCTGAACTTACGAAGTTATGCCCTTGCCCTGATTTTATATACTCGTGTCCATCAATAAATATTGTGATACTTGAATTAAAAAAGAAAATAGGAAGACTGAACAGCCACTGCACTAACCAAATAGCCAAGAAGCACATGAAAAGATGATGAAGGACTTCCCTGATGGCGCAGTGGTTAAGAATCCACCTGCCAATGCAGGGGACACGGGTTCAATCCCTGGTCCGCGGAGATCCCACGTGCCGCAGAGCGACTAAGCCCTTGCACCACATCTACTGAGCCTGTGCTCTAGAACTCGTGAGCCACAACTACTGAGCCCACGTGCCACAACTACTGAAGCCTGCGCGCCTAGAGCCTGTGCTCCACGGCAAGAGAAGCCACTGCAATGAGAAGCCCGCGCCCCGCAATGAAGAGTAGCCCCCGCTGACACAACTAGAGAAAGCCCACACGCAGCAACAAAGACCCAATGCAGCCATAAATAAATAAAAGTTTTTTAAAAAAAGAAAAGAAAAGAAGGAGGCAGCAGGAATCCATGCGCTCACACCAAAACACAGAGCACATCGAGGATGTGGAGAAAATTCTTCCTCGGTCCTTCACCCAAGACTAACTTTCTAACCTCACTGTTTAGAAAACGTACGCATGCAGGGTATGCTGAGTAATCAGGAGGGATGGAGAAGAGGAACCGTATGTCCTCTCTGAGGAAGCCTGGGGCCACTGAGTGGGGAAGATGGGACAGATGCACAAATCACGATAATTCAAAGCAAAATATACTTGTGGTTAGAAGGCTCTGCGTGGGGCCAGCGAGGCGGGAATCCAGAGGGACAGAGAAGGACACACAGACGCAGTGCGCTTGGAGAGCACTGTAACCGAGCAGGACCCTCGGAGGCCGTCCCAGAATAGACCCCACCATGTCCTCCACCTGCCTTTGGTCTGTAGAAAACTTCAGTCAAAGGATACATTTAATCAGAGAAGTGAGAAAGCGTAGAAAGAAAGGAAAACAGTCAAGCAAGAGAAAATAACAATACTTTAGCCATTAAACAAAGTCAAGGACCTTTAGCTCCTCCTCGAGGACTAGAGATGATACTCTGCGCCATGTCCTGGGAGCTGTTTGGCAGGTACTGAAACCTCCACCAAGTGGAAGAAGTTAACTGTGTGCCGCCCACGAGCACGTGGACCCCAGACCGGTTGCAACCAGCAGGTTGAGGAGGCTGACTCCCGATGACCTCACCACCAGCCAATCAGAAGAAGGTCCGCGAGCTGACCACGCCCTCCTCCTTGACTCCTCACTACCCGCTCCAGGGCGGGACACAGTCTTGAGAGTGCTGGCCCGCTGCGGGGCCCCCCTTTGCCTGGCAAATTTCTACTTCACCCAAACTCTGTCTCGTAGATTTGCTCCAGCACCGGTGCACAGAGGCCGAATTTCGGCAACATTGTCCACGAAGCTCCTCCCTGGTGCTTCCAGACCATCAGGCAGGGCGGGCGGCTGGCCAGCAGCATTCCACCCCGCCAAACAAACACAGAAACTAAGATGCAGCGAGGCAACGGGAGCCGAGGAGGAGGAGACGCAGGTTCTCCGGTGTGAAGGAAGCGGGGGCTTACCCCCTGCATGGAACTCACCACCACCAACCCTCCACCCCCAACCCGCCGGAACATGCAAGAAAGGCTTCGTGGGGGAAGCAGCATTTGCAATGGGTCTTAACGGTTGAGAAAGGCTTTTCACAGGTGGAGGAAGAAAAGACCAAAGCAGGAGAAAGACTCGTGCCAGGGACCCGTGGGCCATGTGGGCGGGCGGGGCGTGGAAAGCCTCATGTCCTTCTTGGAACCGAAGGTGCCTCCTGCGTAGAAGAGCAGTGTCACCACGAACACACTGAGCATGCCAGGGGACAGGCGTGTCCCCACGGGCGGTGTCCACCTTCGAGCTAGGAGAGTAAGGGACGAGCTGGGGGGAGGGGGCGTGCTGGGCGGGCTCCTGAGCGGGGCTGGGACACAGACGAGGCGTCCCTTGGGAAGGTCCCCAGGCTCGATCACAGGGAGCCTCTGCGACACCTTCGTGGCGGGCTGTCGACAGTACAGAAGGACACACAGTGTCACTGAGAAAACGTTTCATGGGCAGTGGGTCTCCCTGGCCATAGCCCTGGGGGTCTCCAGGGTGGCAGCTCCCCTTCCTGGTCGCCCTTCCTCCCGCCATGGCAGGTCTCCCAAACACAACAGACTCTGTGCAGCAAACAATAATCTTTCATACCCTCAATTTTTTTAAATGTGATTTTAATTCTGTGCCCCTTAATAAACACTACACAAATTCCACAGCAGAAAAAATTTAAAACGCTTTGCCTCTGCAGTAGCCAAGCATCCCAAATGCCACCTGGGTCAACCTTGTGAAAGTGCTAAAATCCACTGCAGGGCACACTTGAAAACGGTGCATTTTTACGGTGTGTGCATTCTAACTCAATAAAAAGAAATGGGCTTCCCTGGCGGCCCAGTGGTCGCGAGTCTGCCTGCCAATGCAGGGGACACGGGTTCGAGCCCTGGTCTGGGGAGATCCCACATGCCGCGGAGCAACTGGGCCCATGAGCCACAACTACTGAGCCTGCGCGTCTGGCGCCTGTGCTCCGCAACAGGAGAGGCCGCGACAGTGAGAGGCCCGCGCACCGCGATGAAGAGGGGCCCCTGCTCGCCGCAACCAGAGAAAGCCCTCGCACAGAAACGAAGACCCAACGCAGCCAAATAAATAAATAAATAAATAAAACGAATTTATTAAAAAAAAAGATTAAAAAAAATAATATTAAATTAAAAAAAATAAAAAGAAATGAAGAAAAACCAACATAAAGTAGTGGGCCTGGGAATGGAAGCGTTTCAAACTCAGTATGGTCGATTTCTAGCTACTGTGCTATTTCAGAAAAATTATAATGTTCAAACTAAAATCACCAAAATTTTACTTTGCCTAAGTTGTTGAATGACATGGTTTTCACCCAAGGTTTTCCACTTCTCTCTTCTGGTTTTGACTGGAGGAAATTTAAAAATTATGTCATCCCTAGGCATTGAAGTTGCCTGTCTGCCCACCACGTAGATATCATCAGGAGAGGATGACGAAGAAAAAAGAGAAGAGAAAACGCGAGGGACCTCGGGACAGAGAGGGTGGGCAGACAGCCCCGAGGAGGTGACATTTAAGTTGGGACCTGAGAGCAGAGAAGTCGGGCGTCCCGGAGGCTGAAGTCAGGTGGGTGAAAGGTATTTGGAAACTACAAGACTTCCAGCCAGCTCCGACCCAGCAGAGGCTTCCAGTGTCTCGGGAGAAGTGGCAGGGAGTGTGGGTGTTGAACTTGAGACAGCTACATGAAGTAGACGAGCCTGGAGCCGAGATGCGCTGTCCCAAGCACTGCGGGAGTTTCCTCCTGCCAAAAAAGCCTTTAGTACGTTTCACGCTGTAGGATGTATGTGGGAGAGATTTTTGACTCATGTCCACTCAGTGCTTTCCCGATTAGATAATGTTTGAGAGTAAAAAAAAAAAAAAAGGTCAGTCCTCACCATAACTTAATCCTGTTCAGAAGCTCTTTTGGGGGCGGGGGTGGGGGGAGGCGTTATTTTCAATTTGCAAGCCAAGAATACAAGCAAGTTACAGCAGCAAAAACCATGAGAAAGTGAGATTTGGACAGGAAAGCTCAGTAATCCTCTAGGAAGGTCACAAGGGTTCTTACCCTTTCCAGTGTGCTGTGGGCTCCCTAGTGAGTTGAATGGTGATCCCGCCAAAGAGATATGGCCCCGGGCTAAGCCCCAGGACCTGGGAACGTGATCTTATTTGGAAAAGGGGTCTTTGTAGATGTAATTAAGCTAAGGATCTCAAGGCGAGACAACCCTGGATTTAGAGTGTCCTTCTAAGAAGAGAGGACTCACCACTGCAGAGGGAAGCAGAGATGGGAGTGACAGCAGCCCCAAGCCAAGGACCACCCAGGGGTGAGGCAGCCACCAGAGAGAAAGCACAGAATCAATTCCCCTCCAGAGCCTGCGACACCCTGACTTCAGACTTGCGGCCTCCAGAGCTGTGAGCGAATACATTTCTGTTGTTTTAAGCCCCCCACTTTTTGGTGATTCATTAAGCGTCCACAGGAAACTGATACAGATTCCCTAGCGATCAAGAACGTTTCTGAAATGCGTATATAATGAAATGCACAGGATTGGGGAAAAAAAAAAAAAAAACAGTTGTACTGACCTCTGCGTCTCTCTCTCTGGTAACTGAAGACACCCCAGGAACCCGGATAACTAGACAAGTTCCATGTATCAGAATTCCTTAAGAAGATCCACTGGCCCGGCGAGGGGCCACCTGTCACTGGCAGCCATGTACGCATTCCGCCATGGAAACAGTGGGGTCCTGAGGCTTCCTCCCCAGGACACTCAGACTAAAATGTAATTCCAAACTTCAGTGCCAAGTGACTAAGGTGGAATGTGAAACCCTGAACAATGACTTCTAATAGGGCTAAAGAAATACAAAACATTTCTGTTAAACATCTTCTATTTAACTTCCTGGTAAAAGACACTAGAGCACTGCGCCACCTTTATTTCAGGGAATGGGTACAAAGCTGGCTCTTCAAGGGGCCCAGGTGGCCTCCAACCCAGGATCCGCTCAAGTCCTAACTGTGCCTACAGTGAATCTATACAGCCTGCTGTGGGTCCGCACTCCTCGCCACGCAATGGGATCCAATCCTCATAATCGGGGGGGGGGGGGGGGAAGCATTGTGATGACCTGTCTCTCAACAAATACTGTCTTGCTTCCAAAATAGTCAAGATAATATTCAAGATAAATATTCAAGTGGCCCTAAAATCACCACTGCATTCAGAAACCCAAAAGGACTAAAAGTGTTACCATCAAATCACAGTGTCCCCTGGTCTGCATACTTAGCAGGAGGACTGGTCGCCCGTTGACCTTGGTCAAACACTTGGGAAGATCGTTAGTTCAGAGAAAAAGAGAGAATGTCCAGAAACAATCACCAGAGTCAGCACAAAATCAAACTCCAGAAGCCTCATCCCCTTCAGCACTTTCCCCTCCTCACCTCCAGAGAGCCACAGCCTCAAGGCACCCCATAACCCTTCCTGTGACATCCAGACCAGGTGGGCAGGAGAGCCTGCCACATACGGAGTGAGGCTCACTTGCAGTAATGGGGTGGACAGAACCCAAGAATGGCCCCCAATGTTTCCCACCCTAATCCCTGGAGCTATGAAGGTGATGAGATCTCACACCCTGATTATGTTATGTTACATGGCAGAAGGAATTTTACAGGTGTAATTAAGGAAATCGGTTGACCTTGAGTGAATCGAAAGGGAGATTATCTGGGTGAGTCTAATCTAATCACACGAGCCCTTAAAAAGCAGAGCGTTTTCTCCAGCTGGTAGCAGAAGGGGAAGTCAAAGGGTCAAAGCATGAGGGGGCCACACGGAAAGCATAAGAAGGGATGTGGGTGGTATCTGGGAGCAAAGACTGGTCCCGGCTGACATCCAGCAAGGAAACGGGGGCCCTCAGTCCTACAGCCGCAAGGACCCAAAGTCAGCCAACAGCCTGCGCGAGCTTAGAAGCACAGCTTTCCCTAGTCGAGCCTCCAGATGAGAACGCAGCCTCGCTGACACCCTGACTGCAGCCCGTGACACCCTGAGCAGAGAACCCAGTTGGGTCCATGTGGACTTCTGACCTACAGAACCAAGATGACAAATGGGTGTTGTTGAAAGTCACTAAGTTTCTGGCAACTTGTTATCCAGCAGTAGGAGACTGACACAAGTAACATTCCATCAAGCGTGCTAGCTGCTTGGCCAGCTGGAACTGGTAAATTCACACGGCAAGGGAGCAGCAAAGAGTCCACACAGCACCAGTTACCGCCAGGCCCTGTCCACTCCCATTTTGCCCAATAGGGCAGCCACTAGCTACATATGGACACTGCGCGTTTGAAATGTGGCTGGTATGAACTGAGATGTAAAACACACTAGGGCTTCCCTGGTGGCACAGTGGTTGGGGGTCCGCCTGCCGATGCAGGGGACACGGGTTCGTGCCCCGGTCCGGGAGGATCCCACGTGCCGCGGAGCGGCTGGGCCCGTGAGCCATGGCCGCTGAGCCTGCGCGTCCGGAGCCTGTGCTCCGCAACGGGAGAGGCCACAGCAGGGAGAGGCCCGCGTACCGCAAAAAAAATAAATAAATAAAAAATACAACACACTAGATTTTGGAGATTCAGTACATGAAAAAAAGAATGTAAACTATTTCTTTAATACTTTTTATATTGATTGCATGTTGAATTGATAATATTAGGAATCTATTGGGATAAATGAACTATATTATTAACATTGATTTCACCTGTTTCTTTTTAGTTTGGGGTTTTTTTTTTTTTCTTTTTAGTTTTTAAATGTGACTTCGAGAAAATTTTAAATTAGGCCTAGGAATCACATTGTATTTCCACTGGACGGTGCTGATCTAGGTATTATCTCCTGTAATCCTCCCAGCTCCCCTGTGAGGTGGGTGCTACGCTGTGATTCAGAGGAAAAAACTGAGACTTTGCAGAATAAATTGTTCAATCTCAGAGGGTGAGGGAGTGAACCAGGGAGGAGAACCGGGGTTATCAGAGCCCAAAGCCCATTCTCCCACAGCTAGGTGGGCTACTCTCTCAAACAACAACAAAAGTCTGCATTTTCAGCAGGGGCCACTAATGTCTTAAACCAAACAAGTGGCTACAGATGTGGACAAAACCATAAGCCGATCTATTTAGGGAAGTACTTTGAGGTGGAGGGAGAGCTTTCACCACCATTCAGATTATACTCTCGGAACGGACTCTGATAAGCCCAGGGAACTGGATCTTTGAAATGAGTGATGAAGCAGTCATTAGGGAAATTTAGGGGTTCTTGGTCTCCTTCTCCATGATATCCAAGGACATGTTATAAGAAAAAAAAAAGGTTAGGGAATTTCCTGGTAGCCCAGTGGTTAGGACTCTGCACTTTCACTGCCAAGGTTGTGGGTTCGACCCCTGGTCAGAGAACTAAGATCCCACAAGCCACATGGTGTAACCAAAAAAATTTTTTTTAATTAAAAAAAAAAGAAAGAAAAGAAATGTTGTTAAATGTCCATGGACAGATGAATGGATAAAGAAGATGTGGTCCATATGTACAATGGAATACTACTCAGCCATAAAAAAGAACGAAATAATGCCATTTGCAGCAACGTGGATGCAACTAGAGCTTATCATACTAAGTGAAGTAAGACAGAAAGAGAAAGACAAATATCATATGATACCACTTATATTTGGAATCTACAATATGACACAAATGAATCTATCTATGAAACAGGCTCACCAACAAAGAGAAGAGAGTTGTGGTTGCCAAGGGGGAGGAGTGGGGGAGGGATGGAGTAGCAGTTTGGGATTAGTAGATGCAAACTATTATATATAGAATGGATAAACAACAAGGTCCTTCTTTAGAGCACAGGAAACTATATTCAATATCTTATGATAAACCATAATGGAAGAATATGAAAGAGAATATATATATATAACTGAATCACTTTGCTGTACAGCAGAGATTAACACAACACTGTAAATCAGCTACACTTCAATTTAAAAAAAAGAAAGAAAAGGTTATGATCCATACAACATGATCCATTTTTATAAATGCCTTTTATAAGCCTTAGCATTTGAACTACAAATAAAGAAGTTAAATGTACCAGTTATCTTTTTCTTTTTAATTTATTTACTTTTGGCTGCGTTGGGTCTTCGTTGCTGCATGTGGGCTTTCTCTAGTTGTGGTGAGCGGGGGCTACTCTTCGCTGCGGTGCACAGGCTCCTCATTGCGGTGGCTTCTCTTGTTGCGGAGCACAGGTTCTAGGTGCCCGGGCTTCAGGAGTTGTGGCTCGCGGGTTCTGGAGCTCAGGCTCAGCTGTTGTGGTACATGGGCTTAGTTGCTCCGCGGCATGTGGGATCTTCCCAGACCAGGGCTCGAACCCATGTCCCCTGCACTGGTAGGCAGATTCTTAACCACTGTGCCAACCAGGGAAGCCCATGCCAGTTATCTTGATGTAAGTTCTACCCAATATCCTTCCAATCGCCCAAAACAAAATTGCAGAGAAGCCTGCCCGTCAGGGGCATATGCTGCCTCTTCGTCGCATTATGGATACAGTCTAGGAACAGAAAGGGAAGTGGTGGGGCTTCTCTGGTGGCGCAGTGGTTGAGAGTCTGCCTGCCGATGCAGGGGACACGGGTTCGTGCCCCGGTCCGGGAAGATCCCACATGCCGCGGAGCGGCTGGGCCCGTGAGCCATGGCCGCTGAGCCTGTGCGTCCGGAGCCTGTGCTCTGCAACGGGAGAGGCCACAACAGTGAGAGGCCCGTGTACTGCAAAAAACAAAACAAAACACACACACACACACACACACACAAAAAAGAAAGGGAAGTGGTGGCCTGTGTCCCAGCAACATATAGAAAACCAGCAGGATGCAGTCCTTCCATCTCCCTAAAGGCCAGTCCCTCGAGGGATCGGGGGCCAGGGGTCACCCTTGACACCAGGAGAAACTGAGGGTTACTTCAGGAAGTGGTGATTTAAGGATGTGGCCCAGTCCCTCATAATCACCCACTGTTCATCCGTTTCCACTCTATCTACTGATCCCAAGACACTTGTCGTGTTTCACACTTCTAGTGTCCCGTTTCAATTTATATTCAACTTGCACTCCTCCTTAGCAAATGTTGATCCATTTACAATTCAGTGTTTATTGTGTCAAGGATGCTGAGCTCCAAATTCCTCCCTTGGAAAGGCTGTTATTGTAATTGCCATGCCTATCATCAAGGATGCAAAGATCTGCCAAACACACCACCTCCCAGAAGGCCTCCTGGGATTGTTCCTGGGGTGGAGGTCAGGGGAGGCGGGATGGTGTTGGTAGGGGGATCTCCAGGATCATGTTTTGAAATCCATTCTAGACTTGTTTTTGCTATTGACATGTGACACTCACTGTTACTTCTCAAAAAATCTTGCTCCAAAGATGCTGACCTCGCTAACATGGACTGTGGCCCCAGCAAGGAACTAGGGTCCTTCCTGCTCATCCCGGGATAGGCGGAGCGTGACCTGGGGGGAATGTGCTTCCTTCTGAGTCACAAGACCAAACTGGGGTGACTGTGGGTCGGGAAAGACAAACACCCCACTCAAGTCCCAAGAGCTTGACGAGCAGATTATCATTTTTCTTACACTGGAGATGAACTGAAATCCTTTGTTTTAAAAGTTATGGCTCTGCCTTTGAGCCTCTGTGTATTTTAATTTTTATCAAGGGTTTTTACCTGCCAGCATCTCGAATGGCTAACTTTAGGTGCGTTAGCCTGAGTCCATCCTCTGCTTAAGATTAGAAGCAAGGCGCTTGAATTCCCTAGACCCACTCCTCCCCCCACCTCCCCCGTGTGCTGCCTTTTAAAAATTGATTATCTGACGTGTACACACACGTTCATAGCAGCACAATTCATAATAACCAAAAGGCAGAAACAAGCCAAATTGTTCATCGACGGACAAAGGGATAAACAAATGTGGTCTGCGCATATAACTAAATATTTTTCAGCCTTAAAAAGGAAGGAAATTCTGACACACTACATCGTGGCTGAACCATAAGTACATTATGCTAAATGAAAGAAACCAGACACAGAAGGACACACACGGTCTGATTTCACTTATATGAGGCATAAACGATAGGCAAATTCGTAAGGACAGAAAACAAAATAGTGCTTTCCAGGGGCTGGGGGAGGTGGAAGGGTGAGTCAGGGTTTAATGGGGGCAGAGTTTCAGCTGGAGAAGATGGAAAAGTTCTGGAGACGGATGGTGGGTGATGGTTGCACAACAGCGTGAATGTACTTAATGCCACTGAACTGTACACTTAAAAGTACTTTAAATGGTACGTTTTATGTTATGTATATTTTACCACAATAAAAAAATTTTAACACTTTCGGCAACAGGAAAAGATGAATGAGATGCACTCTTTGAATGATAAATATTAACCTTATGACAATGAAAACCTTCCAATTCTGAAATGTTGAATCAACAGCTAACCAAGGAATGTAGGATGGGGGAAAAAATCAAATTGCTATTTCCTTGAACATGTGTAGAAAAAAACTGGATGTTAATATATAGATTTTGAATGTAAAAATATATTTTAAAATATGTGTAAAACATTTTTGAGGAGTTGAGAGAAAATATAAAGATCACTTTCCATGTGAGGCTGTAACTGCTTGTGGACACTTTACTGATTCCTTTGTTTCCCTGATGTTCACTATGGATTTAATTTAGGGCAGCTCCCCACTCAAACTGGTTTTACGCTTTATAAAGATAAAAGATACTTGCAGGAAATTTCCACGCTGTAGAAAAGCATAAGGAAAAAAAATTTAATTCCCTGAAATTAAATCACTCAATATAAATACCATCAACATTTGGATAACACCTTTGCAAACCCCTTGCTATTCTAATGGTTGGAGGTAGGTAGATTAGCTGGACAGATTAGATTAGCTGGATAGATAAATGATTGATGGGTGGATAGATAGATAGATTAGAAGGATAAATGACGGATGGATGGATAGGTAGATAATGAATGGACAGATGATGGAGAGATAGCTAGATTAAATTTACACAAATACAATCATTATAGTTTCCCTTTTTTTACTCAGCAAAACATTGTATAGATCATTCCATGTTAAGGGATATATATATCTTCAGAATATATGATGATAAAAGAATTCATCCAGAAGACGTAACAATCCTAAATGTGGATGCACCTAAAAACAGAGACTCAAAATACGTGAATAAATAACAATAGAAATGAAAGGAGAGAAGGCCAAATTCTAAAATTATACTTTGGGGAATTCCCTGGTGGTCCAGTGGTTAGGACTTGGGGCTGTCACTGCCGGGGCCAGGGTTCGATCCCTGGTCAGGAAACTAAGATCCCGCAAGCCATGGAGCATGGCAAAAAATAAAAATAAAAATTATACATAATGACATAAACACTCTCTCAGAAACTGATCAAATAAGTAGACAGAAAATCACCAAGAATACAGAAGACCTGAACAACACAGCAACCAACTTGACCCAATTAACACTTACAGAACAGCCAGCCAACAACAGGACAGTCTTCAAGACGGACCGTATCCTCAGCCACATAACAAACCTTAGCAAATTTAAAATAATTGAAATCATACAAAGTAGGTTCTCTGACCACAGCAGAATTAAACTACAAATTAATGACAAAAAAGATACTTAGAACCCTCCCCACAAAAAAATATTTGGGAATTAAACACATGTCTAAATAATTCCTGGGTCAAAAAGTAAGTCACAAGGGAAATTATAAAATATTTTGAATGGAATGAAAATGAAAATACAAAATATCAAAATTTGTGGGGTGCCAGTAAAGCACTGCTTAGAGGGAAGTTTAGAGACATCAGATGCTTAGGTTAGAAAAGAAGATAGTTTTCAAATAAGTAATCTATGACTTTACCTTAAGGAATTAGGAAAACAAAAAAAAGGGCAAATTAAACCCAAAGCAAGCAAAATGAAAGAAAAAATAAAGACAGGAACAAGTGTGAATTAAATTAAAAACAGAAAAACAGTAGGTAAAATCAATAAAACCAAAAGCTCTTTCTTTGAAAAGATCAAGAAAATTGATAAACCTCTAGCCAGACTGACCAAGAAAAAAAAAAAGACAAAAACTACCAAAATAAGGACTATCATACACATCTCAGAGATATTAAACAAAGAACAAAGTAATATTATAAACAACTCTATGAGAAATTGGACAACTTGGGTGGAATTGACCAAGGACACAAACTACCAAAACTCACAAAATAGATCATCTAAATAGTCCTATATCTAAAGAAATTGAGTTTGTATTTTTAAAAAACCTTCCAAGAAAGAAACTCCAAGCCCTTTACCAAACATTTAATAAAGGAATAATACAAATTCTACACAGTGTCTTCCAGAAAATAAAAGATAAGAGAACAATTCCCAAGACATTCCATGCAGCCAGCATTACCCAGATACCAAAACCAGAGAAATACCACACAAGACAGGAAAATGACAGACCCATATCCCTCATGAATATAGGTACCAACGTCCTCATTAAAATATTAGCAAATCACAGCCATTCATAAGAAAACAAAATCAACACCAAATAGAATTTAGCCTGGAATTCTAGGCTGGATCAACATGAGAAAATCAACCAGTGTAATCTACTGTATTAGGAGATTAAAGAATAAAAACCACACATCATTATCTGGATAGATACAGAAAATGTATTTGACTAAACCTAATATCTATTCATGACATTAAAAAAAAAAAACCTCTCAGCAAATTAAGAATATAAGGGAACTTTTCTAACTTGATAAAGGACATCTACAAAAAACCTACAGCTAACATTATCCTCATCGTTGAAAAACTGAATGCTTTCCCCCTACATTCAGGAATAAGGCAAGTATGTCCACCCTCACCCTACAGGGTTGAAAACATGTCTTCCCAAAAATCTATACAAAAAACTTCAAAACTTACAGCTTTAGCTTTGCTCAAAATTGCTAAAAATCAGAAACAATCTAGACGTCCTTCAGTGGATGACTAGATAAAGAAACTGTGGTATGTTTCCCTACGATGGTATAGTATATGCTACATTTCCATAAGCCAGAATACTACTCAGCAAAACAAAATAATAAGGAACAAACTATCAACTACATACAACATGGATGAATCTGAAATACACTAAATGAAAGCAGCCAGACATAAGAAAGTACAGTCTGTATGACTCCATTTATACGACATTCTTGAAATGGCAAAACTAGAGGGGAGAGGAGAGGTCCGTGACTGCCTTGGATTACGGATGGGGGGGGGTTCCGTCTACAAAGGGGCAGCTCGGGGTACTGGGTGGGGTGGGAAGTGGCACAGCTCCATTTCCTGGTGTGCTGGTGGCTGCAGAACCCCACACAGTTGTCAAAACATAAAGACCGTACCTCAAAAAAAGTGAAACTTACTATACGAAAAATTTAAAATAAATTTTGTAGAAGCTAGAAACACACACACACCCACTTCCTAGCCATCCTGCCATGTACGGTCTTATAGATAAACTTTAGATTAATTGTGGGGCTATTTTTAAAGCTCACGAATAATTTGCTTGGAACTGCACTTGAATTATAGATAATTCGTGAAGAACTGACATACTTTCAATAGTAGGTCTTTCTATCCAAGAACACCCATGTCATCTTTTATGCCCTTTAACAGAGTCCTTGAGTTTTTTCACTTTGGCTCCTACACGTTTTTATGAAAAATTTCCTAGGTTTTTAATGCATTTTGTTGTTACTGAAAATGAAATCTTTTTTCCATTACGATTTCTAAGTGATCATTATTGGTTTAAAGGGAAAATACAGATTTCTGAGTAGCTGTTTTATAACTGGCCACCTCACTCACCTCCCTGTTCATATTAATATCAATTATTAATTAATATGATGACACATATGCTTACATCACCCCCCAATAGTGATGCTTTTTTCCACCCTGTATATGTCTGACTTCCCTTTTTTCCAATTGCGATGACTAACGCTTCGAAAACAATGTGAAGTAATTCCACTTTTATTTTCTAAGTTCCACCCGCAAGTAGGAGACCAAGCAGCTGTCCAGCCTTTTGCTCTCGGGCATCATTTTTCTGAACTCAAAAACAAAAGCGCGGCGCCTGTATACACATCGCTCTGTATTTCTCACAACTTCCCATTCATTAAAAATTAATGACTCGGCAATATTGAAAATTTTAAAGGAAGAAAGCAAATCGTTGCTCCCCACGCCACGACCCCAGCCAGCCGCCTCCGGTTTGCTCTCCGCGCTCATCCTGTGTAGTTAGCACTTAGTTGTTATCGGAACATAGGAAATGTCAGTTCAGAGGTTGAAAGCACTTCCTGGATCCTGCACGCAGACCCTAGACCCAGACAGGCATCCGCGCACGTTCCCATCTCCCCGTCAGAAACGGCGATAAAACGGTGGAAAACAGAAAGCATCGGAGTGACAGCTTCTCTAAGGATCACTGTGAAAAGACAGGAGGGAAACAAACCGGGCGTGGTGCCTGTCCCATACTCCCCGCAACCCCAGAAGGGGACAGAGCTGGCAAGGAAGCAGACAGCCAGAACGGCCGCATCGTCAGGCTGGGCTGGCTGATCCAGCAGCTAGAAAGCCCAGGAGAGCTGTCCCTGTCACTGACTGACTGGGTAACCGTGGACAAATCAACTCCCCTTAGTAAAGAGAGCAAACTGAATTTCTAAGGACACTTCCAGCCCTAAGTTCACATATCTGTTTCTTTGGGGAAACTGGGCACCTGGGATGAGGGTTGAGCCATCAGAGCAAGACGACTGAGAAGCAATTCCAGGTTTTTTCCAGATCATGAAATCAACCGCTCCTTGTGTTGGAAAGGACCGGAGGGCTGACCTAACATAACCTCCTCCCCTTCAGGAATCCCCTCTCGAACACCCTTGACATCCCAAGACTGCCTGATTCTGACCCTGTGTCCTTTCCATGGGTCTCAATGGCAGTTCTCAGACGCTGGTACAGGGACAACACCAGTCTGAGACGGTCTTCACCCTTTGGAGCCAAAATTTCTTTTATGAATAATGACACTGCCATATGGGAGCTGGTTTTGAAAATCACCTTATAACAAAATCAAAGCATCAATTCCCCCAACACACACAGGGTTCTTTTCCTGCTAGTGTTTAAAACACCACAGAGTAAGAAGCCCTAGAGAACATCAATATGTGATCAAACATATCATACATGAAAGGAGAACACGCTGTGAGAGTATCACTGTTTCTGTGCATGTGATAAAGAATAAATGCAAATGCAAAACGATGGTTTGTGGTGGCGAGAATGTAAGTGCTCTTGCACCTTTTTCCCCCTCACACCCTGAGATGGGAATGCAGGATCACACATGTGTGTAACCCCAGACTGTCTACAACTGATGAACGTGCATATTAATTACTGAGCCAGGGAACAGAAACTCACCCAGGTAGTCTCATGCCTGACATCTGAACAACCAGAAAAGATTTAAGATAGTCCTAGAAACTGGGAAGCGTTACTAAGGTGCACTAAGATGGGGACCTGTATTTGAAACCAGCTCCCATCCTCCTAGGTTTAAGGCAGAGGTTCTCTTGGACACTCACTGACCTGGGAGTTGTGTAAGATAAAGAAATGCAGAAATAGGGGGAAGGTGTACATTTCAGATTGTCACACCTCATTCTCAAAAGGCATGAGACCATTCTGACCATTTGTTTCCACGAGTTACAGTATTTAAACTGTTCCCAGATATTAATGCTTTTGACCGAAACACACTACAATCTTGCACAAAAATAGACTATATTCTTCAGAGGAAATGGAAATATTCTTTTTTTAAATTAATTTTTATTGGAGTATAGTTGCTTTACAATGTTGTGTTAGTTTCTGCTGTGCAACAAAGTGAATCA
This sequence comes from Pseudorca crassidens, assembly GCF_039906515.1. Taxonomy (NCBI): domain Eukaryota; kingdom Metazoa; phylum Chordata; class Mammalia; order Artiodactyla; family Delphinidae; genus Pseudorca; species Pseudorca crassidens. Next base: position 59,531,185 of record NC_090315.1, on the reverse strand, counting down.
GTTATACAGAGACATATATCCACTCTTCTTTTTAGCTTTGGAGTAGAAATATTCTAATTGGCATCCTAGATAAATACATTATTGGATAAAGTATGAATGGGTTTTCACGAGAGGCACTGTGCTTTAATCTTACTTCTTCCAGTAAAATCAGAACAGAATAGAGCCTAGAAATAGATCCACTTAGATGTGGCCACTTGATTTTCTATAAAGGTGCCAAGGCAATTAAACAGAGAAAGAATAATTTTTCCAACTAATGGTAATCCCAACAGCTGAACAATTGGGCATACATATAGGAAAAAAAAAAAAAAAGACCAGTGACTCATATCATATACAAAAATGAACTCAAAATAAGTCTAAGACATAAATGTAAGAGCTAAAACTATAAAACTTCTAGAAGAAAACACAGGAGAAAATCTAAGTGACTTTGGGTTGGGCAAAGATTTCTTAAACAGGACACAGAAAAACTATAAAAGAAATATTTGAGGGGCTTCCCTGGTGGCGCAGTGGTTAAGAATCTGCCTGCCAATGCAGGGGACACGGGTTCGAGCCCTGGTCTGGGAAGATCCCACAGGCCGCAGAGCAAATGGGCCCGTGAGCCACAACTACTGAGCCTGTGCGTCTGGAGCCTGTGCTCCGCAACAAGAGAGGCCGGGGCAGTGAGAGGCCCGCGCACCGCGATGAAGAGTGGCCCCCGCTTGCCGCAACTAGAGAAAGCCCTCCCACAGAAACGAAGACCCAACACAGCCAAAAATTAATTAATTAATTTTTTTTTTTTTAAAAAAAGGGGCTTCCCTGGTGGCACAGTGGTTGAGAGTCCGCCTGCCGATGCAGGGGACACAGGTTCATGCCCCAGTCTGGGAAGATCCCACATGCCGCGGAGCGGCTGGGCCCGTGAGCCACGGCCGCTGAGCCTGGACGTCCGGAGCCTGTGCTCCGCAACGGGAAGAGGCCACAACAGTGAGAGGCCCGCGTACCACAAAAAAAAAGAAATATTTGATAAACTGGACTTCATCAAAAATTTTAAAAGTTTTGCTCTTAGGTGACACTGTTAGGAAAATGAAAAGGCAAACCACAAAAAATAGTTGCAAAACGTGTATCTGACAAAGGACCTGTCTCTAGAATATAAAGAACTCTTGCAACTCAATAAGAAGAAAACAAACCACCCAGTTTTTTTAAATAGTCAAATGATCTGAGCAGACATTTCATCAAAGAAGATAAACAGAGGGCCAATAAGCACATGAAAACATCATTGGTCATCATAGAAATACAAATTAAACCCACGAAGGGATACCCCTATATGGTCATTACGAGAGTTAAAATTAAAACACTAACACCGCCAAGTGCTGCGAAGGATGTGGGGCAACGGGCACTATGGCACTGCTGGCGCGAGTGTAGAGTGGTGCAGCTGCTTTGGGAAACAGTTTGGTGGTCCCTTAAAAGGTAAGCCATAAACCTATCACATGACGCAGCAATTCCACTCATAGGTATTTGCCACAAAAACAGAAAACATACGTTCACATTAATGTATCTATAAATGAATGTTTACAGCAGCTTTATTCAAGGCTTCAAAAACTGGAGACAACCCAACTGTCCATTAACTGGTGAACTGGGGACTCCCCTGGTGGTCCAGTGGTTAAGAACCCGCCTTCCAATCCAGGGGACATGGGTTCGATCCCTGATGGGGGAACTAAGATCCCACATGCCGCGGGGCAACTAAGCCCACGCACCTCAACTAGAGAGCCTGTGTGCCGCAAACTACAGAGCCCGCGCGCTCTGGAGTCCGTGCGCCACAACTAGAGAGAAGCCCACGCGCCACAACGTGCCGCAACTGAGACCCGACACAGCCATAAATAAATAAATAAAATATTAAAAACTTCATTCCTAAAGAGACTGGTGAATTGAGGAACAAACTGGGGTGTCGCCAGGCCATGGAATAGTACTCAGCTAAAAGAACAAACTGCTGATACACACGACGGTGCGGGTGAATCGTAAAAGTGTGACATCAAGTTTAAAAAGCCAAACATACAGACTACTTACTGTAACATTCCATGTACATGCAATTATTTAAAAAGACCAAACCACAGTGAGCGAAAGCAGATGAGTGGTTGCCAGGGACCAGGGGAAGAGGGAGGAGATTAGCCACAAGGAGATAAGAGAACTTCGGGGGGTGATGGGAACGTTTTATCTCGTAATTGCGGTGCTTACACGACTGTACACGTTTGTTGAAACTCACTAAATTGTCCACTTAAAACTGGTGAAGTGTACCGTCCATAAATTACCTGCTGGCAAAGCTGAACCCCCAAAGCCATCCAGAGTCCGTGACCAAGAGCAAGCCCATTACTGCGGTCACCAGGAGGCTAGGGTGGGGAAGTAAGACTGCAGTTTCGTTTTGCCAGAAGACTCCTCTAAATCTAGGTGAGTGAAAACAAAACACTGCAGAATTTTCAGGCTTTTCCTATGCCGCCCCCACGCCAGGCCCCTAGCCCAGCCATGTGGCTCTCCGGGCACGTGGCCCAAGACTCTCGGTTTCTCTTTTTTTAGACAACTTTGACCTCAAGCTCAGAGGGGTTTTGGTTCTCAGCTGCCATGTCAGCGTGGACTTTCCACACTGCGTTCCCCCGTGTACATCCCGGACCTGGAGCCTCAGCGATCTGAGGATGCTCGCGCCCACCCTCATCCCTCATTTTCTGTGACACTTGGCTAACACTTACATCAAGGGCAGTCTTGAAGAGAGAAGGGTTCTCCATGGACCCATCACGAGATGACAGATGGTCCTCGGATCCACCTGAAAAGGCATGAGTCGGACAGGGCAGAGAGGCCCAGCCAGCCCCTCTCTGCTCCACCTCCAAGGCCGCCTGTGCGGGGCTGAGCCTTCAAAGGACCGGTACGGGCCACCAAGGAGCCATCCTCGGTGGCGAGAGGTTAGTGGGAAAGGCACCCAGCAAGGCTGGTCTGGGGTGAACCATCACCAATAGCACCACCTGCCACGCCCAGGTGCATAGGACCTCCTAAAACCAGCCCGAGCTGCTGTGTCCCCACTAGAGGAAAGGTTCAACAGCGACAATCCAAGGAGAGGCAACATGAGATGTAAATCATGTGTATCAAGGGGCCAATAACTGGCGATACCCTCTCCTGTGTAGATAAGGGGAAATCAAAAAGGACGCTTCATAGGGAAAAGATCAACACTCCGGAGCCCAACATCAACTTTTCCACGTCCACAATTCAACCCAAAGGCCACATCACACACACTGCTGCAGCTCAAGAAAAAAAAAAAAAAGGAGCTTTCTCCACTGGAGAAGTTCCCAGCCGAATGAGTCTTTCCTGAGGGGCTCGGGTGGGAATCCTCGGGTTCCCTGTCCTCCAGCCTCAGCCACTCCTTTGAGTGGCTTCTGCTGACTTTAGGGCTGGAGCATAGCTCATGGTGGGGCCGGCCTGGCACTGTAGGTGTTGAGAGCATCCCTGGCCACCACCCACTAGATGCCAATCGCACCCCCTCCTCTGGTTGTGACAACCAGAAACGTTTCCAGGCACTGCCCAATGTCCCTTGGGGGTACAACCGCCCCCAGATGAGAACCACTGAGTTATGCTTCTTCCTTTTCTTTTTTTCGGGCGGGGGGAGGCCACACCACACAGCTTGCAGGATCTTAGTTCCCTGACCAGGGATCGAACCCGGGCCCCGACAGTGGAAGCGTGGAGTCCTAACCACGGGACCACCAGGGAATTCCCTGCTTCAGTCTCTTTTAAATCTCTTCGCCTCCACTCCCTCCTTCCTCTGCTCCCCAGCCTTCAAATCTGCCCCCAAACCAAAGTCACCCCATTGGTACTGTCAAAGGGTCAGTGACCCAGCACAGGGTCCCTCGGAGAGCACAGTGGCTTCTAAAATGACCGAGTGCTACTGTCCCTAGGCGAGTGCCAGCCCTGCAGGGAGCAGGCTAGACCTGCCTGGTGGGCATCACCAAGTTCCCTCACCCCCGTTGGTGGCCTTCTGGCTCGATGACGCCCACCCTTTGCCTGTCAGTACCCAAGGCCCCGCGGGCAGTCTGAGGGGCAAAAGCCCACAGCACCAGAAATTCCTAGGAAGGGCTTTTCCCAACACTTCTTGAAGTGTGAGAGTAACAGGATTCAAAAGAAACTGATGTGAAAGGAAACTGAATGATGGGGCGTCACTTCCCGTCAGCGGGACCTACCACACCAGAAGACCGGGGGAGTCCCCGGGGCTGCCTGAGCCACAGATGTGGTCCATAAAAGGCCCTGAGAACACACCTGTCAGGAGTAACCCACAGCACAGACAGGAACTTGGCCTTCAACTCTCCTGGCCCCTGGTTTTTTCTCCTATTGCCTGGCTCAGGGGTAAATTCAAACCAGGCTGGGTCATAATCCCCAGGTCTGAATGAGAAATAACTTCTAAGCTAGTTAAATATCACGTGTAACTGTGTTCTGGTGTCAGCTGATCGATCACAACCAGAATGTAAGTTTCTTGAGGATTTACACTACCTGCCCCCCACCTGCTGGGCACGGTGGCCACTCAGGTTTCCAGGTAAAGATCTGTGTGCTGAGCTCTCTGTTCAGACCACAGTCCCCAGCGGGGGCGTCAGGCCTGGGTCAGTGGCCTCAGGGCCCTGCGCTCTCCGCCTACCATGTGTTCATGAGATCAGAGTTAAGGACAGCCTCGGAGGGAAGTACACTGGGGTTTCCCTGATGGACACATCCTGGCTGCTCTGGAGGTCCGTGAGCGCCACTCCCACCTCCAGACCCGCCCTCTGTCCGCAGTGGGAGGTCCCACCTGCTCGGCCCAAAAGGAAGGGGAACCAGTACCCGCAGAGTGTCACCCTCTCGGCGGGTACCAAGCCTGGCCAAACGCCACCCTTTCTCCTGCCTGTGCCCCGCGGTGGAACGTGGCCGGGGGACAGCACGCAACGGCTGGCCCGCCTCTCTTTTGTCACGTTCCTGGTCCTCTGCGCGCCTTCCTGCTGCCCGGTAACTGGACCCATCTCTCTATCCTGCTCCTCTCTCCTGGCAACCATCGCATACTTTCTCTCTCCTCAAGCCTCCAGCACTCCCTTGATCTTGTTGCTATTTCACGGAGAAAATAAAAGCAACCAGAAAAGGAGACGGGAGCCGAGGTCCGCCTTTACCTGGCGTCTTCACGGAGGGTTTACTTCCCCAGCGCCCAGCTCCCCAGGCCTGGCACTGCCCACAGCACCGGGCCACTTGGGGAGGCCACGATGCTTACCTAAGCGTATGCCCCGACACTGGCTGCAAAGCCCCTGGGGTTAGAATACTGTGATGGATTTCCTCCTCTCTTATTGGACAAACACACGGCCTGCAAGTGGATAGGAATGGATCAAAGGAGAAAATTTTCAATTTGAGGATAATTCAAGCAACATCCCTTTCTCGGTCCCAGGAATAGAGCTGTGGACAAGATAGAGTTCCTAAAACAGTGGGGGACACAGCCCTGAAAACACACATACAGGATTACAACTTGTGCAGATCCTGTGACAGAAAGAAGGGCGGGGCGGGGGGGGGAGTACAGAAAAGAGATGTGATTATAAGTCTTGAAATGGGGAGAGTATCCTGCCTCATCCAGGTGGGTCCAGTGTCATCACAAAGGTCCTTACAAGAGGACTGCAAGAGGGTCAGAGTCAGGGAAAGAGACGTGATGACAGAAACAGAGTCAGAGAGAGAGAGAAAGAGACATTTGAAGCTGTTATGCTGCTGACTTTGAAGAAAGAGGAAGGGGCCACGAGCCTAGGGATGCGGCTGCCTCTGGAAGGTGGAAAGGCCAGGAAAGGATTCTCCCCTGGCGCGTCCAGAAGGAGCACAGCCCTGCCCACACCTGCTGTCAGCCCAGTGAGACCCGTGTCAGACTTCTGACTCCAGAGCTGCAGGAAAACAAAGTGGTGTGGTAGGACAGACATACCACATTATATTGGCTTCACACATACAACAGAATGATTCGATATTTGTACACACTGTGAAATGATCACCGCAAAAGTCTAGTTAACATCTGTCACCACACACGGCTACAGAATTTTTTTTCTTGTGACGAGAACTTTTAAGATCTGCTCTCTTAGCAACTTTCAAATACGCAAGACATTTTGTTAACCAGAGTCGCCGTGCTGTACGTTATATCTCCAGGACTTAAATTTGTGTTGTTTTCAGCCATTAAGTTGGTGGTAATTTGTTACAGCAGCAAGAGGAAACTCATACGGGACCTTAAATGTCAAATCCATTCCTTGAATGATGGAAAAACTGAAAAAGGAAAATCGGGTAGTATTACGAGGCAGCAAGGCAACATATACGAGATGGCAAATCAAATGGACACCTAGTAAGCGCACTGACGGCTAAGAGGTCTTCTAATTCCTGGCAAGAGTTCAGCAAGAAACGTCTCAGGCTGCTGAGAACAGCTTCTGGAACAAAGGCTCTCCTGTCCCCAAAGCCAGACACTTTGTGTCCATTATGTCCAACAGCCCCACAAGCCCTGACTGGGGAACAGTCAGGTGCTTGGGTATAATTGCTCTGGTTTCAGCAGGAGTCACGCTCCATGCCTCCGGGAATATTTCGTCACAGATTCTCCAGGGCACTCACCATGAGGAGAGCTATGTAAAGTCAACACTAGGAAACAACTCAACCTAACCATGGAAGATTCTGAGTTCCTATGACCTTTGAGCCAGCGCTGCACAGGTCCTAGTCTGTTACGGAGCACGCTGACTGAGCTCACGTCCTGTCTCCACCACACCAGCCGTGCGCTCCTGCCCCGAAGTCCCTTTGATTGCCCTGAGCCCGTGTCCTCCTTTGCAAACTGCAGAGAGAAGCATCCACCTCAAAGAGCTGCTGCGAAGGTGAAATGAGATGTGTGAAGCAGCCGGGACCTGGCAGGTGCTGAAGACGGCAGTTATCACCTGCATCTGTACTTCAACGCAAACGTGCGTGGAGACGTCCACCTCCAACAGGAAGGAGAAAGAAGAATGGTGGGAAGCAAAGGACAGCAAGTCAGACAATTTCAGTCATGCCTATAATGTAAATGATTAGTACTTTATTTTCCTTTCTTTTCTTTTTTGGCTGCATTGGGTCTTTGTTGCTGCGCACAGGCTTTCTCTAGTTGTGGCAAGCGGGGGTTACTCTTCGTTGCAGTGAGCGGGCTTCTCATTGTGGTGGCTTCTCTTGTTGCAGAGCACGGGCTCTAGGCGCGCGGGCTTCAGTAGTTGCAGCACGTGGGCTCAGGAGTTGCAGCACTCAGGCACTAGGATGCACGGGCTTCAGTAGTTGTGGTGCGCGGGCTCAGTAGTTGTGGCTTGCGGGCTCTAGAGCGCAGGCTCGTAGTTGTGGTGTATGGGCTTAGTTGCTCCATGGCATCTGGGATCTTCCCAGACCAGGGATCGAACCCATGTCCCCTGCATCGGCAGGCGGACTCTCAACCACTGCGCCACCAGGGAAGCCCGGCAGGTGGATTCTTAACCACTGCACCACCAGGTTAAGTCCCTCTTTCTTTTTCTTTTTTTTTTGGCCATGCCGCATGGTTTGTGGGATCTTAGATCCCCAACCAGGGATTGAACCTGGGCCCTTGGCAGTGAGAACATGGCATCCTGACCACTGGACAGCCAGGGGATTCCCAATCATTAGTACTTTTAAGGGCAGCTGGGCTGGATACAAACTCCACGTAGTTCAGAGGCCAGACCCATGGGGAAACTGGAGGGAGACCCTCCCTTGACTTATACGGATGAGCACGCACGCTGAGGTGAGTCGCTAACGCAAGAGGCCAACGTTGGCTGCACATTCCTCAGGCCATAAACCAGTGACCCCGGGCTTACCGTCTTACGTGAAGGGGTACTTTTAAGAGCAGCAGTCTTCCCAGAAGGCCCCTGGGTGATTCTGAGGGTTTTGAGAACCACTGCTCTAGGAAAAGTATTTGATTGCTTCTGGGAGAAAGGTGCTCCCCGAAATATTGAGCCAGGAGCTTTCGACTGGTAGCTCCACAGAAACCTATCTAAACTTGTGGGATTAACATTGACGAAGTGTAGGGGGTCGATGGAAAAGAAACTGGCGTTTGACAGAATTGTCCAAAATAGTTATGTGAACTCAAACAGACATATAGAAAAAGCGCAGCAGTACAGGCCACTGGGACCCCCCAGTGGTTGGGTCACTCTATTTTTTCCTAGTCCTTCTCCAAACTCTTAACTTCCCCATTGCAGAGTCTCATGGAGTTGACCTCTCACTTCAGGCGCATTTCCAGAAGTGTTTAGACGCTCTGCTCTGAAAGCCTCCTTCTCTAAAGGCAATATTTAATGATCCCTCTGATTCTTACCCTCTCTGACCAGACAAGGGGATCCACAGAAGCCCTGAGTACCTCCTGAGAGCATCTGACTCCCAAACTGCCGCTGCCATTGAAGGCATGAAGCCTCCATCTCCCCACCTAAAGGCATGCCTGTTGTGAAACCTAGGGTGTAGAGGGATGTTCAGAAAATAGCTTCTTGAACGAGGCTTCCTTCCTGTGGCCAATTTCATGTAGACATGTCACAATTGCAGGGGGAAAAAAATGAGAGGTTAAAAAAATACACTGGATTTGCTGAAAAAGTTATTTCTTGTAACAGCATCTCCCTTCCACTTAGGGAGGACATGAACAGGCAGATGCCCCTTGGTTTCCTTTATCTGTGAAGGTGAAGAAAACCTCACTTCAGCAAGGGCTCTGGGCCTAGGCCAGCAGCCATCTGCCCAGCCATGGGGTGAAAATAACTTGCAGGGTCGATCAGACCAAACCCCAGCACACTCATGGCCTGTCCAGTGGGCTCTGTTTGAACACTTCGCATGACCTCAGAAAAATGTGACGGTTCAGCCTGCAGAACCTGGCGGAGATGTGGGTAGATCTTCCACTTGCATGCGGTTACTCCATTCCTGCCTACAGCCCTTAAAAGGTCTTTCAGTTCAGGTCACAAGTGGTAAACCTCTCTCCGTCTTCATCCGAAATGTCTTTGTGTCGCAGTTCCTCTTGAGGGATGGTTTAGCCTGGTTTAGATTCTAGCTTGACAGTTACTTTCGCTCATCTCTTTGAAGATATTATTCTATTGTGTTCCATTTTAATAAGCATGCTGGGATAACTGGGCATCCATATGGGAAAAAAAATGAAACTGGACCCCTACCTCACACCATATACAAAAAACTCAATTCTGTGTGAATTATAGGCCTGCATGTGAAGGCAATAATACAAAGTCTTTAGAATTAAGGTAGAAATCTCTCTTCACGAACTTGGAATAGGGAAACCTTCCTTAAGATAAAAACAAGTCATTAACCATAAAGGGAAAGATTAATAAATTCAACTCTACTATAATTTATCCCCAAAAAATGCCATTAAAAAATACACAGATGAGGGCTTCCCTGGTGGTGCAGTGGTTGAGAGTCCGCCTGCCGATGCAGGGGACGCGGGTTCGTGCCCCGGTCCGGGAAGATCCCACATGCCGCGGAGCGGCTGGGCCCGTGAGCCATGGCCGCTGAGCCTGCGCGTCCGGAGCCTGTGCTCCGCAACAGGAGAGGCCACAGCAGCGAGAGGCCCGCGTATCATTAAAAAAAAAAAAAAAAAAAATCACAGATGAGAGAAGATATTTATAATACATGTACCAAACAACTGGTTCAGGATATATAAAGATCTCCTACAAAGCAACAAGGAAATGACAGACACCATGACTGGAAATCTGGAGGACACTTTTTACAGGAAATCCAGAGGCCAATAAACACACAAAAGCAGGCTCAACCTCGCTGGTAATCAGATAAATACAAATTAAAACCATAATGAGGCACAACGACGTACACCCTATGACCTGTAATTCCACATCTAGTACATGCCCGATAGAAATGCAAATACCAGAGTACATGTGAAAAAATATATATACACACATCTATGTGTCTGTGTGTATGTATGTGTATATATACATATGTATATGTATATATAGTAATTCCCAAAGCATAAGGGAAAACATGTCCATCAGCATTAGAATGGATAAACTGTGGTATATTCATGCAAAGGAATAGTATACAGCAATGAAGACCAATCGCCTAGGGCTACACACGACACGGATGAATCTTTAATAGAGTGTTGAGTGAAAGGAGCCAGTCCCACCCCTCCCTCCAAAAAAACGCATATGATATGGTTCCACTGGTATCAATTTGGAAATAAATGAAAATGGAACATTTAGGGATGCATACACAGGCCAGGGGAGCAGAAGGCAAAGTAGGGATCAGATGACCACCGGGGCAGTGGCTGCTCCAGGGACGGAGGGCCTGATGGGAGGGGATACTTCCCAGGGACGCGTCAGCGACACATTTATATTTTATGCACTTTTCTGTGAAACATTAACACAATAATAAGGGAAAGTTAAGGGTACCTGATAAAATAATAGGAACGCAATCTATATCTTCCAAACTAGCAGATTAGAAAACCTGCAGAGGGACTTCCCTGGTGGCGCAGTGGTTAAAAATCCGCCTGCCAATGCAGGGGACACGGGTTCGAGCCCTGGTCCGGGAAGATCCCACATGCCGCGGAGCAACTAAGCCCGTACGCCACAACTACGGAGGCTGCGCTCTAGAGCCCGCGAGCCACAACTACTGAAGACCGCACTCCGCAACAAGAGAAGCCACCACAATGAGAAGCCCGCGCACCGCAACGAAGAGTAGCCCCCGCTCGCCGCAACTAGAGAAAGCCCGCGCGCAGCAACAAAGACCCACCGCAGCCATAAATAAATAAATAAAATAAAGGTTAGCATGGATTCTTTAAGAAGAAAAAAAAGAAAACCTGGGGAGAGGAGTGCAGAGAGGGATATAAAAAGATTAACAAAACTTAAAGCAAAATGTTGGGGACAAGAATAACACCGAAAGGAGAGTAAACAGAAAGAGCAACCTAAATGCCAGTGGGAAGAGGTCAGCTGAGTGAACTAGAGGCGTCCACTCACTGGGCGGCTGCCCCCTCGATGCCCACCGCACACAACTGAGAGGAAAGGGAGGTTCCCACGCCGAGGCAGCATCACATTCTGTCTTTGTTTAAAATAAATACACGTTGATATGGCTACACACACGCATCTACAGGTTCTGAGGGACCATTCAGCAAAGTGTTAAACAGTGGTTATCTCCGGGTGGTACAACTGTGGATCGTTTTTCATTTGTATCTCTAATATTTCTACAATTAAGTTGTGTCCCTTAGACTTTTTTAAGACTTTATATTTTAGAGCAGTTGTAGGTTCACAGCAAAATTGAGAGGAAGGTAGAGAGAGTTCCCATATACCCCCGTCCCTGTCCCCACACACACACAGCCTCCCCGCACTGTCAACATCCCCACCAGAGTGGTCCGTTCATCACATCTGATGAATCTACACTGACACGCCATCATCACCCGCAGTCAACAGTCTACACTGGGGCTCATTCTCGGTGTTGCACATTCTGTGGATCTGGACAAATCTATAAGGGTATGTATCCACCATCGTAGTATCACACAGAGTATCTTCACCGCCCTAAAAATCCTCTGTGCTCCACCCATTCATCTCTCCCTGCCCCTAATCACTGGCATCCACTGATCTTTTTATTCTCTCCATAGTTCTGCCTTTTCCAGAATGTCACAGGGCTGGAAGCATACAGTCTACAGCCTTTTCGGATTGGCTTGTTTCACACAGTAATATGCATTTAAGGCTCCTCCATGTCTTTTCACGGCTTCATAGCGCATGTCTTTTTAGTGCTGAATAGTATTCCATTGTCTGGGCATGCCACAGCTTATTCACTCACCTATTTAAGACATCTCGATGCTTCCAAATTTTGGCAAGATTGCTTTCTTAAGTAATGGGAGTTAAGTGGGTAACTAAGAGTCAGAGGTCCCAAGTGGCACACAAGTCCCAAGATGTAGTAAGGCAAGAGGTCGAGGGCACAGGCTTCAGGGTCAGTCGGACTAGCTTTGAGCCTGGCTCTGCAACTTCGCAGCCTCAGGTTCCCCATCTGTAAGATGGGGACAGCATTGACAACCTCACAGGCACCCGTTACGCGCTAAAGCATGCTCGCTGTTACTGTGACTACTGCTCTTATTACATCATCACAACTAGCACCTGCACAGAAATGATGGCTCACATTGATCAAGCATTTTCCAGATGTCAGATACTGTGTTACAAAGTTTTCATAACTCTGAGACCAATTTTTTTTTTTTTTTTTTTTGCGGTACGCGGGCCTCTCACTGCTGTGGCCTCTCCCGTTGCGGAGCACAGGCTCCGGACGCGCAGGCTCAGCGGCCATGGCTTACGGGCCCAGCCGCTCCGCGGCATGTGGGATCTTCCCGGACCGGGGCACGAACCCGTGTCCCCTGCATCGGCAGGCAGACTCTCAACCACTGCGCCACCAGGGAAGCCCTGAGACCAGTTTTTTTTTGAACTCCAGTTCAAGCGCCCTTTCCACGATATTATACCATTTCATTGGAAGAAACAGTCTGTGGAGAGGAAGAAACTGAAGATGCTCAAATATAAGGCTCTGGCCCCTTGGCCACCGCAGCTCTTGTCCCCGCCGGCACTCTCCGCCGCGTCGCCCGGCAGCCGCACTATGTAGCACGGTGGCAGGAAGCGGCAGCTTCACCGCCGCCACGATGCCCGAGAGGAAGCCTGGCTCCACCGAGGGGGCGGCGAAGGAGGAGCCCAAGAGGATATCGGCGAGGTTGCTAGCTAAACCGGCTCCTGCAAAAGTGGAAACGCAGCCCCAAAAGCCGGCAGGAAAGAATGAATCTTCAGACAAAAAAGTGCAAACACAAGGGAAAAGGCGAGCAAAGGAAAAACAGGCTGAAGCCGCTAACCAAGAGACTAAAGAAGATGTACCTGCAGAAAATGGAGAAACTGAAAACGAGGACAGCCCAGCCTTTGATGAAGCAGGAGAGAAAGAAGCCAAGTCACATTACTATCACACACCTGGTCCTATCAGTGGTCCCTGTCTCTCTTCTTGCACAACCCACAGGAATATTTTTATCAACTGTTTTGTAAATGCCAGTTTTTTAGGAGCTCTAGAAACATTTTTTAAAAGGGGGGAATCCCCCCCATCCCATTTTTTTTTAAGTGTAAAAAAAAAATTTTTTTTTAAGAGGTGAAATCATTTGCTGGTTGTTCATTTTCTGGTACAACCAGAACATAGGATGTTGAATGTGGGGGGCTCTGATTGTCTTGGGTGTGAGCTTAACATTCCACAGGTGGGGGTAGCCTTTCTATCCTCTAATACAAAGCGTACTAAATGGTAGGTTGGAGTCAGCTGTGCGTTTAATGTCTTGAACACGTTTTTTTTTTTAATTTTTGTTGGAGTGTAGTTGCTTTACGATATTGTGTTAGTCTGTACTGTACAGCAAGGCGAATCAGTTATACATATTCATACATCCCCTCGTTTTTGGATTTCCTTCTAATTTCGGTCACCACAGAGCACTGAGTAGAGTTCCCTGTGCTACACAGTAGGTTCTCATTAGTTATCTATTTTATACATAGTATCAATAGTGTGTATACGTCAATCCCAATCTCCCAGTTCATCCCACCCACCCCGACCGCCAACACTTTAAATTACTTCTCTTCCCATGTTGTTTTTGGTAGAATTTTTCCAAAAGCAAACCACTCACTCCTTGATCTTGGCTCTCCTGGTCAGAATTTTGTGTGCTCTGTAAGTAACATCTTTGGTCGTGGTCGTACAGTTCTAGTAACTTTGTTAATGTGCTGTGAACGATGGACAATTTGAGTATGTACAGTATATGATATTAAATTGTGAATTAGTGGGACTTATGACGGAACGGCATATCAATATTTGAAGATATTGGTACTTGCTGTCCTGTTAAGGAAAATTTGCCTCCAAATTTTAAGCTGGAAAGTCACTGGAATAACTAACTGTTCAGAAAAGAATCACAACTGCATGATTTTTTAGATTTTTGGTATGTATGTTAAGAATTGTGTACAGGGACTTCCCTGGTGGCGCAGCGATTCAGATTCCGCCTGCCAATGCAGGGGACACGGGTCGAAGCCCTGGTCCGGGAAGATCCCACATGCCACGGAGCAACTAAGCCCGTGCGCCACAACTACAGAGCCTACACTCTAGAGCCTGTGGGCCACAACCAATGAGCCCGTGCACCTGGAGCCTGTGCTCTGCAACAAAGAGAAGCCACAGCAATGAGAAGCCCACTCACCGCAACTAGAGAAAGCCCGCGCGCAGCAATGAAGTCCCAACGCAGCCAAAAATCAATTATTTAATTAATTAACTTAAAAAAAATAAGGTTCTGGCTGAGAGTGAAAGGCAGGAAGAAGGATTGAGTGTAACCAGGATCGCTCTCCTGGGAGTGGGGGTGGGGGGAGGGCACTGCATGGCTTGTGGGATCTTAGCTCCCCGACCAAAAATGGAACCCGTGCCCCCTGCAGTGGAAGCACGGAGTCCTAACCACTGGACCGCCAGGGAAGTCCCAGTGCTGGATTCTTGAATCCTGCATCTTTGCGGAGGGAGACTGCGGTCTGGGCAGTCTGAGAGACTGGCACGACACAAAGTTTCCGCTTTCAGAGTAAAGGGGGCACTACTGCCATCCCACCGGAATGGGCTCGTCCCACCGGAAGTCATCCCCAATGAGCTCCGGCCTTCCTGAGACCTTGGGTTTGGGATCGTTTTGAACACGTCTTCCTTCCGCTGACACATCCGAAGCTTCTGATTGTTTTTGTGAGCCCTATGGCGTGGGGCCCAGCATGTCTCACCCATAGAAGGGTTTTGGGGTTTGTTTTTTTAATATATATTTTTTTGGCTGTGTTGGGTTTTCGTTGCTGCACGCGGGCTTTCTCTAGCTGTGGCGAGCGGGGGCTACTCTTCATTGTGGTGCGCGGGCTTCTCATTGCCGTGGCTTCTCTTGTTGCGGAGCACGGGCTCTAGGCGTGTGGGCTTCAGTAGTTGTGGCATGCAGGCTCAGTAGTTGTGGCTTGTGGGCTCTAGAGCGCAGGCTCAGTAGGTGTGGCGCACGGGCTTAGTTGCTCCACGGCATGTGGGATCTTCCCGGACCGGGAATCGAACCCGTGTCCCCTACATTGGCAGGCGGATTCTCAACCACTGCACCACCAGGGTAGTCCCCATAGAAGCATTTTGATAAATATTTGTGGAAGAAATGGAAGGCAAGGATAGGGAGAGTGAGAGAGCAGCCTAGATGGAAAATTGCTAAGGACCAAGACCTCCTTCGCAGAGAGCGTTTGTTATGCCAGCGTATAAATACGACGGTTCCAAGATTATACAATTTTTTTCCCTTGGGATCCAGACACACTGCCTACAGGAACAAGTGTGGCGTCGATGACCTGGGCACACAGGCCTCCTTCAGGTTGAAAAGCGGTGTCCTGTGCTACAAATGGCCTAAGATGTGGAGAACGGGCTGGGCTGCTTCCCCATCAGACAGCGACGTATAAGCACAGGCTCCGTCCAGCAGCTGTTCTTGACCGCTGGCTGCGGACCTCTCTTGACCAACGAAGAGTACTGGGGGTTGGCAGAATTTCTTTTCAGGGCAAATCTTTTTCAATGAAATGAGACCCGCCCCCACCCCCAATCCTTCTATCACACTCTGAAATTAAGACGTGGGAACTCTTTGGAAGCCGCACGGAAAGGTGAGTGTTCAGCCTGTCGGACAAGGTCTAAACACAGCTCGCTCCACATGCAGAGCCCGGCATCCCACCCACCTCCCGGCCCCGCGGGTGACCTACACTGTGCTTGACCTTCACAAAACCACAGGCACATAAACAGTGTGAGAGAAGACACAGCCGTGGTGTCCGCTCCCAAGTGGAGAGTGGCTGAGAACCTCAGAGAGGGAAGTGGCCGTGTCGCTGAAATAGAGCACGTTAGTCAGTAAGGCCCAGCCCAGCTTCCCTCCAACAGCTGCCTTTTGCTATGTTATTAGATCTGGAAACATTCAAGCAAAGAGTGCAACTGAGGGGTCAAAACAGTAATACTCAGAAGCAGACAGGCAGAGACCTGGAGAGACGGTGCTTCAAGAACAGGCTTGTACGGCGCACACAGGTGTGTCCTGCTACACCACTGTCGGTACCCAAAGAATAATGAACAGACACTCCCACGACCTCAAAACTGAAGAGGGTGAAGTGGGTTCGGGATCATTTTGAACACGTACATAGAAATCAACTGATTCCTAAAAGATCTGGAGTTATGTATTGTATTTTTAAAAGCCCAAATTTGAAACACTAATGCGGATGATAGAATTAATCCTGTACTGGGGGATCTCAGTGATGATACGCTGCCGTGTGTTTGCCATGTGGGATAAAGAAACAATAAAAATTCAAAACAAACACGGAGGTGTAGGGAGTGAGCACTCGGATGCTGGGGTGACACAAGGGCATCTATGTTACGAGGACTCTGGGGGCCAAAAGCAGAGCATGGGGGGTAATGGGAAAAGTGCTGGGATTCTGGGGAGGGGTTTGGGAAGTTTCAAATATCTAAACCCTGAAGTGCTGTGGTCACAAGGAGGCGGAAAGCAGCAGGGGAGGGACTCGGGCAACGTCAGTGTTAACACAGCAGGCTCGAGACTGGGGTCCCCAGAAGGGCCGCCTTCCAAGGTCAGCCCTTGGCTGGCGTCTGGGAAGGTGGATTTGGGGAGGGTCCCCCCCTCCCAGGACTGATGAGCGGCTCCCTGTGCCTAAGCTGTGTGTACAGACGGCGGGGGCGGGGGGTGCCGGACTCCTGCTGTCCTCCTGCGAGTCTGGGGTTTGGGTGCGCGTCAGGCAGAGGGTGCTCGTGTGAACGGCCCCCCGAATAAAGACCCCGCGCGCTGAAGCTCTAACGCATCCCTGATAGACGACGCTGCACACGTGCTGTCACAGCTCGCGGCTGGGGGAATTTAGCGCGTCCTGTGCGACCCCACTAGAGAGGATGCTGGAGCCTGGTTCCCCTGGACTTCACCCCCCAACCTGTTCCCTTCACAGTGGCAAAACCAGCCCTGGAACCCAGTCGGGTGTCCTAGGGGAGGACGGTAAGGAAGGAGACAGCATTCTTAAGCACACAGCCACACGAAGGCTGATACGAGGCCAAACGCAGGTGAATGACAGCTAGGAAGACCTGAAGTGGGTCACGAGTTATCACAGGAATGGTTAAAACCAGATAAATAAATAAAACAAGCCATGATCTGCTTTTAAATGGGACTTCCAAAATTACTGTGTTCTGAACGTAAGCTAGATTGATTACCAAATCAAAATACAAATGAGGATGTGGTACATCAGTGCGGTAAATCCGTACATCCCGAAAAGATACACTGAAGCCCTAACCACTGGCACCTGTGCATGTGGCCTTATTTAGAAGTAGGGTGTTGCAGATGTGATCAGATGAAGATGAGGTAGGCTGGACTGGGGGGCCCTGGTGCAATGACTGGTACCCTAAGAAAAAGAGGGAAGCCTGGACACAGACACGGGGAGAGGGCCATGGGGCGATGGAGCCAGGGGTTGGAGCCACGCCTCCGCGAAGGAAGGAAAGCCCAGGATTTCAGGAGCCACCAGAAGAGAGAAAGGGAAGGAAGGAGGCTTCCCTAGCGCCTCCAGAGGGACCAGGGCCCCGCCCTTACCGTCAGACTTCCGGCCCCAGAACTGTGAGAGATACACTTCTGCTGTTTTAAGCCGCCCAGTTTTCACTGCCGCCCAGAAGCTCATACACCGACCTGGCTAAGGAGGGTGAGTACGTGGAACGCATCCTGTATCGCCCAATGTAAGAGCCACAGCTTAACCCGCACGACACGTATTTCATACACACATCAAACTTTTTCACTCCGTGTGGCAGAGAATCAGTCAACTTCAGTAAACTGAATGGCATGGTTCACAGTTTTTAAATCAATCAATCAATCAGCCGCCTCTGCCCTGGAGAAGCAGCCTCTGACACTCAGCTTCCCAGTCAAAGGCAGGTGACTCAAATCAAATCCAAACAGGTGGTGAAAGGACACCCTCCCCTGACAGGTGGGTTTGTCTCGGTTACTGGAGTCCGGGGAAGGGGAATCTATGAGCTTTGAAAGGGGCTGCCCCAGTGTGGGAAAAATGCTTTTAAATTCTATGTGCTCGAATTGAAAGAAACAAGTCTTCACCCTCAAAGCATTTGTCCAGGGCCATTAAAAAGTTCAAAGACAGGGCTTCCCTGGTGGCGCAGTGGTTGAGAGTCCGCCTGCCGATGCGGGCGACACGGGTTCGTGCCCCGGTCCGGGAAGATCCCACATGCCGCGGAGCAGCTGGGCCCGTGAGCCATGGCCGCTGAGCCTGCGCGTCTGGAGCCTGTGCTCCGCAAAGGGAGAGGCCACAACAGTGAGAGGCCCGCATACCGCAAAAAAAATAAAAAAATAAAAGTTCAAAGACAGACTTTGGAATCTTAATACCATAGGGCGGATTTTAAGTCACATCCATGCCAGGAGCACCAAAAGGCCCACAACAGGATCCCTGGCCTGGGGTCAGCTAGGCGCGGACAGGTGGTTGGGGGACCACAACCTGGCAAGGGACCAATGCCGAAGAGGTCAGAGCATAAGAAATACCTTACGCGGGCTTCCCTGGTGGCGCAGTGGTTGAGAATCTGCCTGCCGATGCAGGGGATACGGGTTCGAGCCCTGGTCTGGGAAGATCCCATATGCCGCGGAGCCACTAAGCCCGTACGCCACAGCTACTGAGCCTGCGCGTCTGGAGCCTGTGCTCTGCAACAAGAGAGGCCACGACAGTGAGAGGCCCACGCACTGCGATGAAGAGTAGCCCCCGCTCGCCGCAACTAGAGAAAGTCCTCGCACAGAAACGAGGACCCAACACAGCCAAAAATAAATAAATAAATAAATTTATGTATATAAAAAAAGAAATACCTTACGCGGCGTCCAAAGCCCCTCACAACACACTTAAGAGATTCCGGCACCTTCCAGAAGGAACCTTTGAGCTTAGAGTCTCTAATCCCCACATTCGAAGGCTTAGGAAATTCTGTACCCGAGGAAGAAGCCACTCCCCCAGGGTTACACGGAGGGAGGGACGGGCTGGGCCAGCTTGGGGGCTCCCGGCTTCCCGTGTCCTCGTCCCCCTCCATCCACACGCGGCCCAGCGGCCCAGGGATCCACGCAGAGCGCTCTGTGCGCTTCCGTACTCTGCCTAGTCGACAGGTGAGAAAACAGAACTGGAAGAGGCAAAGCTGCGTTCCCAGGAGCCCCCGCCTCCCCTCCAGCGAGCGGTGAGGTTGGGACGGAGCCCAGCTCAGCCTGCATTCCCCTGCACAGCCCCACCCCCTGGCCCTGGGGAGAAGGATTTGATGCAGCGGATGGCAGGGGAGTGGTGGAGAGAAAGCTTCCAGAAGGGTCTTCCTTGAGTTTTGGAGGCTGGGGAGTCTGTGGCCGGGCTGAAGGGGTGGAGGGCATCCCCTTGGGTGGGAAGAGGGGAAGGAAATGAAAGGCTTCTCATGAAGCAGGCCCAGAAGCAAACCCCCTCCAACCCACTGCCGCAGCAGAGCAAACATGGGAGCTGCAGCAGCGTTCAACCCGGGGGCTCCCCACTAACTGTTATCCTGGGGAAGAACTTACAACCTTAAGGCCGAAAGGGGACACCCGTGTGAGGTGCAGGGTCTCCCCGGTAACTCTGGATATCCAGGTGTTAACCTTTACCTGGCCCCCTGCAGCCCTGTCTCCTGGACCCCGTGAGGATTCGGGGAGGCTCACTGAACTCCAAAGACCTACAGTAGAGGCTGCCTGTCCCTGCACTTTGAAACCCAGCCCGTGCCCTCTCCTCGGGGACCCTGTGGAGACGGGACAGGGAACAGAGTCCCCGGCTCTACCCCGGCCAGCAAGTGCACGTGGGAGGTCACCCCCACCCCATGCCCCCTCTGCCCACAGGGGGATGGGCTCCTGGTCTCTGGGTTCCACGCTACAAGGGGGCTGGAGGTGAATGTACCTGCCCAGGCGGGGGAACTTCCAGAAATGGAGTCTGACAGAGGACGTCTCGGGGACAATGGCAAGAGAGTCTTTTCCCTGGGACTCAGGACTGTTTCTTGCTTCCAGCTCGTCGGTAAAAGCAGTGACCCTGAGCTCACGCCAGCAGGGAGCTTTTGGCTTTGACTTCCCACGAGTTGGATTGTCCCGTGGTCACCCCGAGTTTTGGAGGTGGCTGTGTGGCCCTCTGCAGGCGGGGGTGTGAGGGCACAGACAGACTCCACTGAAAGGCGTCCCAAACCCCTGACCCCCAG
The DNA here is from genome assembly GCF_039906515.1 of Pseudorca crassidens. Taxonomy (NCBI): domain Eukaryota; kingdom Metazoa; phylum Chordata; class Mammalia; order Artiodactyla; family Delphinidae; genus Pseudorca; species Pseudorca crassidens. The sequence goes on along the minus strand of NC_090315.1, from coordinate 59,510,995 downwards.
CCACCCCTCTGGTGGGGACTCCTCACTGGGACCCTTTCATCTGGCCAATGTAGTGAGCACCCCCTGCACCAGACGTGGTCCCAGTTGAGCGCTCTGTGTCTGCAGAGAGAAGGGCAGGCCGAGCTGAGGGGACCCACACCACCAACCTCCAAAGGGAAGCAGAGGGACCGTCCCGGATGTGGGGAGAGCAGTGAGGTGTCCTGCGTGGGGAAGGAAGGAGAGGGCTTGGAGGCGCCAGAAGGTCCTGAGAGGGACCTCCAAAGGGAAGGGGGACACAGTCAACGTCTGGTGCATAGTGCGAGGGGGTTTACACACACGGCCCCTTTGACCCCCCAGCGACCCTGTGCCGTAGATCTTATCACCCAAGTTAACAGAGAGGGGCGGTCCGAGGGGCTGGTGCCTCGCCCGATGACAACAGCATTGAGCTCAGGCCGGGAAGCCGTGGACCCCGGCCTTCCCCTGCACCCCCAGCCCTCTGAGAGCCAACACTCACGGCCAGACGGGCCACACCCATGTCCCCATCCAGGCCGGGACAGGCGCTGGCACGCAGAGCCCCGCTCCCAGCTGCCGCGCCAGCCGCAGGCCAGGGACCACAGCCCCATGGCCAGGCTTCCAGCTGCGTTGGGCAGCAGCAGCCCTGGGAACGAGGGCCGATGGGGAACTGAAAGAGCACAGCCTGACCCAGCTGGAGTGCGGAGCCCAGTTCCCAGGGACCCAGCGAGGACAAGGTCAAGACCACACTGGTGTTTGTTTTGTTCTTCGTTCATTTCTGGAGCGCCATCTGCCTTCCCGTACTGGTGCACCCACCTGCCCGTCCCCGGGGCCCCCGCAGAGCCTGGCCAACAGCATACACAGCAGGCCTGTCCTCATCAACCGACTCCCTGGAGATGGGGCGGGCGGCACCGAGGTAGAGACTGAGCCCCAGAGGGCCCGACTCCAGGAGAGGGCAGAGGGTGGGCAGGGACGCGCGGGGACAGGTCCAGCGACTTCCTCCTCCCTCCCTACCAAGCCTCGCAGGCACGCCGAATGCTGGGCGCCGGGGCCCCCTCGGGAAACCCTGACGCTGCTCCCACCTGTGCAGCCCAGACGACTCGCCCGGCTTCACCTGCCCTGGCTGCCCTGGGCCCTGCGCCTCAGGTGTTTGCCGAATCACATCTTACCCCTCTCTCCTGGGACACTCACCAATGCTCACTCCTCACTTCGTGAGCAAGGAACCCTCCGCCCCTCGGTCTCACCGGTACACTCAGCACGGCACCAACTGCTTTCTAATGTTCTCAGCTCCTTTCTGGATCCAATCCAGCTGGGACGCTCCTTACTGCACAGAATGGGGGGGAAATGGGTCTTGTTGGTCAAAAACGGGGGCAATGCTTGAGCCCCAGAGCAGCCGATGTCTCTCGAGCTGCCTCTCGCACCCGACGTTGGGTTTCATCTATTTTCACCTCTATCCTCTAGGGAGTCACCCCAGCTCCCTGCCTGGGAACACAGCTCAGTGGCCTGAGTGTCAAGGGGCAGGAAAGACTGCTGCCACCCTCTGGGAGGGGACCCCAGGCCATGTAAGAAACTGAACACCCACATCCAGCCCGTGATTCACGAGTTGTCACCTGGGTGGGTCACTCCTGTGGCTCTCGGAGGCTGAGCTGTGAGGCTGGGGGGCTAAGGCCTCACTGCCAGGGAGGGGAGAGGAGAGGAGAGGGAGGGGAGGAGAGGGAGGGAGGGGGAGGGGAGAGGGAGAGGAGGGGGAGGGGAGAGGGAGAGGAGGGGGAGGGGAGAGGGAGAGGAGGGGGAGGGGAGAGGGAGAGGAGGGGGAGGGGAGGGGAGGGGAGGGGAGAGGGAGAGGAGGGGGAGGGGAGGGGAGGGGAGGGGAGAACTGAACTGCAGGTCTCCAGAGTCCCTGGCGCTGAGACGGATGACTCGCACTCAACACAAGCGCCATGGCAGTTTCCTGAGATGAGGCTTCCGAGGACCCGGAAGCACTTCCGCTTCTACAAGTCAAGAGTGTTCTCCGTAGATGGGTGAGACGGGGTGGACCCACACCAGCCCAGGACGGCCCCTGGAAGCCTAAGGTCATCAACCTTTTTTATAATTTGCCTCTTTCTCCAAAAGATAAAAATTTTTAAATTCCCTTATTCAACGTTTTACTTCATGACGAATTCTCAGAACGGCATTCACTCCCACTTCTCAAAGCAGCCTGGACTCCAAAGTCGAACACAGAATCATTTTTGACTTTGTCACTATTTTATTCTGAGGTCTGGATAGAAGCTCAACTGATCTCAAAAGCCAGGAAGCTATTTTTACAAATGACTTTTAGGGTGTAAGTCTCCTACTGTTACCGTCAGCCAGCAGCCTTTCAGCCTGCTTTTAACAGTGACCTTTTAAATCAACTTTAATGCTGAGCGTTTCACCGGCATTTGATTCTGCCGACAATTCCGACGCGGGGGTTACGATCCCCGCGTGACCGAAGAGCCAGCTGAGGCTCAGTGACCGTGCCTTCCAAACCCTCTGCAGCAGGACTGCTGTCGCCACCCCCCACCCCCCAGCCACAGGACTGAGCTCACATCGTTGGCCCTTTCCAGACCACTCCACCCACTGATGTTTCTAAAGCCCGGGGTTTGACAGCAAAGTGCTATTTTGTAGTGGCTTCAAAGCCCTCAATCCTCAGAGCAGTGGTTCTCTACTCTTTGCAACCCACTTCTTACGTTCAATTCTTGCACTGCTCACTGGAAAACATGAAAAGACTCAAAACTACAGTCAACAGGATTGCAATGATGCAGCCAGGTTCCCAGAGCACAGCAGGTCCCTGGGGGCCACGAGTGACCCTGAGCTGTCCCATTCCTCCGTGGCTCACCCACGGCCACGCGCCGCCTTGACTGTGCTCTCCTGTATGCCGCGCGTCCTCAGGCGAGGCACGGTTGTTGGCTTCGAGAGATACCTTTGAAACTTCCCAAAGGCTTCTTTTGCTTATGGCTTCCCTGGCACAGGGGTTAATTGCTGCCCCTCTCTGTGTGCGGTTAGAGGACAAGTGACCTTCAGCCCAGTCCATCAGGGTTCCAGACCCACAGGGGGGCACTCCTTTCCAACTCCACGTGTGGTGAGGCCACGTTGGCAGCTTGAGATCGGCCTTGGTGGGAGCGCTTCCATGGTAGTGGGCCAGCACTAAGGAATCAGGGCTCTCCCCCAGGCCAGCTGGTTGCGAAATCTACCAGCACCCACCAGAGGAAGGAGCAAGCCCTGGGCTTATTGTCCCGTGAGGGGCTGAATTAGGAGCTCCAAGACCCCCTCCTGGCTTCAGAACCAACGTTCTCCAACACACAGCACAAGGGGACTCAGACCGGAGCTGCCAACGGGTTTCCTTTGAGAACTGCCCTCCTTCTTCTCCAGGCGGCGGGCGTCAGCACCTGCACGCCTGCAGGAGCTCAGGCTGCTTCGTGTCTGCGGGGCTGTCTGACAGGCCCCCGAGACAGAGGGCCTCGGCCTGCCATGACTCTCCTAGCTGAGTACTTGCTTTCTGTTCGTTATTCGTAAAGGACAACCCACCTTCCAGAAGGGCTGGGGGGATGCCAGCAAGGAGTTTCCACCCCCAGAATCCCCAGCCCCATCCTGATACCCCAACCAGCAGCACGTGCCACTGTGGAGAAGGATCTGGAATGTGGACCTCAGGGTGGCTGGGGAGACCAGGTAGCCCTCCCCAGGAGGCCTCCTGGGGTGGCCTTCGTCCCCTTGTCCCCCTAATTCTGCTCCTCCAGGGTCTGCCAGTCTCAAAGACGCAGATCAAGCGCAGACCCCGGCTTGCTAGCCGAGCTTGGGAAACCAGAAGGCTGCTGCACTGATCGTCACTGAAGATTCCGCGTGTCGGGGGACCGGAAGACGCCTGTCAGCGTTACCTGTGCAGTCTCTCCCTCTAGATGGATCTGCACGGGAAGCCGGGTCATAAACAGGCAGTGTCTCGGCCGGCGCAGGGCCAGACAGCAGGGGCTGCATGAAGCAGACGCTCCGCAGCCCCAGCTAAGAGGTCTGGGTCCTCCATCCTGCACTGGACGGGCGTCCGCAGCCAGTGGGCCCAGAACGTTGTGGGGCAGAGCTGATACCCACTGCCCTGGGCACCTCCTGGAGGGGCCGGGCCTCTGGGACTCTCCCTTCCCCAGATGCGGGCCAAGTCCCTCCCTCTGCCCTGGAAACCCGTCTTCCTTCAGCTACGCCGACACCCTCGTGGGGCCACCCAGTCTGTGTAGGGGTGGAAACCACGCCTGACTCTTGGCCTGCGTATCTCTGCTCCAGTCTGGTCCACCAGACGGACGTGCTGTCCAGGTCAAGCCTCTGTCCCTGCAGGCTGTGGACAGACGGCCGCCAGCCTCTGCTTGCTGGGCTGCGGATGCAGGGGCTTGAAGGACTGGGCAAGCCCAGGGAACTCTCGCGACAGCACCTGGCACAGACCGAGCACGCGCAACAAAGGTTAATGACCCCCCCGTGCGGGATCCCGGGCTTCACTCCCTTACACCTTGCCAGTTTTCAGGAACTCCTCCGTGGACCAGAAGGGTCCCCGATCTCTATTCTAGGAAGTGCGCTTAGAGGTGCGGGAGGTTGTCCCCCCAACCGCAAACACCCAGAGAAAAGCCACCGTGTTGCCTCTTTCAGAGCTTTCAATGTGAAAGTGCTTTATAACACTGAGTTGAAATCTGCCTCCCCGGACCTTCCCCCCAGGGACCCACACCAGTCTAATTCCTAACTCCTCCCTGGCAGGACGGCCTCTGCAAGGCTTAGGCTTCCCCACAGGGCTGCCCCTTGAGGTCAACACCTCCATCCTCTTCACCTCATGCACACAGCTCCTCACTCCCCACTGGCTTGGGCTCCGGCTGCACCTCTTGGAGGCATCTCCTGGTAATCGTGGGAGTCTACCATCAGGCGAGAATCGGGGCACCACCCCACCCCCATCCCCAGAGGCGCCCAACATTAAGAGCTGGCGTGCATCCTTGCAGAGGATTCTCTCAGGGAGAGAAGCTACTTTTCAAACAAATGAACTGTAAGGCGAAGTGTTATGTCCCTTCTATTCATTCTACTCAAAACAAAAGGACTGGCTCTGTCTCCTCCTTTCTCCTTCTTGCTGGCTAGAATGCAGACATGATGGCTGGAGCTCGAGCAGCCATCTTAGACCATGAGGCACTGTGCTAGGAATGACAGAACAGCACAACAGGAGAAGCGTGAGGTACTGATGACCATATAGTAGCCACACCAGCCTGGAGCTGCTCCCTCTGGAGTTTTCTTTTTTAATATGTGGATGGGAAATGATCTGTCTGGTGAAAGACCTCTTTTTCTCTCTCATTTCTTTCCCTATTCTTCCTTCATTCCCCCTTTCCTTCTCTCCCTTCTTTCCTCTTTCCCTTTTCCCTTCCCTCCCTCCACTCCTCTCACTTTCCCTCCATCCTCTTTTGCACTCGAACTTAATTCTAACTGATACTCAGCCTGACGCTGTTTCCATTTCAACCAGCAAAGCAGATCAAGTAGGAAATAAATTGAGCAGAGTGGCCCCGCCACCTGCTCTGCAGGAAAACAACATCCATCAGAAGAGACGGCTTTTTCCAGACAGGCCATGTGCTGAGGAGGAACACAGACCAGCACCGTGGGGCGGAGATGCTGCACAGGCGGGTCCTGCAGCGCCCTGGCTTGGCCCAGGACCACAGGCTTTGCACCAGCTTCCCTGGGCACTTGCTCTGCGGGCTGAGCACAGAGGGTGTCACTCACTCACCCACCCGACTCATGGGCTGGCGTGACAGGGGCTCAACCTACCAGGCACAGAGCTGGGGGCGCCCACGATTTAAAGAGAGCATGTGGTTGGGGGAGGGGGAAGGAGAGGGGGTGAGCTGAGACCCCTGGTCTAGAACCCATGTGTTAGCCACCACCACCCTCCCTCAGTTCCTTCTCAGACCTCAGGCCCTTCACTAAACCTCTGTGCCAGAATCTTCCACCTGCCCCCCCAGCCTGTCCTCCCTGCCCCGGCAAGGCTGGCCCATGTGGCTCCACTGGCTCGGGGGTGGGGATGGGGGGAGGGCTGGCTAATGGGGAGCCCCGTAGGAGACTGGAGGGAGGGAGGAGGGCACTGTCGAGCATCTACCCGCTGGCCACCCTCCCGCCCCCCTGCCCACCACTGGCTGTGTCCCTTCATCAGAGACCCCTGCTCCTCTCAGGGAGACAGAAGCCACACGACTCTGTCCTTCTGGTTCTAGAAACTTCTTCCTTCCCTCGCCCCTTCTGGACTGGGGTGGAGACAGCTCCTCTGCGACCAGCCTGGGGGCCCCAACTCTCCCTTGAGGTTCCGCTCACAGCCACACAAAGGGCCCCTGCACTACCCTAATCTGAGGGGGCCCTCTGCGTGGGGCGGGTAACCTCATCATTTGTAAACGTGGGTGGTCACGCCTATTTCCAGGGTCGCAGAGAGAGTTCAGTTGACAGTGCAAATAAAAAAGCTGCGTCATCTCTCACAGGCCCTGCAGACTCGGCCAGACCGAAGTCCAGCTGGGTCAGCAGTAGGTCGTGGCTGCCAGATGCAAGGGTCAGCAACTGGTACTCAGGCCTGGGGCCCAAAAGAAAGGAGGCGGGAGGCCTGCTGGCCCCTGTGGTCAGGCCGTGGGGAGGGCTGTGTTCACTGCGGGCCTGGCACCGCAGACCAGGCTGTGATGAGAGCGGGGCTGGCGCGGGGTCAGAGGCCAGGGCAGTGGGGGAGCTGGAAGGGCCATGGCTGGCACCTGGAGACGGGAAGCTGTGCGGGACCCAAGCGCTTCTTCACCGGTTCTGTGACCCGCGGGGTGGACAAGCATTAGAGCTCATGGCTCCTGCCAGCAGGAGTGGGTAGGTGGAAGCTGCAAGGAGGTGGATTTGGTTCAAAAGGAGGAAGAAATTTCCAGTGATTCAAGCTTTCTAAAATAGAATGCCTCCCACAGGGAACAAGGTCCCTGCACAGGGATATTCGCCGCACTGCTGTTGGGGGAAGGTAGAGGCAGATTAAGGGACCATCAATAGAACTGTCACATCATGGGACAAATAAGCCACATTCAGAGAGGAGGGGTCTGTAGGTCCTGCTGTGGGACAAGCTCTGTCATAGATGGTTCAGTGACAAAAGCGACTTCCAGAAATGCAGGGGTAGCTGAGGATGAAAGTAAATAATGATAGTAACAGGGTCTGGCTTTGAATGAAATAGGAATCCACGAATGCACATTGATATCAGTGGATAAACGTGGACAGACCTCCATCATGAACCAACCCCCCCAAACACAGCATTCCCTTAGAAGAACCCAGCATTATTTCTGTGATTTTCCAGCCAAAATGCATAACTTGCTATGAGGAAACATCAGACAAACCCAAATTGAGAGGCATTTGACAAAAGATTACTTTGGAATATTCAAACACGTCGAGGCTGCAAATGCCAAGGAAAGACCCCAGAACTGATCCAGATTGGCGACGGGCCATCGTGTGATCCTGGATGGGGTCGCGCCCCAAGAGCAAGAGGCTGGAGCCGTGGGTCCCATCTGTGGGGAAACCTGAATGGGGTCTCTGGGTGAAGGGTGCACAGGAATGCTTTGAAATACTCCTATGTTTCTGTAAGTTCAAAAAAGTTTCAAAGTAAAGAGTAACAATAAATGTAACGGAGAAAAAACAAGCAAAACATAAAGTGATGGCGGTGACTGCCATGCCTCCCGCCCGATGCAATGTCACAGGAAGGCCATGGCGCCCTCTGAGCCCTTCCTGCCAAAAAGTGAACTCGAGTCGGGTCCAGCCTGGGGGAGAGAGGGACACACAGAGACCCACCATCCACGTCAGCATGTGAGACATTCTCCAGCACAACGACCCAGTTTCTTCCACAAACAAAGGGCCAGAGAGAGAAAAAAGAATTAAAGGAGACTTACAGCAGCCTTTCTTGGATCCTAATTCAAGCAAACCAACTTCAGGAAGACGTTCACGAGAAAAAATCAGAGCAACGTGGACCCTGCTTAGATACTGGACAATACAAGGGAATTACTTACTGTTAACTTGTCTGCATGGGATCATGCTATGGCTGTGATGCTTTTTTTTTTAAAAGTCCTCATCTTTAAGAGAACTTCGACACATCTGTGGACAAAACAAGATGATGTCTGGAATTTGCTCAAAAACACCTGAGCAAACGTGCATCGACAGATGAATGGATAAACAAAATGCGGGACGCACATACAGTGCAGTATTATTCAGCCTTCTAAGGGAATGAAGTGCTGACGCCTGCTACAACTTCAGTGAACCTTGCAAACGTTATGCTACGTGAAAGAAGTCAGACACAGAAGGCCAAGGATTTGTACTCCACTTATATGAGGCACCGAGATAGTCAAATTCATAGACACAGAAAGTGGAATAGAGGTTCCCAGAGCCAGGGGAGGGAGAAGATGAAAAATTTCTGGAGACAATGATGGTGATGATTGCAGAACAATATGAATGTGCCTAATGACCCTGAACTGAGCCCTTAAATGGTTAAAAATGGTAAGTTTTATGTTATGTGTATTCTACCACAATAAGAAAAAAAATACGGGGGGGGTGGTGAGGGGGGCACGGTGAGCCACAGGCTGATACTCGTTGAAACTGGATGATGAGAATCTAGTGATTCCTTTTACGATTCACTCTACTTTTATGCAAGCTTGAAATGTTTCCACAGTGAAACACTTTCTTAAAACCTTACAAATAAAACAGCAGTCCAAACACCCAGGGCTGGGCTTCCCTGGTGGCGCAGTGGTTGAGAGTCCGCCTGCCGATGCAGGGGACACGGGTTCGTGCCCCGGTCCAGGAAGATGCCACATGCCGCGGAGTGGCTGAGCCCGTGAGCCATGGCCGCTGAGCCTGCGTGTCCGGAGCCTGTGCTCCGCAACGGGAGAGGCCCCAACAGTGAGAGGCCCGCGTACCGCAAAAAAAACAAACAAAAAACACCCAGGGCTGACAAGGACAGCTATGAAAACCACAGCAGCATGGAAAATGCTCGTGAGATTATGTTTGGTCAAAAGCTGGCTCTCCAATTATGTCTACACTATGTTTAAATCACATGCAAAACTATGAATTGAGGAAAAAAGTCTGGAAGGACACATACCAGAATTACAGTCGCTGTAGTGTTTGGATGGTGGGATCGTAGGTAAATTTTGTTTTCTTTTTCTGAACTTTCTCTAATAGAGTTACTTGTATAGGTTTTGGAAATAAATTACATACACCCCAGGGCAGGCAGTCACAAGCTACGAGAAGGGTGCCGGTTGATAAGGTAGCAATCCTCGTGGAGAGTTCTGGGACTTCTTGGGAGAGGCAGGCTGAAGCGTGACCCGAGGATTTAGGGAAGAGCCACCAGCCCAGGGCATGGGGTCGGTGCCTTCTTCCCCTGCCTCTCTGACCCTGGGGTGTGAGGGGGGCTTCCCCCAGGGCCGGCCCCTTCCTGGTGTGCAATGGGCGCAGGACAGTGGCGGCCCGGGCCTGACCCCAAGGCGCCGCCTGCACAGGAGGGCCCACTCGAGCCGGGCTGCGGGTGCTTCCTGTGCAAACGCCCGGCGGCTGTGGCGTCCAGGGCTGTGGTCGCCCGGCCCCAATCTGGGCTCCTGTTGCTCAACCCGCCGTGCTTTTCCTGTTCCCCTTTCCCGACGGCACAGCCTGGGCGGCAGGGGCCGGGGGCTCTGCGGGTTCACCGCATGGCGGACCCCCCCCCGGAGCTGTTTCCACGTCTCTGATTGTTTTTTCCCTCCCTGGGTTGCTAAACAGCTTATGAAGAAACCCCTTTCTTTTGCTTTTTTATTCTGGGGCAGGAATCCAGCACCGTCTGTTTGCCGAGAGGCTGCGCCGTCCAGCCAAAGTGGCAGGACAGGCCCCGGGGCCCCCCAAGGCCCAGGTGGGGCAGCTCCCCTCCTCCCGCCCCCTGAGGAATGGCGCCCAAACCTGTCCAGAGGTCGCACAATAATAATAACAGCTAACATGTACCGAGGCGGCGGGAGCTGGCCCCCTCCGTCCTCCCGACAGCCCTCCCAAGTGGGCCCGCCGTGACACCAGTGTTTTGAGGAGGAAGCTGCAGCATCACAGGGAGGTGACACAGTCAACCCAGGTCAGGCGGGGGAGGGGGGGTCAACCAGAACCAGGACTCAGCCGCTCACCCTCAAGGGTCCCCCTGCACTGTCCCAGATGCCCAAGTGCCCCCAAGGCCACACGAAGGCTACAGTACAGGAGGTCTCGGGGTTCCTTTGGAAAAATGAAGGCTCACCCTGAGGTCACCCCTTTTGGAAGGAAATTTCAAGGGCCGGAGAAAAATGCCCACAGGGAAAAACACCTGTGTCGAGGAGAGCATCACTTCTGGGGGAGGGAGGGGCCAACTGAGAAGAGGCCCCAGGTAATGTTTTGTTTCTTACACCACGTGACAGGTCCATGGGGTTCACTGCGGTATCTTGCGCAGAGGTTTCTATGTCTGAAATATTTCATAACAATTTTAAAGCAAAAAACAAACCAACCAACCCAATTGCACAGGCCTTTTCTCTAACACTGAGTCAACACTCTGAAGAATATTAGGCAAATGGCTGACGATCTCTGCAGCAGACACTGGACTCCAGGATTTATCCCAAGATACATCCTCAGGATTGAAGCCTCCAGCAGACAAAACAGGAGTGGAACGAGGCCCTCCCTGACCGTGGAATCGTGGCTTTGATGACGGCCAGACAGCACCCTCCGGCTCCGAGGGAGGCCCCCTAACCCTACAACAGGTCTTCCCTCCCCTCCCTTTCAAGAACCCCGTGGGAGACTACCAACCGCGCTGACACAGCAAGCCGGCCTCCGAGAACCTGCCGTATTTTTCAAGCCCAAGAAAAGAAATCTTCTGGCTGCTCAGACAACTGAAACAAACATTGGCTTTTCTGATTCTGAGACCCACAGGGATCGTTATTATATAAACATCTGAAGGATCTGTTCTGTGCAAATGGACAAAAGTACATAATTCACTTACAACATAAATAGCTCAGCGTTCCACTGCTCCAGCCCCTGGCTATATATATTTTTTTCCAGTTGTTATTATTTCGTTTTTTCCAGAATGGAAATTAGACTTTATAAAATTACATTTCAAGTAGTCCATGTATGGACCATATTTCTCAGCTTTTTACCAAACTACATGAAAAGCTGTAGTAGTCTAATATGTGAACCTGTGATAAAATGTTTATTAGAACGAATTTAATGAATATTGGCATCAATATTTTTTTAACATCTTTACTGGAGTATAATTGCTTTACAATGGTGTGTTAGCTTCTGCTGTATGATAAAGTCAATCAGCTATACATACATCCCCATGTCTCCTCCCTCTTGCATCTCCCTCCCACCCCCCCCATCCCACCCCTCTAGGTGGTCACAAAGCACCGAGCTGATCTCCCCATGCAATGCAGCTGCTTCCCACCAGCTAGCTATTTTACATTTGGTAGTGTATATATGTCCATGCCACTCTCTCACTTCGTGCCAGCTTACCCTTCCCCCTCCCCGTGTCCTCAACTCCATTCTATGTCTGTCTTTATTCCTGTCCTGCCCCTAGGTTCTTCAGAACCATTTTCTTTTTCAGATTCCATATATATGTGTTAGCATACGGTATTTGTTTTTCTCTTCCTGACTTGCTTCACTCTGTATGACAGGCTCTAGGTCCATCCACCTCACTACAAATAACTCAATTTCATTTCTTTTTATGGCTAATATTGCATTGTATATATGTGCCACATCTTCTTTATCCATTCATCTGTCGATGGACACTTAGGTTGCTTCCATGTCCTGGCTATTGTAAGCAGCGCTGCGATGAACATTGTGGTACATGACTCTTTCTGAATTATGGTTTTCTCAGGGTATATGCCCAGTAGTAGGATTGCTGTGTCATATGGTAGTCCTATTTTTAGATCCTCCATACTGTTCTCCATAGTGGCTGTATCAATTTACATTCCCACCAACAGTGCAAGAGGGTTCCCTTTTCTCCACACCCTCTCCAGCATTTATTGTTTGTAGATTTTTTGATGATGGCCATTCTGACTGGTGTGAGGTGATACCTCATTGTAGTTTTGATTTGCATTTCTCTAATGATTAGTGATGTTGAGCATCCTTTCATGTGTTTGTTGGCAGTCTGTATATCTTCTTTGAAGAAATGTCTATATAGGTCTTCTGCCCATTTTTGGATTGGGTTGTTTGTTTTTTTGATATTGAGCTGCATGAGCTGCTTATATATTTTGGAGACTAATCCTTTGTCCACTGATTCGTTTGCAAATATTTTCTCCCATTCTGAGTGTTGTCTTTTCGTCTTGTTTATGGTTTCCTTTGCTGTGCAAAAGCTTTTAAGTTTCAGTAGGTCCCATTTGTTTATTTTTATTTCCATTGCTCTAGGACGTGGGTCAAAAAGGATCTTGCTGTGATTTATGTCATAGAGTGTTCTACCTGCATTTTCCTCTAAGAGTTTTATAGTGTCTGGCCTCACATTTAGGTCTTTAATCCATTTTGAGGTTTTTTTTTGCCTCTTTAAATTTATTTATTTATTTATTTTTGGCTGTGTTGGGTCTTCGTTTCTGTGCGAGGGCTTTCTCTAGTTGCGGCGAGCAGGGGCCACTCTTCATCGCAGTGCGTGGGCCTCTCACTATTGCGGCCTCTCGCTGCAGAGCACAGGCTCCAGACACGCAGGCTCAGTAACTGTGGCTCACACGCCCAGTTGCTCCACGGCATGTGGGATCTTCCCGGACCAGGGCGCGAACCCGCGTCCCCTGCATTGGCAGGCAGACTCCCAACCACTGTGCCACCAGGGAAGCCCCTTGAGTTTCTTTTTGTGCATGGTATTAGGGAGTGTTCTAATTTCATTCTTTTACATGTAGCTGTCCAGTTTTCCCAGCACCACTTATTGAAGCGGCTGTCTTTTCTCCATTGTATATTCTTGCCTCTTTTGTCAAAGATAAGGTGACCATATGTGCATGGGTTTATCTCTGGGCTTTCTATCCTGTTCCATTGATCTATATTTCTGTTTTTGTGCCAGTACCATACTGTCTTGATTACTGTAGCTTTGTAGTATAGCTACAGTAGTCTGTATAGCTGTAGTAGTCTGTATAGCTGTAGTAGTCTGTATAGCTATAGTAGTCTGTATAGCTGTAGTATAGCTGTAGTCTGAAGTCAGGGAGCCTGATCCCTCCAGCTCCGTTTTTCTTTCTCAAGATTGCTTTGGCTATTCAGAATCTTTTGTATTTCCATACAAATTGTGAAATTTTTTATTCCAGTTCTGTGAAAAAGGCCATTGATAGTTTGACAGGGATTGCATTGAGTCTGTAGATTGCTTTGGGTAGCAGAGTCATTTTCACAATGTTGATTCTTCCAATCCAAGAACATGGTATATCTCTCCATCTGTTTGTATCATCTTTAATTTCCTTCATCAGTGTCTTATAGTTTTCTGCATACAGGTCTTTTGTCTCCCTAGGTAGGTTTATTCCTAGGTATTTTATTCTTTTTGTTGCAATGGTAAATGGGAGTGTTTCCTTAATTTCTCTTTCAGATTTTTCATCGTTAGTGTATAGGAATGCAAGAGATTTCTGTGCATTAATTTTGTATCTTGCTACTTTACCAAATTCATTGATTAGCTCTAGTAGTTTTCTGGTGGCATCTTTAGGATTCTCTATGTATAGTATCATGTCATCTGCAAACAGTGACAGTTTTACTTCTTCTTTTCCGAATTGGATTCCTTTATTTCTTTTTCTTCTCTGATTGCTTGGCGAAAACTTCCAAAACTATGGTGATAATAGTGGTGCAAGTGGGCAACCTTGTCTTGTTCCTGATCTTAGAGGAAATGCTTTCAGCTTTTCACCATTGAGAATGATGTTAGCTGCGGGTTTGTCATATATGGCCTTTACTATGTTGAGGTAAGTTCCCTCTATGCTTACTTTCTAGAGGGTTTTTACCACAAATGGGTGTTGAATTTTGTCGAAAGCTTTTTCTGCATCTATTGAGATGATCATATGGTTTTTCTGCTTCAATTTATTAATATGGTTTATCACACTGATTGATTTGCATATACTGAAGAATCCTTGCATTCTTGGGATATATATGATTATTTCAAAAACTCGTGGAGGGTTCTGTGGCCAGTGACCAAGGTTCAGTCACCATGAGCAGAAGTCTGGCAATGAAAGGCTCTGTGTGGAGTAAACATGGGAAAGCCTGGAGCGGGGCCAGGACACGGGTCCCCAAGGCCGTGCATCCCAGCATCTGGCCACCGGCTCCCTTTTGTGTCGATGGTGTGCAGGTGGCACTGGATTCTGAGGTTCTGCTTTTCGGGATTGCTTCAAGTTGAAAACACTTTTAAGGGAATAACTCGGAGCTACTGAGGATTCGGTTCCAGTCCACGCAAGAAAAAGTGAGTCATGAATCTTTTGGTTTCTCAGTGCACGTAAAAGTTACCTTTACACTCTACTGAGCCTATTAAGTGTGCCGTAGTATTATGTTGAAAAAATGTGCAAAAACAAAAAAATAATTACAACAGTAACATCTAAGATCACAGAGCACAAATAATAATGAAAAAGTTTAAAATATTGCGAGAATTATCAAAATGTGACACATGGACATAAAGTGAGCAAATGCTGTTGGAAAATGGCACTAATAGACCTGCTCAACACCGGGGTGCCACAAACCTTCAATTTGTAAAAAAAAATGCACCACCTACGAAGCCCAGTAAAGCAAAGCACAATAAAGCCAGGTGTGCGTGCACAGGGGAGCGGGCAAGTGTTTATACCTCTAAGCTCACCTCTCTGAACCTCAGCTGTTCATCTATGATTCGGGAGGGGGTGGAGACCAGATCCACAGTTAAAACGTCTCCTCTGATCTCAGATGCCCAGGGTGGGCTTCCAAGAACTTTTTAGCATTTTTTTCAAATCCATTTCAGCCTGAGATTCTTGGTACCTAGAAGACCCATGAAAGAGATCCACTGAGCCCGTGTGCTCAACCACATGCTTGTATGTATCTGCACGCTTGTACGTATTTCTGGGGAGAGGATTCTTAGCTGTTGTTGGATTCTCAAAGAGGGTTCAAAAGTCTTTGAACCTGTCTGTTGGGACCTTTCTGTTATGAATGACCAAAAAAAAAAAAAACCCCAACCTAAAGTGGCTGGAGTAGATAAAGGAGAAAAATGGAATTTATTGGCTCGGGCAAGCAAAAGGTCCAGGGGATGCTTGGCTTATGTCAAGCTGAATCCAGAAAGCCCAAGTCTCTCTCCATCTCTGGCTCCACGTTCCTCTTTTGGCTTCATCACTGTCAGGTGGACTCACTATAACCAGGTCCCCCCGTGGGTGCAGACTCACACCCTCACCGTTCCAGATGCAGCAGAAGTCCTGGCATCCCGCGGGTCCAGTGTGGGTCACGTGCACATTCATGAGCAAAGCCCTCCGGCAGAGGACCAGGATGCTCATCCAGGACGTGGGTGCTCAGTCTCTCCAGCCCATCTCCCCTGCAGCCCCAGAACAGTGGTTCTGCCACTCATGAGGATCCCAAGCTGGTGTTTTCCAGGGGACATCTGGGAGGTCTGAGGAAGTGGTAGCCCTAATGGCTGGGAAAGTCCTCTGGGGCAACCTTGTGACTTGCTTTGCAGGTGACCCCAGCAGGTTCCTGATCGAAGGGAAAACCCCACGAGTCCCTCTCCAGCCTGGCACAGCTACAGCGTGTACAGAAACGCTTGGGAAGCACCAGAAGCCAACGTGGCCACTGGCCAAGAAGCCCCAGACATGGAAATGCTGCCTAAACCCCCTGCTGGTCACACCTCTGGACACACGTGGTCACCTCCAGCTTGTGCCCTCTGGTATGTGGACCCTGATTGTCTCAGTACCCAACAGAGAAACTAAACCAAAGCCATCCCTAACCCAGCCAGCCTCTGAGCTTGCGTCCTGCCTGACAGCTGTGCCAGGAACCTCGGGCCATCATGGTTGAAGGTGGAATGTCCAGGCACTGCAGTGGGACAGACCAGGGTTTAGCTCCTGACTCTACCAGGTGATACACAACATAGACGTTAGCGTGATTATTTACTGAGTATCTAATACGTGCCAGTGTTACAGTAGGGAACAACGCAGACACAGGTGTTCTGGAGCTTACGAAGGTGAAGAAGGAGGTGGTGATGGTCATAATAGTGATGATGAGGATGGTGGAGACCACAAGATCCTCGGGAGAAGGCGCTGTAGTTCCTACTTCCCGCCCCTCCATGTCTAGCACCGTGCCTTGCACGTAGTAGGTGCTCAAGAAATGGGTGTTGTTGATGGACTTATTCTCCAAGTCGCTCTAGGCAGAGAAGCCCTCCACGGGTGGCTCAAGCTGGCCTCCATGCAAATCTCCTTAAAGTGGTGTGTCTTACCTTTAAAACGGACTTGAGCCTCTTTCTACTCTGCGGTATATCCACGTTTCTTCTACTTGTAACAACAAGAAACTTTTTCCAAAACTTCAAGTGAAAATGATGCCCCAAGAAAACATACCCTGTTTACTCCTGTGGCTTTTGAGACGCACACGCACGTGCGCGCGCGCGCGCGCGCGCGCACACACACACACACACACACACACACACACACACACACACACACATCGGAGGTCCACAGAGCCCAGGGCCAGAAGCACGAACCCAAACTGTTAAGCGTCTGGGAAAATGCGTCTCTCCTGGCGGCGCTGAGCCAGAGCAAGAAGGGCAGCTGGGCACTGCTCCGCCCTCCAGATGGGACCTACCAGAAGGAGGCTGAGCCCGGACTCGGCCACTCTGTGCTGAGAGCCAAAGGCTCTGAAAAGGCCTCTGGAAACTTTGTTTTCCCCTTAAAACCTGGTGTTTCCATCACGGGGGCCGTATCACCACTGGACGGCCTCTGGATGACACGTGGGTTCTGGGACTCACGGCATTTAGGGAGCTGCTACTCGGGGTGGCCAGAGTCTCAGAACTTGCTCAGGAACCCTCGCAACTCCCCAGCAACAGCACTTCCAACCAGGAAACAGGCAGGAAGAGGGCAGGACACTCCCCACGGCTGCTGGCCGACCAGAACCTGATCAGAGCCCGGCTCCCCGCTCGCACCACCCCACTGCCTCGCCGCCCTGAGTTTCTATTTTGCCATTTCTGAAGTGAGTCTCCTACACCATCTCTCAGATGGTTTTCAGTTCTGTCACATAACATCCATCCTCCAAAGCGTGGAGGTGGACAACAGCTGAAGGGCGATTTGATGATGACACGCTCGTCACCTGATCCCCGAGGATGGGGGGGGTCCTGTCCTTCCCGCGGCAGGACGCTAGCACTGACGTGAAAATGAACCAAGGGGGGGGACAGTCAATCTCGGTCCCTCCCCTGCGCGTGTCAGGAGGCAGGTCCGAGAAGCCTGCAAAAGCCAGTGCATCTTCCTTGGGGGGCAATTTTACTTGGAATTTGTGGCAATCATTATTTCTATATTAAAACAAACACAGCAGTGTCATGGAGTAAAACACAAAATTTCTGTGGATTTTCACGATCAAATACAAGACTTTTGAAGGCACGTCGCGTACGCGGCAGGACAATTCAGATCACTGCCCCACAGTCCAGATTGCACAAACTCTCCTGCCAACTATTCAGTAGACAAGCTTGACAAGGGGAAAAAAAAAATGGGGGCGGGGGGCTTCCCTGGTGGCGCAGCGGTTGAGAGTCCGCCTGCCGATGCGGGGGACGCGGGTTCGGGCCCCGGTCCGGGAGGATCCCACATGCCACGGAGCGGCTGGGCCCGTGAGCCATGGCCGCTGAGCCTGCGCGTCCGGAGCCTGTGCTCTGCGACGGGAGAGGCCACAACAGTGAGAGGCCCGCGTACCACAAATAAAAAAAAAAGAAAAAAAAATTTTTTTTTTACTGCAGAGCCTGCCTCTGGGGGCTCCAGGACAAGCACGGAGGCTGGATGCCACCTCGTGTTCATTTGGGACATGACAGCCAGCTTGTGAGGATGTCAGATGCAAAGGCCTGCTGGCAGAAGGGGTTCCTACGTCCCTGCGGGAACCTCGCATTTCCCGGCCTCCCCACCCCTCCCCCGACAGCCTGTCTCAGCACCTGGGCCCCCCTTTGTTAACAGGCTCCTCTGCGTGAGGTGGAGCCTCCCCCGGCCTGGCCTCAACAGCACCCACGGGCTGGTTAACCCCAGCTTTGCTGCCCCGCAGATCATGGCCCAGCAGCCCTGGGTTAGGCAGAGAGGTCTCTGTTTTCAACTGGTTGTCCAGGCAACTTGGGAATGAAGGCAGTGGTTTGAACCTGCACTTGAATCACCTGGGGCCGATTTTAGACCCTGCAGACGCACCTAGGATAAGGCCCACGCCTCAGTGCCTTCACACAGTCACCCAGGCGATCCCAAAGCGCAGCCTGAGCTGAGAACCGCTGGGATGAAGACTTGCATCACATGAATTTCCTGAAAAGATTTCAGCATCCAGGGACTTCCCTGGCGGTCCAGGGGTTAAGACTCATGTTTCCAACGCAGGCGGTGCAGGTTCAATCCCTGGTGGGGGAACTAAGATCCCACGTGCTGTGTGGCGCGGCCAAAACATAAATTAATTAATCTCTTAAAAGGTTTCCGCATCCTTGGGAAGGACGTCGGCAGTGAACCTCACTCCTCAGTTGCGTGGTCAGCACTGTCAGCCGTCCTGGGACCAAGGCGTTCAGGGATGTGTGGGCCGCCTGCATGGACTCGTCCTGTGTCTGGGGATTATACCCTGCTTTTGCAAGGACTCTGTCTGTCAGGACACCCTAAATATCCTGTTTTCAGCTTTTTTCAATAAAACACATACATTCCACAGTTAGAGCTATTTTCTGCCACAGTAATTGGTGGAATTAATCGGGTAAATGGCGACACCAGGAATGCGGGGCTTTAGCGCTAAAATTGGGATGGACGATCCTGGGAAAACTAAGATAGGTTTGTCACCGTCAACCTCAGACCTGCCCCAGACTAGCAATAACGGGAGCCTCCCCGTGCATTTCTGAGAGTGGCAGTGGGAGCGTCCATCAGATTCTCGAAGGGTCTGTAATCCCCGAGGATGACAATCCTGCCTGCTGGTGCGCTGGCCTGAATCTGACAAGAGCACAGCTAAGTTTTATGGAAGGAATGAGACCCCAAGAAACGTCCAACCCAAGACCAGGTGCTGCCCACAGGGCAGGTCTAGGAAGGGAAGGATCGGGAGGTCACTGGTCAGCTGGAGGGCAGTGGACATCTGAGTGTAGCTGGTTTTGTTGTTGACTTTGGTTTGGTTGGGGAGTTGGGGAGAAATCACTGTTACAGGGCAAAAGATGAGGAAATCGCTTGAAAAGACCCTTAGAGGTTGACCCTTTCCTAGGGTTTGGACATGTTTGTTTAGTTAATAAACATTTACTGAGCACCTATTTTGTGCCAGGAGTTGTACAGATGCTCAAGCGAAAACAGCAACACATCAGGCACTGAGTGGTCTCTGGTGCAGCCCAACTGGAATTCAAATCCAAGCTCTGACTTTACCGGCTGTGTGCCTTTAAACAAGTCACTTAACCTCTCTGTGCCCCATCCCGTAATCTGTAAAATGGGAGAATAACCTCATGTCTGTAACGAGGAAATAAAGCACGTAGGGCAGTAAGCCAGAGCTGGGACCCAGGCAGTCTGAGCTGGTGATGGTACACTTAACCCCTCGCCAGCCTACTTCACAGATAAAGCCCTTATGTACTTTAACCCAGGGAGCAGCAATGCCAGAAGCAACTGGCTCTCGGGCCTTGTAAGCCTACATCACATCCTTGTAAATTACGTTTTGCTTTCAGGGTCTGTACCAAGTCAAACCAAAGCATCTCCCTGGTAGTGAAATGAAGTTTCCAGCCTGCAGAGCTGAAGTCTGCAGCGGGATCTCCCCATGGGCCAGAGGATTCTTCACGAGGACAGAGAAAGGGCAGCTGGAGGAGAGGACATCACTGCGACTGCCTGGTTTTGATGGGTTTGGCCAAAGCTGCCCTGCAAGTGCCCAGCCTGTGGGTGAAGCACCGCTACAAGCAGAGACGCATGCCGGGGAGGGTGTGTGAACAAACGTGCCACCCATACCTCAGCTTCTGCACCCCAACCCTAGAGAGCTCAGGAGAAAGCCCCACTCACTGTGCTGGTACTTTTTTCTGGATGTCCCACCCTACAAACGGGATGCCTGAGGCCTCAGCTCTCCCTCTACTGTGCAGAATTGAGAATGCGGCCCAGTGAACTACCAAGTCTAACTCTCCAAGACGCAGGTCCAATTGTGCATTTGAGATGCTTGCAAGCTGAAGACAACCCTTTAGAAGGCACGTGAGCCCCTACTCTGGGGTCAGAACTTCTGCTCAGGGGTGATAAAGGAGTTAGCCAAACTCCAAATGAGCAAAGGACCTGAATAGACATCTTCCCAAAGAAGATACACAAGATGCCAGCAGGTACGTGAAAAGATGCTCAACGTTACTAGTCATTAGGGAAATCCAAATTAAAACCACAGTGAAATACAACCTCGCCCCTGTTAGAACGGCCATCATTAAAGTCAAGAGATAACAAATGCCAGTGAGGATGTGGAAAAAAGGGAACCCTTGTGCATTGTTGGTGGGAAAGTAGATTGGTGAAGCCACTATGGCAAGCAGTATGGAGGATCCTGCAAAAGTCAGAAATAGAACTGCCATGTGATCCAGGAATTCCACTTCTGGGAAGAAATGAAAGAAATGAAATGAAATGAAAACTCTAACTCAAAAAGACACCTGTACCCTTATGTTCACAGCCGCCAAGACATGAAAATAACCTAAGTGTGCATCAATGGACGAACAGATACAGAAGTCGTGGTACATATACGTACACAATGGAATACTACTCAGCCACATAAAATGAAGAGATGCCACCATCTGCAACATGACTGGACCCTGAAGGCATTATGCTAAGTGAAATAAGTTGGACAGAGAAAGACACTGTATGTTCTCACTTACATGTGGAATCTAAAAACAAAAGGAAACAAAAAACAAACAAAAAAATCCAAACTCATAGAAGGAGATGAGACTTGTGGTTAACGGCAGTGGGGGTGCGTGTGGGGAGGGGGGATTGGAGGAAGGTGGTCAAAAGGTGCAAACGTCCAGTTGTGAGATAAGTAAGTTCCAGGGATGTGATGTACAACGTGACAACTCTAGCTAACACTGCTCCACGAGATACTAAGGAAACAGGAAATACTAGGAGTTCTCATCACAATAGGGATTTTTTTCCTTTTTTCTTCTTTCTTTTCTTCTTACTGTATCTGTGTGAGAGGATGAGTGTTGTCTAGACGCATTGCGGTAATCATTTTACAGCATATGCAAGTCAAACCGGCAGGCTGACCGCCTTAAACTTACAGAGTGATGTACGTCAATTATCCATCAATCAAGCTAGGGGTGGAGGTAAAGAATGTAGAGTTAAAAGAAGAATCAAAAAATAATTTTAAAATGTAACTTCATTCCGAATATTGAAACCGCCAAGCACTTGGAGAGAAAGTGGGTCAAGTCAGTACCTAACACGTCTGAAAGCTGCGGGAATAGGACTGGTCACTCATCACACTCAGGGAAAAACTAAAGTTCTGACGTGAAATTTGACACAATAAGGTAATATTGGCATCAACTTCTGAAGCCTTTCAAAGCAGAAAAGACTTACAAGAACTCAAGAGTTTCTCTAAGAGTCACTGTCAAAAGGCAGAGCTATCTACAGATTTTCCCCTTCAAACACCAATACCAAGGATAAATTAAAAATAAGCGTTCAGGGGCTTCCCTGGTGGCGCAGTGGTTGAGAGTCTGCCTGCCGATGCAGGGGACACGGGTTCGTGCCCCGGTCCAGGAAGATCCCACATGCTGCGGAGTGGCTGGGCCCGTGAGTCATGGCCGCTGAGCCTGCGCGTCCGGGGCCTGTGCTCTGCAACGGGAGAGGCCACAACGGTGAGAGGCCCACGTACCACAAAAAAATAATAATAATAAATAAATAAATAAATAAAATTTTAAAAATAAGCGTTCAGGACTTCCCTGGTGACACAGTGGTTAAGAACTCGCTTGCCAATTCAGGGGACACAGGTTCGATACCTGGTAGGGGAAGATGCCACATGCCGCAGAGCAACTAAGCCCATGAGCCACAACTACTGAAGCCTGTGCACCTAGAGCCCGTGCTCCACAACAAGAGAAGCCACTGCAATGAGAAGCCCGCACGCAGCAACGAAGACCAGCCCCCGCTCGCTACAAGTAGGGAAAGCGCACACGCAGCAACGATGACCCAACGCAGCCAAAAATAAATAAATAAATAAATAAATTTAAAAAGAAAAGGATTCCTAAGACTTAAAAAAAATAATAAGAGTTCAACTTATTCAACTTCTTTTCACAAAAAAATGAGCCCTGTCTCCCATGGTGACACTCCCTTTTAGAGAGCACACTGGGACACCTTGGGCTTCTCACAGGCCCAAGTGACGGCCTGTGAGCCACACGGGAGGCCATGCAGAGACTCCTCAACATGCCAGCCTTGCTGCGTGCTGCTCCACACCTGTGCCAGGCCTTCTCCAAGAAATACGCTTAGGCTGATCCTGCATGTGTGGGAACAACTGAAAGCTGGGCTCAGCTACTGCTACGACAGCAACTGCCACTGCAGGGGTAAAGCAGCAGGCTGGGTGACACTCACAGGAAGTGAAAAGAAGTGGACAGCAAGCAGACGGGAGGCAGACAGGAAGCAGACGGAGCAGGGGCAGACAGGAAGCAGACAGGGAGCAGACAGGGAGCAGGGGCAGACAGGAAGCAGACAGGAAGCAGGGGCAGACAGGAAGCAGACAGGGAGCAGACAGGAAGCAGGGGCAGACAGGAAGCAGACAGGAAGCAGGGGCAGACAGCAAGCAGAGGCAGACAGGAAGCAGACAGGAAGCAGGGGCAGACAGGAAGCAGACAGGAAGCAGGGGCAGACAGGAAGCAGGGGCAGACAGGCAGCAGACAGGAAGCAGGGGCAGATAGGAAGCAGACAAGAAGCAGGGGCAGATAGGAAGCAGACAGGAAGCAGGGGCAGACAGCAAGCAGAGGCAGACAGGAAGCAGACAGGAAGCAGGGGCAGACAGGAAGCAGACAGGGAGCAGGGGCAGACAAGAAGCAGACAGGGAGCAGACAGGAAGCAGGGGCAGACAGGAAGCAGACAGGAAGCAGGGGCAGACAGCAAGCAGAGGCAGACAGGAAGCAGACAGGAAGCAGGGGCAGACAGGAAGCAGACAAGAAGCAGGGGTAGATAGGAGGCAGGGGTAAACAGGAAGCAGGCAGGAAACGGGCAGACAGGAAGCAGACAAGCAGCAGGGGCAGACAGGAAGCAGACAAGAAGCAGGGGCAGACAGGAAGCAGACAGGAAGCAGACAGGAAGCAGGGGCAGACAGGAAGCAGGGGCAGACAGGAAGCAGACAGCAAGCAGGGGCAGACAGGAAGAGTTCCTTTCTCCTCCAGCCTTCCAGCTCCCTGACGGCCCCCAGCAGCAGAGGCTATGCCAGCTGGCCAAGCCCAAATGCAGTTTGCAGCATCCTGGCCCCAGCATCCATCAGCCAGTATGGAAGGGTAGGTTTGAAGCCAAGACAGTAACTTACCGGGCACTGTCCATCTCTTAGGCTACTCTGTGACCACGCACGTTTAAGAACCTCCATACAGCATCAGACGACTCTACGACCCCACAAAACAAGATGCAAACGGCCTTCATACAAAGGAAGATGTTCTCACCCTCAGCCCAAAATGAGTCCCAAGAGCCATTGCAGGCATCCCTGGGCCATGTGACTTGCTCCTTCAATTCAGTCACAGTCTCATCTGAATATTGTTACCTAGGGACTAAAACGTAAAATTAACCTCCAACAAACGTGTAGAAAACAATACGGAGAAGAAAGGCAGAAAAGAAAAACTAGTTAATACGCACACAGGCACACACAACAAGCAAGGAAGAAAATACGCCTGGAGGCTGCCGTCCTGACTTCTGAAACAGTCATGAAGCCATAATTAACATTCCTAACTTCCTTCTTCTGCTACCCATTCTGCTTCCTTTGCCCCTCTCCAGGGCTCAGCTGGTTGAGGTTCTTCACCTATTGGAGTGGCCTTCATTCACGTAGGTCATGAATAGGGTCTGAATGCTTGGTGGTCCTGTCTCTTTGTTGTCACTGTGAACTACTGTTTTATGTTGACTTTGACTGTTGGACTTGGAAGATCTAAGTAAGAGGCACCCAGGAGAGTCCCCTGGGTTCTAGCCATAGCTTTCCTCAGCCCCATTATGTAACACAAACCCCATTTCCCGTTTATACTCAGGATCACACGTCCCACAGAGTGAGTAACCCTCTTCTCTTTCTGTTGGTCAGCGGCATGAGAAGCCCATCCAGTCTTGGCGAACTCAATCTCCAGCTCCTGGGAGCCCACCGTGGCGTCTCCTGGTGGAAGCGTTCATTCATTCCCTAAGGAATCAGACCTCCACACCAACAGAGAGTGTTCACAAATGGGAAACAAAGACCCTGTCGATGTGTTATTAGGTGTAACTGTGAAAGGAGACGCTCCCCTTTCCACCTCGGATCCCTGGCCCATGTATTCAGTCTAAGAGAAAGAGAGAACCACGCACTGGTCCCTGATTAAAAGCATCATTTCGTATGAAAGGAAAGAAAGTTAGCATTCTCCTTGACGAGGATGGAAAATGCCCTTGGGTCTCACGACATGCAGACAGTTAAAGCATTGCTACCTACTTCCTGGCTCTTCCCACTTCTAGGTATATTCCCAAAGAATCGAGAGCTGAGACTCAGGTACGCCCATGTTCGTATCAGCATTACTCACAACAGCCGAAGAAAACAACCCAAATGTCCCTCACAGGACAAAGGGATACAGAGAATGAGGTGTATACGTACAATGGAAAATTATTCGACCTTAAAAAAGAAAGGAGGAAACTCTGACATATGCTACAACATGAACAAACCTTGAGGTCATTATGTTGAGTGAAATAAGTCACACACACAAGGCCACACACAGTATGATTCCAGTTACATGAGGTTCATAGCATCTGCAAATTCATACAGAGAGTAGAAGAGCAGTTACCAGGGGCTGGGGGAGGGGAGAATGGGGAGCTACGGTTTAACAGGTATGGAATTTTCAGTTTGGGATGATGGAAGTTCTGGAGATGGCGAGCGATGATGGCTGTACAACAATGCAAAGGTACCTAATGCCATTGACCTACACACTTAAAAATGGTTAAAACGGTGAATTTCATGCTACATATATTCTCCCACAATGCAAAACTGATATAAAAAAGGCATATACTGCATCCTGTAAGATAGAATCCCATTCCCTGAGAGCGTTATCGCCCAAGTGCCCACCACTGAGTGTTCAGAAGTCCGCTGCCTCTAGGTGAGGGGTAGCGGGACCAGTGAGCCCGCTGATGCACGAAGGAAGTCCACCGGTGCCGTGCTGGGGCTTCTCAATGGTCTCCGCCATTGGCAGGTTAGGTACACGACATCCGTGGCCGGCAGGTCAGCCTCGGGGAAAGGAAGTCTAGGTTATGGGGCCTGCACGGCCTCCATCCCTGCCACCACGGCGGCTTAGTTCACGGACCCACTGAACACACACACTGACGTGCTGGGGGGAGAGCCGGCCAACAACCCCCACTCTTGTTGGCTGCTTCTATCCCTGAGCGTTGCTCGCGCTTCCCTGTTTCCTTGTGTGTCTCAGGACCCAGACATTGAAATATGTTGGACAGACGTTAATCCATTGTCGAAGCTGAAGTTCGCTTTCCTGAACTTCTAGAAGGAGGTGTGGTTCAGGATAACGTTTCTAATTTCACAAGGTTGTTTTCATTTGGGGTTGAAAAATATGGCAACTGGCCTTCTGAGATCTGGGGCCTGTCTTCAGTTCCTCCACACATATCTGGGGTTCACCTTTCCTTCAGCCCTGCCATCCCTGCCCTGGTCAGTCTGATCCCACTCTCAGCAATTTCTCTGCAGTGTGGGTCCCTGTCTCAGAGGTCAGCCCAGGAGGGTCAGTGTCAGGACTGAGAGTACTCCTGCCCCCTGGACCTTACTGAGGGCCCCCAGCATTCGCTCGTTGTTGGACCGGACAACCCTCCCAGCTTCATCAGCTGCTCCCACCACACCTCCTCCCTGGCAAAATCCTTGGCTACCCCGGGGTCTCAGCTCTCAGGTCCATCAGCTGTCCCTGCTTCCCTCTGCTTCCCCTGGCACCAAAGCGGATACTGTGCAGGGCTTGTGGCCGTGCTTGATCTGCCCCCACCCATCTGTACTTCGGGGGATCACGGGGGTCGGTTCATAGTAATATCTCCTCACCTCATTTTTTGGTATTATCAACAGGGTTTTTGGTTTTGCTCTCTAGTTACCACTTCTATGCGGGGTTTCACAGAAATTCAAAAAGTACGCCACCACAGCCTTCACCTCCCCAGAATGCGCCCCCGCAAAGTGGTCATGGTCACTTTTATTGTCGTAGGCAACCAGTGTTTGGGTGGATCTGCCCTCATGGTTTCCAATCCCTTTGCTCCCCCTTCTTGCTTATAGCTCACTCCTTCCGAGTTTTCTCCTTCCTGGATTATGTCCTTCAGCGCTTCTGCCAGCAAAGGCCTGTTGGTAATCAATACTCCTCATGTTCGCCTGTGAATATCTTTATTTTTTCCCTCGCTCTTGCTTAATAGTTGAGCTGACTTTATCATTCTAGTTGAAACTATGGTTCCACTGCCTTCTGGCATCTAGGGTTGCGTTTGATACGTCTGCTGTTACTTGTTCCTTTGTACATAGTGATTTTTAAGCTCTACAGGGTAGAAAGCTGCCAGCCGGTAACAAGGTGAGCGCTGACTGACAGGCAAAAATAAGAAGAGTAGAAAAGGATGAAACACTTTAAACGGCAAGGAGCTCTCCACGCGTCAGGTGAGAGCCAGCAGCCCAGCAGGGCCTTGCAACGCTCCCAGGTAGAGTCCAAGCCTGGGCTGGTCAGGGACCCCCCCCACTCTGAAGAATCTCCACTCCTGGGGGGGACAGGGACCCTCTGGCCTCCGGGGAGCTAAGCTGGTGGTTGTCCCGTCAGCCTTCTTGGTGTTTCTCCAAGTCCTGCCCCAACTTCATGTTACACAAGGAACCACAACAGTCTCCCCAGATACCCTGGGAGGGGCAGGGTGAGTGCCCTGTCTGCGGCTACATGAGCACACCCCCCAAGAGAGCTCAGCCTGCCCTCTCTCCTGGGCCCCCATGCTCTCCACACCCTTCCCCTCCTCCCTCACATGGTCTCAGCCCCACGGGTCATCTTTCAGGTCCTCGAACCGAGTGAGCTCCGTCCTCAGGGCCTTCGTCCACGGTCCTTCGAGCATGACTGTCTCCACCCGTGCCCCCTCGTCCCTGCCTCTGCTCAAGGGTGGGCGAGAGTCATCAAGTCTCAGCTCAAGGGCTACCTCCTCGGGGACGTCTCCCACCACCGACCTCGAATTTTTCCCACCCCCAGCTGAAACCCCCCCTCCATCACCACCCTGAGCCCTCTCGAACCCTCTAATTACGTTGTCTGTTGTTTCACTCGTCCTCGGTGCTCCTGGGAGCCCCAACGGTGAGCCCCAAGGGTCGTGTTCACTGTTACTCTCACAACATGCAGACCATGCATAAGTGCTCAGTAGACCTCCAGCTTAAGGATGGTGGGCTGGATCGAGCATTCATTGTTTCCTCCTCAATTTCCACGAAAATGGCAGTAAAGGGATTTTTTTTTTTTTTTTAAGGCATAGACCCACAAAGACAGAGAGACAGAAGAGGACAACAGTCTCATCTTGGAAGCTGACGCTGAGGTACAGGAGGCCATCCTCTGAGCAAGTGCAAGAGTGGTTCCGACGTGGCCGGGGGAAGCCCCCAGGCCCAGGGAGACTCCATGTGAAGCCACTCCGGGGCAGCAGCAATCCGGGGGTCAGTCTCCAGCACCCCCGACTCCCACTCAGGCAGAGCCCTCGGCCTCTAGCTGCATTCAGCTCCACCACCCAACCCGGGAAGGGCCCCTTCCTCTTGGGGTCGTTCTGGGGAGTGAGACGGTGAGCGCCTGGCCCATGGCAGGGGACCCACCAGTGATCGTTCAAGGGTCAGAACTCCAGCCCCACCACAGGAGCCCTCGCTGGCAAGGAGCTGAAAATGGCGCTGCCCGAGGGAGGTCCAAGCCACCCAGAGCCACACTGGTCCTCACAGCCAGGCTCGCACCCCACAGCTCCCGGCCCTTCCTCTCCCCCCAGACGGCCCCCCGGGGAGGCAGCTGGCCCTTGAGAACAAGCCAGCAAGGCCATTTCCAGAGCAGCGGGAGATACTGCAATCAGGGGCTACAGTTCACCTGCCCCTCCTGTTACACTGGTTGGTTCAAGCCCTCTCACAAGCCTATCTGAGGCCAACTTCCTGTGACATTCCTCTGGTCGAGCTCTAGGGACCAACTTCCCTTCCCAGTCACAGCTCCCCCCTGACCCACCCCTGCACCGATGCTGCTGGGAGACCCCTCTGCACCAGCTCTATTCTGGAATCTGTTCTGCTTCCCCACACAGGGGCTCCAGGACCCAGGGAAGGGAACGGACGTTAGAGCAAGGGGAGAGAACCACAGGATAGACCGAGGAGCCCCCACAGGACGCCTGCCGGGGGCTCGGGCAGGGCTCCTTAACTCCTGCCCGGCCTACGACTGGCTTCGCTGTTGCTTCTTAGATAAAAAAAAGGCAGGAGCGCAGAACTCGGTCTGCCCTTCCCAATCTCGTGGTCACACACTCCAACCAACCCTCACAATTTCAAGGGGAGAGACAGTCCCAGGAGAAAAGCGACCACGGTGAGGTCTGTCAGTCTGGCTACTGTGATGGGGATTTCACTCTCATAAAAATCTCTTGTCAAAACATCCCATGCCACAGCACTGTATATTTTTAGTTTTTATATGCTATTCCCTAATAAAACTTATTTTTGCCAGTTCATTTATACCCAAAGTGTACTTAATACGGACACCTGAGAGAAACTTACTGTGTTTCGAACGACGCTTTCACTTCCTTCAGTTATCATCAAAGAAGCAGCCACAAGGACGTCACGTAAACTGCTCGTTTATTAGCACTGGTACTGGGAAAGAACACTCCCGTAAACGTGCGGAGCTGCAGGGAGGTGACGGGGGGCTCCGGCGTGCGAACGCGGCCCTCACTTCTTCCACTCGCTCCTGTCGTAGTCCCACTTGGCTGAGAAGCCCTGGATCGGGGCCACCTTCATGTCGAGCATCCTCTTGGTCTGCTTGGCCACCCACTCCTCCTCGAAGGTGTGCGGGACGGGGCCGTACACTGCAGTCCAAAACAACTTCGTGAGGCAACGCTGTCCTGACCAGGCGTTTCCAAGCCAACGCGCTACACGGGGGAGGCCTTCCCCCATCTCACTGGCAACCCGAGCAGCACAGTCATCTGCCACTTGACAGCCACACACAGGCGAACACACTGATTTCGAATCCTGGGCACTGACAACTCAGTATTTCCAAATTATTCCTTCGTTTGTAAAAGCAAGCAATAAAATACTTAAGCTAAAAGCAGAGCGTCCTCTCTCCAGGATACAGACAATGGGTCTACAGGCAAGCACAGAGCACAAACAGAACGAAAGGTGACGCGGGGGAAGAGCAGAGGGTCACAGGTCTGTCACCGACCCGCGTCCACAGGCAGGCCACAAACACAGGATCACACCTGCTCAGCACGGGAAGATACCTGCTCGGCTGGACAGAGAGAACGCAGGACAGGCAGCACCAGAACAAGCACACAGGCAGCGCAACGCTGGCCGGGCGGAAACTGCTAGGTCCGAAGACCCACAACTCTGGTTACTGAGCTGCAGTCCCCGACGGCAGAAGCAGCCCTTGACGCGTAAACGTTCCCTTCTCCTTGAGCTAACCTCCACTACTCCTTCTTCTGACAACTGACTGGCGAGCAGAGAAAGCACTACTGGATACGTGGCGGGCCGCACAAAGGAAGCCGTTCGTGACCGAGCGTGGCCCGCTCAGAATAAAGCAGACTCTGCTTACACCACTTCTGTTCACGCGAGCCAGTCTCTCAAACCCGGTACACAAGCTGGGGATGGAGCCCAGGACGGAAGCGCCGATTCTGTGTGGAGGCCCCATGGCCCACTCTTGGGCACCGAAAGATGCAGCCGTTCCGGGTACACGGCCCCTTCTCTCCCCGCCACTCACCGTACAGCTTCTCCCAGATGAGGAGGAGACCAGTGAAGCCGATGAAGAACATGGCTGCGCCCACAACCGTCTTCCACTCGTTTGTGCTCCTGTTCATTTCTGCGAAGCTCTCCTTGAACTTGAGGCGGTACACTAGGGACAGAAAGGACAGCGCTGCAGGCGCAGAGGGCCATGGGGACCGACAGCCCCTCCGCAGCGCGGGGCTCCATCACTCCTCCCCACAACACGGGGGCAGCAAACATACAGCTAGGAACACAACACAGGCCTGAGGCCCGGACGCACCCACGCACACGTAAGGGGGAAGGAAGGAGATGCATGAAGTTATGGAGTTTACTCTGGGCACAAAAAGGCAGTGAAATTCCTTCTCCTTTAGATTAAGGTTTAAGGGTCTTTTTAAGCCCATAATACTTTCATGCCTCTTTCCTACCTGACAGCGAAATTTCGCTGATCTTCCATCAATAATTTACAGCCAACCCAGTCCCACCCAGGGAGGCCCCGAGAAGCTACTCTCATACGCTAAGCCCTCCGCAGAGCCCTGCATCCTTGTTCCTGCTCCTCCCCGGGGGCGCTGGAGCCAACAAGCCTGGACAAAGGGGCCTGGGCCCTGGACAGCCCCACAGAGCCACAGGAACCCACCCTCCCCAGCACGCTGCGCTCTGAGCAGCAGCCCAGGACCAGAATTCCCGGCCAACGCAAGCTGCCCTTGCTTCCCTTCAATACCCACATTCCACTTTCTCATCGATGGAGAGGCTGCTCCAGGAGGCCTTCTCCTTCTCCTTCAAGGCTTTCTGGCTGGCAGAAAGGCTCCTGACGTGGGCCACATCGGGCAAGGGGTAGTCACGCCGGTCGACGTAATTCGGGAGAGCATAGTCTTCACTCTTCACAACACTTCCTAAAACATGCATTGGATAAATATTTGAAAATTCACATGGGTTCAGAGTTACAAACAGGGCGGTGCTTCTAAAAACCAAAGTAAGTACGTGTATGTGCACCCTGAAAACTTCAGTTACCCCAGGGGCTGTGGCCACCATTCCAAATAGCCACAGGACTGTCATGTGCAACAGGGAGCAGGCCTGTCCCGAAGGGCCCAGACGGCACAGTGAGGCTGGCAGATGGGTAACAGCAGCGCTCTTCATCACAGCAAAACAAAAACCTGCCAGGGGCCTCGCTAACAAGGCGGCACTTCCAGCAACGACCAGTGTTCATGTAGAGCTCAGAGGGGGCGCTCAGGTTCCCTGGACTGGACTGCAGACCGACTAAGTGAAGGCCCTTCTGCAAGGGACTCCAACTAATAGGGAAGAACAAAAACAATATACAACTCATGAAAAGGGCTTCCCTGGTGGCGCAGTGGTTGGGAGTCTGCCTGCCGATGCAGGGGACACGGGTTCGTGCCCCGGTCCAGGAAGATCCCACATGCCGCGGAGCGGTTGGGCCCGTGAGCCATGGCCGCTGAGCCTGCACGTCCGGAGCTTGTGCTCCGCAACGGGAGAGGCCACAGCAGTGAGAGGCCTGCGTACCGTAAAAAACAAAAAAAAAAACTCATGAAAGAAACAAGGTTCAAAGTTCAGAAAGAAAGATGTATGAAAAGCTGGTTACTGCACCCCTGCTTATTACAGCAAAGTACCAAACAACCTGTGTCCAACCAAGGACGCACTAAGAAGCTATGCTCCTTAGAAACACGCCATCATGGAGCCATTTGGCCTGTTCAACAACGGTTCACCAAGCACCTACTGTATGCCAAGCGTGGATCCAACCTGGGGTGATCAGTGAACAACGCAAACATTCCTGCCTACCAGTGTCAACGTGCTAGAAGTGGGAATCAAACAATAAACTACAGAGCATGTTGGGAAATGAGAGATCTGGAAAAAAAAGAAAAAGGCAAGCAGAGGAAGGGAACCAGTGGTACATGCATGGCAGGAAACAAGTTACAACAGTACAATGAATGACAGAGATCCATGTGCCCAAAATGGAAAGACAACTGTGTACCCGCCAAGTCACAGAACACTATCAGGGTTATGTTTTCTTTTTAAAAAGCTATGTTACATGTAGATACTCACAGGTATGTGTAACTAAACACACAAAACCCCTGGCAAGTTAAACCCAAGCTGTTATCAGTGGAAAGAGGAGAGGACAAAAATGATGATTCTGCTCAAAAAGTGAGAAATTTTAGTGCCTTCACGTGGGTGTGTCCCCATGTATTCTTCCAGTAGAGAGGAAAAAAGTTCAGACAGCAGGGAAAAAAAGGAATAGCTTCAATTTTATTTAGGGTTTTCCCTCTGCAAAAAGCTGTGTTCAATTCTACCCTACATCTGCAAGAAAATGTTGTGTTCCAAACTGATTTAGAGGTATGAAGTCCTGCAAAAATGCTTCACCTCTACTTAGCTTAGTCCCAATGATTAAAATCTCCCAAACACGTTAACAGTAGTGAAATAAAACCTTGAGTCTTAAAACAGTAAAGTTTCTCTAGGTGCGTATCTGTGACTTGCAAATGCCTAGCGTACTTATATATTTATACCCGACCTTATCCCAAAAGGATGTGAGATGAAAATGGCTAGAATTACCTTCCAATTTAAAAACTCTCAAAATGATGAGTGGAGTACAAAGCACTCAGGTTACACATGAGTTATTAAAAATAGATGCTAACTGGGGTCATGAGAATGTTCTACAACTGACTGCGTGATAATGGCACAACTCAGTGAATGAACTAAAAAAACGACTCAAGTGCACCCTTTAGTGGGGGAATGTGTTATGTAAATTCCATCTCAATAAAGCTGTTATAAAGACGTAAATGCTCATAACCTTCAAGCACTCTAAGCATGAAATTGCACTTTCTAGAACAAGAATGGCCAATCCGTGCTCTCAGGGCTGCCAAGGGCTCTTCAGCAGTTTGGGCCTGGTCCCCAGTAAGTGGGGGCGGGGAGGGGAGTGCGGAGCACAGACACGTAAAGGTTAACACACCAAGCATTCCTGTTAAAGAGAGAAAAGCAAAGACGTTGCATTCTAGTGCATGTTTTAGCATGTGTATCCTCAAACTGGATGGATTTTGGGGAGCCTCTGCTGAGGCAATCCGGTGAATCTAAGCTCCCCTCTCAATCAGACGTGTCACCACACAAATATCCGAACTTCCCACAAGGGCTACCAATGGCGCTCCAGACTGTGCTATTTTATGTGGAGAACCGGTTCATGTATTCGTGTGCGACTTGTACAACTAAAACTTTAAAATTAAAGGACGAGACTTGTCTAATGGACTGCAGTTCTCTCCACCTGCCTACCGTGTGCTGGAGACGCGGCAATGAACAAGCCCGGTAAGGTCCCTGGCCTCCAAAGCTGGTGCTCTAGAAGCAGACGACACTCAAACTACCCCAAATCCACAGTCTCTACGGAAGCACAAAGCAAGGTAAGGCAGGACAGGTGGTCAGGAAAGGCTGTTCTAAAACAACACCTGCACGGAGGGTGATGATTCGAAAGAAGCAACCGTCCACACCTGTGGAGCTGAGGCAGGAGGGGGCCGCGCGGGGCATCTGGGGAACAGCACACCCGTACGGGCTGGGAGCCTGAGCCCACAGGAAGGGCTGGTGTGGGCTGCTCTCTGCCGCTCTGGGTCTGACATGACAAGACCAGAGAGGCTGGGCGCTGTTCGTACTCCAGGCACAAGAAGCCAGCAGGGGCTTCAAGAAGGGACTGACTAGATCCGACCTCCTCTGCCTAACGCAATACCCTAAGAATAAGTCACGGCCAGTGCCACCGAGGGAGGTTTGAGTGGACTTCTTACAGAAGATCCGAA
Organism: Pseudorca crassidens; assembly: GCF_039906515.1. Lineage (NCBI taxonomy): Eukaryota > Metazoa > Chordata > Mammalia > Artiodactyla > Delphinidae > Pseudorca > Pseudorca crassidens. The sequence goes on along the minus strand of NC_090315.1, from coordinate 59,477,066 downwards.
CGACCAAAGGGACATGAAAGAACTCCTGGGGGTGACGGAAGTATTGTATGTCCTGACAGAGGTCATTGTTACACAACTGTGTGAGTGTACCTAAATCTATAGAAACGTAACACCTAGAAAAGATAAATTTTCCTTTCTGTAAATTATACTACCAACTAAACTAAGCAAACAAACTAAAAGCTAAGGAAATACATTAGCAAAACCAAAATGGAAACAAAATGTAATTTCTCTCCTACGTGACTTGCCAGGCTTTTAGTGAAGGAGTGCTTCTTTCTGCGTGTATTAACTAAACAACTAATTTTTTTCATTACCTAGTCATTTAAATTACATATTTCAATAATACTCTTACTAATATGATCTGTTTTAGAGTCTATGTCCATCGTGTTACCCTGAGCAATACCAGCAATATAGAGAAACGTAAGACAACAGTACTGCCAATTAAAGGACACAATTTTAAGGAAAAATTCACACACAAAGCAACTCAGGCAACAGCTTTTGAGCCCCTGGATACATAAGCCTTGCTCTCTGACTTTATCACCCACCACTCAAGCCTTGCCCTCGACCCCTCAGTAACACAACCTGCCATGCTGACTTGCATTTCCTCCTTCTGCTTGTTCTCCCTCCAACTGGAATGCTGTGAGGTTAAAGCTACTAGCCCTTCAGCAGAGCAAGGCCTCTCCTCTAGAAGCCTCCCCTGTACCCCAGAGGCCAGGCTAAATGTTCCTCCTCAGGGTCCATCTCTTACTGAAACGCTGCCTTCATGTATCTTCCCTCTCCAGACTGCAAACATCCTTGGGGAATGATTTCATATCTCATATTCTTTTATTCTAAGTGCCTACCAGTGACAAGTACAAAGAAGTGCTTGATAAATGCAAAACTAACCTCGCTATGTGCCAGGCACTGCACTAAGCTGTTTACATATATTTCAGGTGAGAAAACAGATTCCTAAACTTGAGTAACTAGTCCAAGGTAGAAATGAGATTGAACCCAGTTCAGGCGAGGAACTCCAAGCTCCTTCCCTTCCATTGTCCCAATAATGTAAACCATGTTCAAGGTAAGTGGCTGGGAGTTTTGTCGGAGGGAGAGAGTGTTAAAGTCAGGTATAGTGGGGATCTCTTAAAAGGGGTGGAACTTGAACTTGAACCTGAAAATATGGGAAGGGAAGGAAAAGGGGGAAAATACCAGTCTAAGCAAAGACTCAGACCAGAATTCAATATGATTCATAAATAACTCTCTAATCTAGAAGTATGCCCCATTAACACATTTATACCTCCCCTCAAGTTCCTCAACAGCGTGATCAGGAGCTTAGCCATCTCAGCCCTCTGTGTTTGAAACTCCAGCACAGGGCCTTAAACAGAGCAGAGCAAAAAGAAAAGTTACACTTACCGTGTGCCCGTACACACACCGAAGTGGAAATTGCTCGCTTGCCAATTAGGCTAAATACTCTGGTAGCCAACATTCTGAAAGACAAAAACGTACCTTCCCTATGAATAAGCGTAAACACCTATTAGGAATGATTCCTTTTTGCCCCAATGCATTTTGGAAGTCAATGCAATTCTTTTCTCTTCTTCTCCCCCCTAACATAACTGATCCCTTCTTCATTACTGACTCTGAATTCACAAATTAACCTAGGATGAGATTTTTTTTTCTCAGCAGTCAGCACGTCTTAACGGAGCTTCATTATAAACCAAGCACCATATGTATGCACTTAAGGCAATTCGGAGAAAACTGGGTTTTTGGGTTATTTTGCATATCGTTTCTCTGCTTTTGTCTTTTAAACATTAGCTTTCTTACAAAGCAAAGAGAAATATTTTTAAAGGAGACTCTGGAAAAGCTAGAATGTGCTATGATGGGCTCCATTGTTCAGAGAAAAAAAGTCAACAGTTCAAAGGGACGGTGGCACGCACTGCATTCATTATTTGGTTTAAGACCTAATGTGTACACAAGACAGGAAGGGGAAACCCGGGAGAAAGGCTGCAAACAGGGCCCTGGGCCACTTCCAAACCCTGCAGGACAACGAATGACCTGGATGACCCCCCTCTCACCTGGGCCTTCACTGAATCATGCCTAGCTCCCCTACCTCCCCCTCCCTTAAAACTGGACATTTCAGGGGACCCCACCGATGACGAAAAGGATGCCAAACGCATTCAGAAAATACCCATTACGGGCAGAAGCATGACAATCAGGGCTGAACTCGTTCCCGTTTCCCTTGTTTTCTCCACCTGCCTGGCCCGCGCGTGGGCGGACGCCGAACGCCTGCCCCTGAGCCCCGTTACACCCGGGGCAGTGGCGCAGCACCGTCTGAAGGGGTGGCCGGGAGCCCGCAAAGCGACCTGCCCTAGGGTGCGCGCCCGCGGCCAGCGGACGCTCCAAGGTCAGAGCCGAAGCCAGCCCGCGGCCGCGGCAGCGCAGGCAAGGACCGGCCGATGCTTCTGGGAGGCACAGAGACCGCCACCGGGCAGCTCCGGAGCCCGGAGCCCCCGCCGGCCGGCCTCAATGTCACCGGGACCGGAGGCCCAGCGCCGGTTCCTGCTGGCGCCGCGCGGCGCGCACGCAGGCCCGGCGGCTCCCTGCGCCCGACCCTCACCAGCCTCGCGACGCAGACCGGTCGCCGGCCGCCTCACCTGCCGCCGGCCAGCCGCTGCTCACCTTGCCAGCCAACGACCGCCCTCTACGCCCCGGGTACTCACGACCGGAAGAGAGCGAGGCCGCGCCGCGGAGCACCACGGGATCGAGGAGGACCCCACCCCGCGCCCGACCGCACAGGAGGTCACAGGACCGGAAGTCGGGGGGCGCCGCGAACGTCGTAAAACGCAGGGCCGGGCTGCTTTCCGGCGGCCGCTGGGAGACAGCTTTTCGGCGGCGCCCGGCGAGAGGCGTGAGGGGAGACTGACGTGAGCTCATCGGTCTCTCCCGGGGGGAAGCCGGCGTCGAGAGGAGCCGAGGCCGAGCGGGGCCTGGCCTGTGGAGGCCTTCGCCAGCCGCGGGGCCGCGCCAGGCAGCCGCCGCCTCGTCCCACTTCTCCCCCGAGGCGCTGCACGGCCGGGCAGCGGATCCAGGCCTCGGCCGGCGCCGGGCCTCCGGGGCCCTCCCGGGCTCAGCATGCCCGGGGTGAAGCTGACCACCCAGGCCTACTGCAAGATGGTGCTGCACGGCGCCAAGTACCCGCACTGCGCCGTCAACGGACTGCTGGTGGCCGAGAAGCAGAAGCCGCGCAAGGAGCACCTTCCTCTGGGCGGCCCGGGTGCCCACCACACCCTCTTCGTGGACTGTATACCCCTCTTCCACGGCACCCTGGCTCTCGCCCCCATGCTGGAGGTGGCCCTCACCCTGGTAAGCGCGGGAAGGGTCCTGCCGCGGAATCAGCAGGGCAGGAGACCGCCTGGCGATCAGCTTCCGAGCAGTCCCAGCTGGAAGCTCCCAGTGGTCCAGCCGGAGTCTAGACCCACCCCCGAGGTAGCCGTGACCACGAACGCACGACCCGCGAGGGCGCATAGGCCTTTGCCTGCACTTAGCAAGGCCCCGCAGATGGCAGCTCGTAGTGGCAGCGGCCGCAGGAGCGATCTTAACCGTCCTGGGTGTTTTTAGACGCTTTAGGCGACGAATAATGCATTAATTTTCTCACACCGGTATCCTTTATAGAAACAAGCCGTCGTTAACTGAGCGATGATTTGACAGCGTTTGTATTTGGGATTTCGAGTCACGAGAAGTTTTGACACTGCGGTTTGGCTTTTGCGCACCTTCGCGGGGCCGGATCCGTGTCTGCCGTGGGTGTAAAGGCTGCGGTTCTTCCGACGTTAGTGCCCCGGACCCCGAGGGTGGAGGCACGTTTAGAGGCAGCGTTGGCCTCACGGGCACTGCGGCCCGAGAATGCGCCTGAGCGCTTTGTAAGGGAAGCTCGTCTGTCCTCCTTAGTGACATCTAGAATGCACCCGTGGTTTTAAAAGCTAAAACCCGCAGATGGCAGGTTTGTGGAATTTAAAAGCCAGAGCAGACTTACCTTCCAGCCCGCACACTTCTGTGGGTCTGCTCACGACTGGTCGGTCTATTGAAGTACAGTGAGAAAAGATGTGGCATAGGGATAGACTGGCTGGTCATTGAATCCTAGGCAGTGCTTGTTGAGGTATGGTGTCCCATAAAGGAAAAAAAGACCACCGATAAATTTGAGTTGAAACCTTAGGGAAAAATAAACTGTAGACTCAGACTTGCCTGGCTTGAGGTGCAGTTTTTCATATACATATAAACTATGATACTAAAAAAAATTAGTTGATTATGCAAAAACTAGTTAAGTTTGAGAAGGTGTAGCTAGAAGTCCTTTCTCTATACCTCCCAACAAGTAAAATGAATCCATTTTGTAATTTACCTAATTATGACCCCCATGTAAAGTCTTGGCGAGCAGAAAGTATCTTTAGACAAACGGTCCTCGCCTAAGCTTACTGGGCACATCTTTGAATGCCTTTTAAACTGAGTCATTGTCTGAATTTCTTCATATCATCTTGGGGCAGGAGATAGATAAGAAGTAAATGATATTTATAAAATCAACCATTTTAGCTCCTGAAGAAATAGCTTGTCAGTACCAATACATCCCTAGGGTGTGCATGTGTCTGTTACTTCAAGTCTTCTCAACCACCTGTCTTGATTATTTTGTTATCAAGGGAATTGCGCGGCGATTGGATACATGAAGTGCATTCCCTTTCGGGAACTAGATCAACCAGTAGCATCAATGCAGGATTATTCAGTTGTCCAGTGGTGTCAGGCCTGTGCTGGGGGAGGGATATGCCTATGGATCAAACACTGCACCTGCTTCGCAGTTGAACTTATACCAAGCGGACAAGTACAGTAGCGAAGCATAAGTGCCGTATGAGGAGTTGAGCAGAAAGTGGGGAAGGTTCACGTAACCCAGCCTTCCTTCAGGGGATGCAGGAAAACCGCTCAAGGCAGAGGGAGTAGCTTGTGCAAAGACCGGGAGAAAATGGGGGGAGGGGTATTTCGGGAGGAGCTAGAGTGTAGAGTATAAAGCGACCTGGCATGGAGAGAGGTGAGCAGTGGGCAGATTTCATTTTAGAGGACCTTGCAGATCACACAGCGGAGTTTGGGCTCCATCATGAGGACAGGGAAGCCACTGGAGGAGAGTTGCACGGTCACATTTGTGTCTTGGAGTGATTGCCCCAGCCTGCAGCAAAGAGGATGTTGGAAACGGGAGTATATATAATACTAGAGGCAGAGAGGTGGCCTAAACTAAGTGCACTGTGGAAGCAGAGGAGACAGACCAGAGAGAGCCAGGAGGGAGAATCCACAGCATTCCGTGACTAATCGTGTGGGGACATAGGGAAAAGGAAGCAAGGGTGACACACCTCTATTTCTGACTTAAGCATCAGAAGGACAGTGGCACCATTCATTGAGGGAAAATGACCTAG